>NC_067478.1:13283500-13633750 GCF_947179515.1 Apodemus sylvaticus | reverse complement strand
CTTTTTTTCCTTTCCTTTTTCCTTTCCTTTTTCCTTTCCTTTTTCCTTTCCTTTTTCCTTTCCTTTCCTTTCCTTTCCCTTCTCCCCCCCCCCTCTCTCTCTCTTTCTTTTTTGAGACAAGGTTTAAAGTTGCCTAGGCTGGCCTCAACCTGCTATGTAGCTAAACATCGACCTCTCAAGTACTGCAGGACGGCATGCTCCACAGTACCCCCACTGCTCTCTTCCACAGAGCACAGGCAGGGAAGGGTGCAGTGGAGAATTTGACAGTTAAGTCCTCAAGGTGATGGAGGTTAGAGAGAATGGCACTTGCCTCTGGTGTCTTCCAGATGTGTAGATAGCCCTAGTCTACTGAGTTAAACATCAAGCAATCTCAAATGAGGGACACCCCACAAATACCTGACCAGCACTCACACCAAAACCAAGAAAAGTCTGAGAAACTGTCACAAGCTATGAGAAGCCCTTGGTGTCATGGTATGGCCTGTGACTTTAGAATCTTCAGTCCAGTTTTTGATGTCCCTGTTGCTTTGTGTCTTAGATGAGGCATAACATCATGGTGGCAGCAGTGTGATGGAATTTAAATCATTGTGGCAGGAAGCAGTGGTAGAGGCAGAGAGGCAGGGGCATGTGTCTGTGCTATGTGCATGCATACATGCATGTCTGTGTCTTCAGAGGAAGAGGCAGAGAGGCAGGGGCATGTGTGAAGAAGGTGTGAGCCCCCTCCCCGAGCGAGAACTACATGTGTCCTAGCATGGACGTTGGTTCTGAAAGAGCAAGTGCCTGTACCTGCTGAGCCCTCTCCAGCCCCACTGCAGAGTTTAGTCATCCTCAGCAGACCTTGGTCTGGGTTCAGCCTGCTCTCTATTAGACTTAGCATGACCTATGGCTTTGAGGATTGGCAAGCAGCAGTTCCTTCTGGGCAGAGGGCTGTGCTTACGGAGAGAAAAACAAAGCAGAAACAGCAGAGACTTTCATTTCTCCATGTGTGGCCTTGGGCAAATGACTATATGCTTTTGCTCCTGAGTTTCCATATTTATAAAACAAAGTGATAGTTCTGCCTGTGCTACACATTATCCTAAGGATTAAATGAGCGAATGCAGACTTATCGCCGTGCGTGGCCCACCATTAGCATTCAGCAAATGTTTGTGGCTGTCATTGTATATTGGGTCTGGCTGGCCTGAACAGAGAGAAAAAGGTCTGTGTCTTGGACTACTCGCAAGGTCACTAGGTGTATGCGCCTTAGGCCTGCCCTCGGCTCAGTGGTCTTTCTTCAGGAGCCCTGTCCTAACTGCGCTCTGCACGAGGACTCTGCTGGGCCTCTGGGCTTGCACTGCTGTACTTGTGAAATTATGGTCACTCAGGTTCACATACACGCCAGTGTTTATATTCCACAGATGCGCAAGAAAGGATTCTTGTTGAGTGGGTAAAGACCAGGATTATTTAAGAGGTGAATGAGCCTACTGTTTTGTTTTAGTTTGTGCACTGTAAATGAGAGAGTTGGTGGGCCCAAGTTGTTTGTAAGCTTTGAGTTCAGCTCTCCGCTAGTGGAAGGCATTCCCTTAGAGGGACTAACTCGGGGACTGAGGGGTGGCTCAGCAGGTGAGAGCACTTGGCACTCTCACAGAGGCCTGAGTTTGGATCCTAGTGCCCACATGGTCACAACTATCCAGAACTCCAGTTCCAGGACAGTCAGCGCCCACTTCTGACCTCCTTGGTCATCAGGCACATATGTAGTGCACATACCTACACGCAGACAAAACATTTATACACTTAAATACTGTTTGCTTTTAACAAAAAGAATGTCACAGGCCCGGTGTGGTAGCACACACCGTTAATCCCAGCACTTGGGAGGCAGAGGCAGACTCTCTGTGAGTTCAAGGCCAACCTGGTCTACAAAGCAAGTCCAGGGTAGTTAGGCCTCTGTTACAGAGAGAAACCTGTCTCAAAATGTCCACTGCCCCAAATAACACAAGAAAAAATGGTGGTGAGGATATCAATCCGAAAGAACTTGTAGGGCCTAGCAGGATGAGATGATACTGCCTGGGATGCCAGATCTAGTTTTCATAATTCCAGGGAATAATGTTTTCATTCTGATGCTTGTCTAGATACTTCACGAATGCAAATCAGAAGGAAGGGACATGACTGCTCCTAGGTATCGTGGAGGAGCAGGTTTATCGTAGATAAAAGCGAGAGTATAGCCAGAGTCCAGAGTGACCATGGGAGAGGAGGGCGAGGAGGAAATGGGAAGGGAAGGGAACCAGGTGTAGCTGCCAAGAGGGCAAAGGTAACCAAAATGGCTGGATTACATAGAGAAGAGCCTCGGGGAAGGGCAGCTCAGCCCCTGGGCTCAAGAGTTGTGGAGTGGGGAATGGGCAAACCGTGCCAAGCATACCCTGTAACTGAGGGACCAGGGGTTCTGGGAGATCCTGGCAGCCAGGTCTTCTCGTGCATGTTAAGTAGACCCGTCTGCTGTTAGTCCAGGCTTGCCACTTAGCAGCTGCCCTTCCCAGGACCTGTCTGGGGCTGGCTGGTTTATCCCAAATGGAGCCCTTGCCCCTTACTCATGGCACAGCCAGGGATGGCGGTGTTGGAGTCGGATCTAGGTTGTCTGCTTACTTATGAAGGAAGAACTACATTTAAAATAGAAGATGGGCTTGAACAGGAGAAAGGCCTGAGGGCTTCAGCATTGCATGCCTGCCCTTGGTGACCGGGACTTCACTACTTACGGAGATGGGGATGCTATGGCCCCAGTTCTCAGCAGGCCTTGGTAAGAACCCATCTGATAGGTTCCCAGAGGCCTGCAGGCTTGTTCCATGCCAGGCTTCTAAGCCAGCCATGTAGCGTTGTGGTGGCTGCCTGAGCCTGGACACACAGATGCAGACAGAGATCTCGTGCTATGACAGTGGTGGCCTGAGATGTCATTGTTCCCCGGATCTCAGCTCTTCCCCAGATTGCCTGTCATGCTTCTCCCATGTCACGATTGGGTGGCATTTCCTGAGCAGGTTGGCTATAGAGGAAGAGAGAGCTCAGGGTCAGGCAGCTGTGGGCTTCATCTGGCTCTGCTCCCCGTCAGGCATGTGACCTCAGACTCATGCCTTGCTCTCCTCCTTGGTTCTCTTATCTCCGTTAACTAGGGGCCTTTTACCACACGGCAGTCCAGCTGCCGCCCAGGCTTCCGGCCTCTCAGAACTCAGCTCGGGAACTCGCTTCCACGTGCACTCACAGCTGACTGACTGGCTGCAGGTTTCTTGCAAACTTAATTCCTTTTTAAGAGATGGCTAAATGCCCTTTCTAGAATGGCTTACATGATGTCTTGTTTCACCAGTTGTTGGTACCAAAAGTTGGGGGGAGGCATGATTTAGAAAGCAGAGGCAGTGAGGATTGCTACAAGTTCCAGGCCAGCTAGGACTAAGCCTAAAATCGTCTCAACCAAAGTGAGGACTCTGATTTCAGGTTGTTCCCTTGAGCCCGGGAGAAAGTTCTATGGCCTTCTTCTTCTCATCCCCTCACCTGCCCTGTGGAGTCCCTGAGTACAGCAGGTGTTGGCCTGGAAGCAGCCCCTCGGCCCAGCCCCTCAGCCTGCCTGCCCCTCTCTAGTTGCCTTTGAATGTCCAGGACCTTGGTTTCGTCAGACAGCCCCCCACCTCAGAGACATTGGGGCTTTTCTCTGTCACCATTTTCAAGTCCAGAAGATCCAGCCAGGGTTCCCCTGGGCCGTGCAGGCCTTCTTTCTCTGCCCCTTGCTCCTCAGAAGCCCTCCCTGCCTGTCTCCTACCCACCGTCCCTGTTCTCACAGCTGCTCAGCTGTGCTCACATACTACACACTTCAGGAAGGCCCCGTGGCATGACATGTGAACGCTCTCATTTGCAGTTTGAGCTCGGTGCCAGTTATGTCAGCATCAATATGGAAGAATTGATTATCATTGTGCCAGCAGTTTGTGAGGCCACGAGCTGGCATGCTCCGGGAGTGAGAAGGCACACACCAAGTTCTTGTGAGAAAAGTTATTTAGTGAGAGACTTGACTCTGCGACACTGTGAGACCCTATTTGGTTATGGAACTGCCCGAGCAATCCTCCTTCCTATTGCTTAGTGCTGTCATTTTTGCTAAAATTCCATCCCTGTGGATGTGACTGGGCAGGAGACACCCAGAGGTGCTCCTGCTACCATGCAGTGCATGCGGTGTGTGGGCAGGCTGGCGGGCAGGTGCCACTACAGTGAGCAAACATGCAGTGGAGGTGGGAGGGAAGAGAAGGAAAGCTGGAGACTCGAGGGTGGGGAGAGTCAGCCTGATGTGAGCCGTCCGCCCACCCAAGGTCATGTCCATGTCCTGCCGGTCTGTGGCCTCAGCAGCAGCAGGAGTCTGTGTCATGTCTATGGCCCATGCTACCACCAAAGGCCATGGAGATATCCCTAGTATGTCCAAGGACTGCACAGTTAGTCCTGTCCCTTGTCAACTGCATCTTGTCTGGGCAGCACAGTTGAGCTGGCCCTGTGGCAGGCAGGGGTGCAGGAGAGCTGGTGGGCTGACAACTCAGCTACCACCCAGGCCCAGATCTAGGGCCCCGGATTGGCCCATCTCAGCATCTACCCCATCTGCGGACGGCTGGAGCTTGTAAAGGGATCAACCCTGCAGACCCAAAGCTCCAGGACTCCATGACCTAGGGCAGTAGCAGTGTATCTGACAGGAGATTCAGTGCTGATAGTGTGGCGGAAGCCGGAGGCCTCAAAGCAGACCAATGAGTCATGGCAGTGAGCATTTACAAGTCAAGGCGTTTAAGCAAAATGTGTGCTGTATGATAGACACACTGCGGTACACTCAGATCCCGTGGTGAGGTTTTTTGTTTGTTTAGCTGTTTTCTTAACGTCGGGGGGTGGGGGGTGGGGGGGTGGGGGGAGGGTTGTAAGGGTGGAGGGTGAATATGGAGGGACAGAAAAGTGAATGTTATTGGGGTGCATGCTGTGGAATTCACGGGATCAATAAAAAAATAATAGTAATAAATGTGTAGAAGGAAGGAAAAACATCTCTGGGTGGAGAGGTGATGACATACAACTCTAATCCCAACACTCAGGAGGCAGAGACAGAAGCAGGCAGAACTCTGAGTTCAAGGCCAGCCTGGGCTACACAGAGAAATCCTATCTCAAACAATAACAACAAAACCCAAGCAAGCAAACAAACCCATGTCCGCAGATGGGCAGAGTATGTGTCTACTCAAATGTGTTCTTGTCTGACTGAAGTGAGCACACATCTGGATGTCACGGCATGGGTGTTGGTATTTTCTTCACAGTGAGGACCCTGGAACTCAGGTCAGAGCACTTCTAACGCCATAGAGCTGGGGTTAAACATGTGTTTGCTGCTGGGTGGTTGTGGGGCACGCCTTTAATCCCAGCACTCTGGGAGGCAGAGGCAGGCGGATTTCTGAGTTCGAGCCAGCCTGGTCTACACAGTGAGTTCCAGGACAGCCAGGGCTATACAGAGAAACCCTGTCTCGAAAAAAAAAAAAAAAAAAGAAGAAGAAGAAGAAAAGAAAAGAAAAAAGAAAATGTGTTGTTTCTGAGACAGTTATGTAGCTTGGCTGGCCTGGAACTAGCTGATTAAACCAGGCTGGTCCTCAACTTGGGACAATTCTGCCTCTGCCTCTTAATTGTTCAGATTATATCATGCATCACCATACCCAGCCAAAAATGTGGCTTGATTTTTAAACAGGCTACAGAGTAGTAACTCTGTGGATCAATGTCTCTATATCACTGAGACAGCTACACACCTCTTGAGGCTTTTAGTCTGGTGTAGACAGCACCTATGCTCAAGTAAAAGTCCGGACAGTAAGTGATTTAGGCTTGGTAGTGTGACATGCAGACATACAACTCTGTTGTAATAGCATGCCCGAGGACCAGTAAGGGTGTGATGGGCATGGCTTTATTCCTGAAAACACAGCAATGAATCTGAGCTTTGTTTTGGCCTGGGGAGCAGGAGATATTTTCCTGCTACCTAATTCATTAGTGTTTTCCCCACAGCACGTGCTCAGTGCTTCCTCCATCCTGTCCTATTTCTTCGACAGTATGTGGGTGCCCCCGTGGCATACATCCAGCAGATATTTGTGAAGTCATCAGTGTCTCCCTGGCACAGAAATCTTCTGGCAGTGGATGTGTTCCGGTCACCTCTGTCCCGAGCATTCCAGCTGGTGGAAGAGATCCGGAACCATGTGCTGAGAGACAGGTACTCCTCTCAGAGACTCCCAGCTCCAAGTATCGAAGGGGGTTAGAGTTTTCAGTCAGCTCTGCAGTTCACAGGGTCCTTGTGGGCCCTCTGATGCCACATCCTCACCACTCGGAGTGGGTGTGCATGGGCTGACAGTTGGGAGGTAGCTGGGCAGTAGCTGGCCCAGGCTCCTGCCTCTGCTCTGTTGAGATTAGCCAGCTCCACCTGAGGGGACCGGGTCCATGCTGGCTCAACAGACTCTCCACCAGGTCTTAGTTAGCTAATGACTTTGACAAGAATTTCAGTGAACTAAAGCCCGAAATTTTCTTGTTCTCACTCTTAGCCACTAAACCTGTCTAAGGTGTTCAGTGGAGTGGGTGCTTGCTTGCTCTCGCACGCTCGCCCTTCCAGGAAGGAGACGGCTCTAGGGCTCCAGTGCATCCTGAGGGCTGCGTAGACACATGGCGGTCTTGTTGACTATAGTCTTGTTGACTACGGGAAAGCATCTCCCTCAAGGTCTATCATCAGGCTCCTGTGAGATAGCAGGGGAGAGATAAAGCCTTAGGAGCCTGGTGACAGATGATTCCCCATAAGTGCAGTGGGTTGGCCCTATGCTGGCAGAAACAACAGAGGCTTCTTCCGTATTCTGCATAGCTCAGGGACCAAGAGCTTGGAGGAGGTTTGCCTGCAGGTGACAGACCTGCTGCCAGGCCTCAGGAAACTCCGGAGCCTACTTCCTGAACATGGCTGCCTGCTGCTGTCCCCTGGGAACTTCTGGCAGAATGACTGGGAAAGATTCCATGCTGACCCTGACATCATTGGGACCATCCATCAGCATGAGCCCAAAACTCTACAGACATCAGCCACACTCAAAGGTACGCTCAGCACTCAGGATCTAGAGAGATCTGTGTGGTCTCTCCTTCAGCGTGTGCTCTAGTACATCAGGGGTTGCCTCTTGATTCTAAGACTAAGGATAGAGAAGGGTTCTGGGTAGCCCAGTTTCCACCCCATCCCATCGGTGACTGCCATCCCTTTGTCAATGCCTGCTTCTGCCCACAGACTTGCTGTTTGGTGTTCCTGGGAAGTACAGCGGGGTGAGCCTCTACACACGGAAGAGGATGGTCTCATACACCATCACCCTCGTCTTCCAGCGCTACCATGCCAAGTAAGGCGCTCAGGCTCCAGTGCTCTGTGGGAGACTTGGCCGTGAGTGACTGCTTCTCTGACCAGCATGGCCCCAGGCCTCCTACTGGAATGTTTGTGTTCTTTATACCTAGGAATTCTGTCTGATAATGTGAATGAGGATGGCCCTCGGGCCTGACTAAGAACAAGGGAATTGAGGCAGGTCTGACAACTTCCGTGGCCTGGTGTTCTCAAGCCCTGGGCGGGTGGCCTCAGCTGGCTGCTGAGCCCCATGCAGCCACTGCAGGCAGGCAGCCAGCTCTGCATGTGGCTAGACCCCGAGGCCTCGGGGTGCTCCTCTGGGCCTTCGGCACCTGGGACCCTGTGACAGGTCAGGAAGGAGGTTGGCAGGTTCGTCATCCTGGTGCCTGTGGAGACTAGGAAGAGGTTAGGACACCTCAGAGAAGCTTCTGGTCAACAGAAGGGAGGAGACCCTGCTGGGCCCCTTCAGGGACTTCCTTATCTGCAGGTTTCTGAGCAGCCTGCGTGCCCGGCTCATGCTTCTGCACCCCAGCCCTAACTGCAGCCTCCGAGCAGAGAATCTGGTCCACGTGCACTTCAAAGAGGAGATCGGCGTCGCTGAGCTCATCCCCCTGGTGACCACCTACATCATCCTGTTCGCCTACATCTACTTCTCCACACGTAGGTTGCAAGACGAGTTTCTCTGTGACACCCACGTCCCTGCTGACAGAAATGGCTTGGAGCTGAGAACATATCTGGCGGTCACTAAAGCTAAGGCTTTATTCATTCTCCTATAGAGTCTCGGGGGCTTCTGAGGAAAAGACACTTTGTGGGTTAGAGCTCTTGAAAGGTGTGCTGTGTTCACAGACTGGACGTGTTCATTCTTGTCCTTTTTTTTTTTTAAGATTTATTTATTTATTATTTGTAAGTACACTGTAGCTGTCCTCAGACACACCAGAAGAGGGAGTCAGATCTCATTACAGATGACTGTGAGCCACCATGTGGTTGCTGGGATTTGAACTTAGGACCTTTCTTTGGAAGAGCAGTCAGCGTTCTTAACCACTGAGCTGTCTCTCCAGGACATCTCATTCTTGTCCTTCTCTTCTGGTTAAGCAGGAGCTGTCCCTCCCTTGACTGATGGCACATTCTATCTTAGGAGCTCAGTTAAAAAGGGATCCAGGGGCTGGGGGAGGCCCTGCCCTGATATGTCCTCTCTGCTCTTTAGGCAAGATTGACATGGTCAAGTCCAAGTGGGGCCTCGCCCTGGCAGCCGTGGTCACAGTGCTGAGCTCACTGCTCATGTCCGTGGGTCTCTGCACTCTCTTCGGCCTGACGCCCACACTCAACGGCGGGTAGGTCTCCAGGGCCGAGCGAGCCGTCAGGCCCCTGCACAGCTCGGCTCTGTGCACTGTTGGACTAGAGGTTTGCTATTATGCAGTGTCTTTGCCTCATTTTATTTTTGACATTGAAGAGTCCATTTTTTCCCTCTTTAAGCATATGTATATGTATATGCCATGTCTTTATATATGTAGTTATATGCATGCATGTGTTTGTACATATATATACACATATATTGTGTGCTTTTAGAATATTTAGAATATGTATGGTATATGTGTTAAATATTTAGAATATTTAGAATATGTGTATGGTATGTGTGTATATATGGACGTTATTGTTTATATTTTAAATCTACATGCATACTTTCTTTTTTAGATTTATTTTTATTATTTTACTATGTGGGGGTGTAGGGGACCGTGCAGATGAGTAGAGGTGCTGTAGAGACCTGACAAGGAGCCCCTGGAGCTTGAGCTGTGGGGTGTTGTGAGTGGCCTGGTATAGGTGCCGGGAACTGAACTCAGGTCCTCTGTAAGAGCAGCAAGCACTTTTAACTACTGAATTATCCCCGAAGCCCGCACCCTGCTCTCGACGGGATTGTGTCCAGGGAGGTGTGCCATAAAGACGCATTTATGCCTTCCTCGCTATTAACAGAGGTCTGACAGGGCGGTGCAGTGAGTAAGGAAGGCACTTGAGTTCAACCCCTAGAATCTGTATGACGGAAGGAGAAAACCAGCTCCTTCCTGGATACATACATACATAATATAAACCTGCATACATACATAAATGAATATAATGAAAGGTTTTTCTTAAAGATTTAAATGCCCAGATAGAGTAAGTGTGGAATGCATGCTGTCAGCCTATGGGGAGACATAGTTCACTCCCTTCCACACTGATGTTCCTTTCCCCTCATTCCTCAGAAAGTCTTAGTGCAGAAGCCCTTGCCTGTGTCTGTCCTCAGGCTGTGGGCTCTGTCGCTGCCCTGCCTGCCTGTGTGACTAATCGACTGTCCCCGGCCTTGACTCCTCAGGCAGTCATAGGAACCCCCCCATCCCCCAGTGCTAGATACCAGATCCAAGGCCTAGGACACAGCAAGGCCTAGTCAGCAGCTGTGCAGAAAAGCTACTCCATGTGGCTCCTGCTGGGTTACGCCTCCTGGACTGCCTGCTTCCTTTTCTGAGCCACTTTCAGAGCGTCACATATATGGATAAGGCTCACCCGGCAGCCAGATGCCCTATGGGGACAGTTCCTCCTCTTGAGGCGTAGCTTCTCAGCAAAGATGTGGCTGTGGCCATCTCTCCCATGTAGATGACTATCTCGCTCTGGGATGACAAATGTAGGGTCCATGGTAATTCCATCAGCCATTGGAGTTTATGTGGGAAGGGTCAAGAAAGCTGGGATTTGGTAGTGGAGCAGTGATGTTCTCCAGTGGGCTGCTTTTAGTCTCCCTTCTTCTCCACTGGGTAGAAGAGACAAGAGACAGTAATGGCCCTTAGCACAGCTGTGGAGCCTGCCTAGGGGCCAGAAGTTGAGTTTACAAGGAGCCTTGTTGGATGAAGGTACATTAGAGAGGGTTTCTTCCCTATGCCACAGAAGCCACTTGGCAGCCTCAGTTATAGGCCGGAAGCCCCACAGCTTTCCCAGGGCTCAAGCCGGGTAAGAACTAACCCTGCGTTAGACCTGATCATGCTGCCCCCCCCCCTTGCTGTCTCTCCTCTGCTCCCCAGTGAGATTTTCCCATACCTGGTGGTGGTTATCGGGCTAGAGAATGTGTTGGTGCTCACCAAGTCAGTGGTATCAACTCCTGTGGACCTCGAGGTGAAGCTGCGGATTGCACAAGGTAACGCTGGGCGATGCGCTGTTCCTCATTTAGGCCCACGGAGATAAGGAGCCCTCAAAACGGGTCTCTTGGGGCTGTGGTGACAACTGTCAGTAGAGTGCTTGCTCTAGAATTGTGAGGGCTGCCTTCAATCTTCAGACCCATTCAGAGGCCAGGCATAGTGCAGCACAGTTGTAATCCCAGCATTAGAGAGACAGGCAGGTGGCCCCTTAGCTGGCCTAACCTAATCAGTGAGCCTTGGGCCAGCGAGAGATTCTGTCTCAAAATACACGCTTCCTGTAGAACACTACCTGATATGACCTCTGCACACACTTGCATACATATGCACCCACACAACCCTACAACAGAGTCTCTCACTGTGTAGCCTTGGGTGGCTTGGAACTTGCTATGTAGACCAGGCTGGCTTCAAACTCATGGAGATCCATCTGTCCTTGCCTCCTGAGTGCTGGGATTAAAGGCATGTATCACCATGTCCTTCTAAGAGGAAGTTGATCTCTTAAGACACCTTATCTTAGGCCTGTGTCTGTGACAGTAACCAGAAACTGACTGCATTCATTCCACCATCCACTGATGAACTTCTGTGCTCTGTTAGACTCTGCCCTGGGTGTGGGGTTATGAAGTGATGAAGCAAAGCCTTTTGTGTAAACGCAGAGGCTTGTTTATATGACAGTCATGGCAGTGGGATGCTCACTGTGGGCAGCACGGGAAAGAGCCAGTTAGCTGAGCCATTGCTCTGCTGCTCAGGAGGGGATGTGGTCATCGTTGTAGAAGAAAGCCCCGGGCTTTCTCCATGGGTTTTCTCGTCTCATCACCTGGTTCTCCCCTGTTCTGCTGCACCATGGTGTTGACTCCCTAGAGTGTGCCCATTGAGTGCAAAGGGCCCAGAAGCCCTCCTCGTGCTTCTGTCCTTCTGAGGGCGCCAAGGTCAGGTGCAGACACGTCAAACAGGCCAGCTCAGCCCCTCGGTCCCCTGGTTTCCCGTGCAGGCTTAAGCAGTGAGAGCTGGTCCATCATGAAGAACGTGGCGACGGAGCTGGGCATCATCCTTATTGGCTACTTCACCCTGGTGCCCGCCATCCAAGTAAGGTTCCGCCCACGGCTTTACCTCTCGGTGGCCATATGGGGTGGGTGTGTGTATGTGAGCGAGCGCGTGTGCATGTGTCCATATCCATGGCGTGTGTGCGTGTGTGTGCATGCATGTGTGTATGTGTGTATGTGTGTGTCCATTTGTCCGTCTATCCTATCATCTCATGCAAGCTTTTAATAGAATCCATGTTGCTATACCAGAGATCTCAAACAAGGGCAAGGGAAGAAAACCTAACTTTCAGCACGTTCTGCCCCTTACCTAGGCCTAGGTTGCACACCACCCCTTTCTCATGTTAGGGCAGAATTCCTCCTCTTTCTGTGGTAACTGGACAGAAAAGCACATGAGCAAGTCAGGGCATGTGGAGAAGAGCTCTTTAGGGAGCACATGGTGGGCTTAAAACTTCCCGCGTTGGCTCAGGCCCTTACGCCGTTCTCGGGGAACTAGAAGATTCTATAAAAGCACCCTTTAAGGCCACTCTGAAGCAAAGTGTGCAGACGCTGTCCTGACCCTACTAGTCAGCTTCCAGTCTCCAGGCCAGTAGCTGAGGAATGTTTTCCTTTGCCGCGCTGTCCCTCTAACCCTGGGGACTACTTCCCAGGCTTACAGCCCGCTGCCACCATGCCCCTGTGTGCTCCCTGCAGGAGTTCTGTCTCTTTGCTGTTGTGGGCCTGGTGTCTGACTTCTTCCTCCAGATGCTCTTCTTCACCACTGTCCTGTCAATTGACATTCGCCGGATGGAGGTAAGTGCGGCTGAGGCTGCCCTCCCCTCTGTCTTGTTTGGTGCTCTTTGTTCAGAAGGTCTCTGAGTGAGAGAGTGTGGCCCCAAGCCAAGGCAGCCTCTGAACAACTTGGGGCCTTACACTCGACAGCTAGCAGACCTGAACAAGCGGCTGCCGCCCGAATCCTGCCTGCCCTCAGCCAAGCCTGTGGGGAGACCAGCACGGTACGAGAGACAGCTAGCTGTACGGCCGTCCACACCGCACACCATCACATTGCAACCATCTTCCTTCCGAAACCTGCGGCTTCCCAAAAGGCTGCGCGTCATCTACTTCCTGGCCCGTACCCGCCTGGCACAACGTCTCATCATGGTACCCACCATCCCTGTTCTGCCTTGCAAGGGGACAGCCACCAAATCCTGGGGTGGCACTGCAGAACCTTCCTGAGCTCTCTGACCAGTAACTCCTAGCCTGCCTGTTGGGGAAGCAGTGGCAGGATCAGCAGGGACGAGCTCTCTAGAGGGACCCAGGACAGGGAGTCTCTAGGATAAAGTCCCTCTGCATGGTCAGTGTTTTCCTGGGCCCTGGCTAATCAGCCTCCATGCAGCAGCAGAGGATAATGGAGTGTGCTGGCTGCGGGGTGGCAGCACTTCTCCCAGGCACCTAAGGGAGAGCGCGGGGGTAAACTGAGGCCCTTTGGAAGGTTTGCAGTAGGTTAGGCACCTGGTCCCTCTGGCCAAGCTGACCAGGGAATAGTGCCAACTTTTTGGCCCAGCACAGAAGAGGTTGGGAAGTTCCGTCAAATTAAAGGGGTTCCAGTGGTTTCAAGCCCTGAAACCCGTTCTTAGCCATGGCAAGGGGGGCAGGCCTCTAGTGGAAAGGTTGGCAGGCAGTTGTGAGAGGACATGGGGAGGTAGAAGGAAGTACAGATGGGGGCGTGTCCTGCTGCACATCCAGGTCCTTCCAGCGTGCAAGCCAAGACTGCTAGAGCCTGGGGCTGCCCATTGCCTACAAAGGCCCCACTGAGCGCCCGACTCCCCACTGCAGGCTGGTACCGTTGTCTGGATTGGCATCCTGGTATACACAGACCCTGCAGGGCTGCGCACCTACCTCGCTGCCCAGGTGACAGAGCAGAGCCCACTGGGTGAGGGTGCCCTGGGCCCCATGCCTGTGCCTAGTGGAGTGCTGCCCGCCAACCACCCAGACCCTGCATTGTCCATCTTCCCACCTGATGCTCCTAAACTGCCGGAGAACCAGACACTGCCAGGTGAGCTGCCTGAGCAGGCCGTTCCCGCAGAGGGTGTCCACGACAGCCGAGCCCCAGAGGTGACTTGGGGGCCTGAGGATGAGGAGCTGTGGAGGAAACTGTCCTTCCGCCACTGGCCCACACTCTTCAACTACTACAACATCACACTGGCCAAGAGGTAAGCTGAGCTGTGCCAACTGTCACCTCCTTTTTGGTGTCAGCGCACCATCCCCAGGGCATCTCCTCTGCTAGGTGAGAGGAAACTAGTCTGAATCCTGCATTGAGTTTGCAATGGTTGAAATCAGTTAATGGGGGCAGTGATACAGGAACTAGCGCTCCAGCGGATACACTGGGAGGGTGGCCCTGAGTCCGTGCCCTCAGGAGTTAAAGGCTGTTTGCCCCTCTTCCCCTTGGCAGAATGAGATGCACTGATGGGTGCTAGTGTTGGAGAGTAGCAAGATTGGGGTGCCAGAGCTGGTTTGGAAAGGGACTACACTAGGAGAGCATCTCCACTGAGATGGGGCATCACCGTCTACCCACAGGTACATCAGCCTGCTGCCTGTCATCCCTGTCACCCTACACCTGAATCCACGGGAGGCTCTGGAGGGGCGACACCCTCAGGATGGTCGCAGTGCCTGGGCCCCACCAGAGCCTTTGCCTGCTGGCCTCTGGGAGGCCGGACCTAAGGGGCCAGGCGGAACACAGACCCATGGCGACATTACCTTGTACAAGTAAGGCCTCAGTGAGACAAGAAGTGGGCCAGGGTGGAGCGGGTGTTGGGGCACACCTGCTTATACCGTTGCTGTCACGCACAGGGTGGCCGCGCTTGGTCTGGCAGCGGGCATCGTCCTGGTGCTGCTGCTGCTGTGCCTCTACCGGGTGCTCTGCCCGCGTAACTATGGGCAGCCCGGTGGTGGCCCTGGCAGGCGGAGGCGCGGAGAGCTGCCTTGCGATGACTACGGCTACGCCCCGCCTGAGACGGAGATAGTGCCGCTGGTGCTGCGAGGGCACCTCATGGTGAGTGGGGTGAGAATCGGCTGACAGCAGGTCGCCGGGCCTTGGCCCTTGTCAACATAGCACCCTCACGCAGGACATCGAGTGCCTGGCTAGCGATGGGATGCTACTGGTGAGCTGCTGCCTGGCAGGACAAGTCTGCGTGTGGGACGCACAGACCGGGGACTGCCTCACTCGGATCCCGCGCCCTGGGTAAGCGTGGGTTGGCCCCGCCTTTGCCTGCTCTCGCAGGCTCTGCCCTCCCTCATACTCCTGTGTGCCCCTCAACCTGGCCAGGCCACGGCGGGACAGCTGCGGAGGCGGAGCTTTTGAAGTTCAGGAGAACTGGGAGAGGCTGTCAGACGGAGGCAAAGCTAGCCCGGAAGAGCTTGGGGACAGCCCTCCGCTGCGACGCCGCCCGCGGGGGCCTCCACCGCCTTCCCTCTTTGGGGACCAGCCAGACCTCACCTGCTTAATCGACACCAACTTCTCGGTGCAGCTGCCCCCAGAGCCCACCCAGCCCGAGCCTCGGCACCGGGCGGGCTGCGGCCGCCCCAGAGACTCTGGTTACGACTTTAGCCGCCTGGTGCAGCGCGTGTACCAGGAGGAAGGCCTGGCTGCTGTGCACATGCCGGCCCTGCGCCCACCCTCCCCGGGACCGCCCCTGCCGCAGGCCTCTCAAGAAGAGGGGACTGCTCCCGAGAAGGGCTCCCCTCCTCTGGCCTGGGCCCCCAGCCCAGCCGGTTCCATCTGGAGCTTAGAGTTGCAAGGCAATCTCATCGTAGCTGGGCGGAGCAGCGGCCGGCTGGAGGTGGGCCGAGTGGCTGCCCACACTTAGCTGGGGGGGTCCCACGGGGGGGTGGGTGCTCACAACCTGTTTCCACAGGTGTGGGACGCCATTGAGGGGGTGCTCTGCTGCAGCAATGAGGAGACCTCCTCAGGCATCACAGCCCTTGTCTTCTTGGACAGGAGGTGAGTTACCTGGCTGCTCGCCTCAGCCCCACAGCACCCTGACCTGTGAGGCTTGAGGCCTCTTTGCTTGGTGTGGTGCTTTGTTTTTAATCTGTCTCTGGTTGATAAGGTGGCTCCAGTGGTGACCACCTTAACAATGTGAAGTCTTTGTAGCAGGGGCCAGGCGTAGGGCAACGCAGAGTGCACTGTTTTCTTTCTACCTTCTAAGGCAGTCTCTCACTGGATCGTGAATACTGACCCTCTAAATATTTCACTCTTAAGCTGCAGAAAATGTGTTTGCAGAACGGTTTTTGTTTTTTAACAAGGTTTGGGTGCTATTTTTTTCATTATTTTTTGAATGTGTTCAGGGTTTGCTTTTAAATAGGTATTTTGCCTGCTTTTATGTGTCTGCACTACAGGAGAGTCTGGTGCTATAGAAGAGGGTACGCCAGGCAGGGCTCTGTAGACAGTTGTGAGCTGCCATGTGGGTACTGTGAACTGAACCCGGGTGCTCTGGAAAAGCCGGCGGTGCTTTTAACCTCTGAGCCATCTCACCAGCCCTCATTTGGGACCTTGTAACCTACCCAGAAACTCACTTTATAGCCCAGACTGACCTTAAAGCAATCCTCCTGCCTCAGCCTTTCGAGGGTTAGGATTACATGAATGCCGTACACTGGGCTCAGAGCAGCTTTCTTGTTAGAAGTCTGTTTGCTTGCCTCTCACACCATCATGGGCTTCTGCATACAGACTGGGTTAGATAGAGGAGAGGGATCCTGGATTTACAAACTCAGTTTACCTGCCTGCTCCATGATGGCTTCTCCCAGGGTTCCTGGCTGTTATTTCACCATCTCAGCTAAAGGGGCTTTGCGGGTGGGATGTCAGGGGAACTCTCGCTCTCTCCATTTTGTCTGCTGCCACCTCTTCCTGCCACCAGTAGGACTCCATTCTCTTCACAGCCTGGCCGTATCATCGTGTTGGGAATTGTTCCCCACTGCTTGTCTCTAGCTTTAGGAAGTGCTCCAGTCTTTGGCCTTTTAAGTCTCTGATGACCATGCTTCCCCCTTCCTGTGCATCAAGGAGTCCCAGATGAGCCATTTTGAGGATCATGGGCAGAAGGTATAGATATGCACTGCCTTCTACTGGGACCAGATTTCAGGAATCACCAGATTTGTGATTGTAGGAGCTACTGGCAAAGATTCCTGCCTGTGTATGCAGCTTGTGCCTAAGAATTCTTGGGAACAAAGAAAATCCTATGTGGATAAAGGAAATAAGTAGACAACTCAGGTTTAGGTTAACTTATGTCGTAAAGACTGCAGCGGCCTCTACAGTGGTTTCATGTCATATCCTCACCCGGTTCCCTTATCCCTTCCTCAGACTGACCCAGTTCCGACCCTGAAAGCTCTTTTCAAAGACTGTTTTAGTTTATTTCAGTGTTCTTTTTCCTGTGTGTATGAGTGTGCACCATGAGCTTGGTGCCTATGGAGGTCAGGAGGCAATCAGACTCCTTGCAACTGAAGTTCCAGATCAGGAGTTGCCGTGTAGTTCCCGTGCCAGAAACTGAAACTGGCTCCTCTGCAAGAGCAGATGCTCTTTAAGTGCTCAGCCCTCTCTCCAGCCCTGTTTTCATATTGACTTACAAGTGTGTATGACACTTATCAGCTACCACATTATGAATTATTAGCTCATCTAATCTTTACAACCACTTTGAGGTGGGAACCTCATTAAGCCCCATTTTACAAAAAGGCAAGGCTTCAAGAGGCTGTGTGGTAACTGGGCCCTTCAGTGCTAGCGTCTTCTTACGGCACTCTGTACGTCCCTTGAAGCTACAACCTTTCCTGTCCTTCTCTTCTAGGATTGTAGCTGCTCGGCTTAATGGTTCCCTTGATTTCTTTTCCTTGGAGACCCACACTTCCCTCAGCCCCCTGCAGTTCAGAGGTCGGTGGGCCTGGGGCCAGCAGGCATTATATATGGGGTTGGGGGAATAAGCCTGCAAGATACCTTTTGAGAATCTCCTCACTGAGCTTGTCTCCTTAGGGACCCCAGGGCGAGGCAATTCTCCTTCCTCGTCTGTGTACAGCAGCAGCAACACTGTGGCCTGTCATCTGACCCACACAGTGCCCTGTGCACACCAGAAACCCATCACGGCCCTGAGAGCTGCTGCCGGGCGCCTGGTGACAGGGAGCCAAGACCATACTCTGAGAGTATGTATTGTTTAGGGCTGGGGGCTGGGGGGCTGGGGGGCTGGAAGGGGGGTGAGGAGGAGGAGGGGCCACAGAGGAGCCCTAGAGGAACGATGGGAAGCATTTCTAGCTAAAACACATACTTTGGAAAGTCCCAGAGACCAGAGCTGATCCTCCCTGTCCTAGGTCTTCCGACTGGAGGATTCGTGCTGCCTCTTTACCCTGCAGGGCCACTCGGGGGCAATCACAACTGTGTACATTGATCAGGTAAGGGACCTGTGATGGGGCTGTGGGGTTTGGCTCCTGGAACAGTAATGGGCTAGGGACACTTTTGTTGATGAAGGCATATTACCCGTGACCAAGTTCCTTTGGGCCTCTTTCCTCAGACCATGGTACTGGCCAGTGGAGGACAAGATGGAGCCATCTGCCTGTGGGATGTACTGACAGGCAGCCGGGTCAGCCACACATTCGCCCACCGTGGAGATGTCACCTCCCTCACCTGCACCACGTCCTGTGTCATTAGCAGTGGCCTGGATGACTTCATCAATATCTGGGACCGCAGCACAGGCATCAAGCTGTACTCTATTCAGCAGGTGAGCAGGTGGGCGGAGGTTGTTGGTGTTAGGGGCTGGACACCCCCAACACTGAAGACCTCTTCTGGCTTTGCCTCCAGGACCTGGGCTGTGGTGCAAGCTTGGGTGTCATCTCAGATAACCTTCTGGTGACCGGCGGCCAGGGCTGTGTCTCCTTTTGGGACCTAAACTATGGGGACCTGTTACAGACAGTCTACTTGGGCAAGAACAGTGAAGCCCAGCCTGCCCGGCAGATTCTGGTGCTGGACAATGCTGCCATTGTCTGCAACTTCGGCAGTGAGCTCAGCCTAGTGTATGTGCCCTCTGTGCTGGAGAAACTGGACTAAAGGCAGGTCAACTACACTACTCCCTTCCCCCATCCCCAGGTGGGGAACAGGGGACAGCAACTCTCTGGACCTAGACTGGAGGCAATAGCTAGGCCTCTTCTTTGCAGCTGACTCTCAACTGTTGTCTCCTGACTGTAATAAACTTTTTTTAAAAAACATTTACCAGGGGCCTGAGGTGCTTGTCATTCTACTCCACTCCTAGAGCCTTCTCAGCTGTCCACGAAATGTGGAAAGAACAGCAAACAACGAGGGGTCTTTGGCGCTCCCAAGGCAGCAGTAGGTGAATTCAGACACTGGCCACAGAATAAGTTTATTATTTCAGTAGCCCAGAGCTGGAAAAATGTTAGGGCCACAAAGGAGCAGAGCCTGATCTGAGGCCTGCAGTGCATCTCCATCTGGCAGAGCTGAAAGCAGCAGGGATAGGAGGTGTAGTGTAAGGACCAGGTAGGCAAAGCCTTTTCAGGTCTTGTTAAGTGTCCAGAGTGGATCTAGGAGGCTGAGGGGGTCGTCCGTAGGTTGAGCAGCCCTTAGACCCTGCCCGTTGTGGGCCTGCAGAAAGTTCTGCTTGCTCATCCGCTGCTTTCCCCGTAAAGAGCTGTCCAGCGAAAATGCTTCTGGAGTCAGAGAGGCCAACAGCTCCAGGGATGACGAAGGGGGCCCTAAGCTGGGGGCTTCAGGCACTGACGGCTCCTCCTCTGGCTGGGGGGCTTCAGGCAGAGGCGAAGAGAGGGGGGGAGGTGAGGAAGATGGGACAGGGGTTGGCTCTGGAAGGCTAGCTGGTGGAAGACCTGGGGGCTCTACAAGGCCTGGAAGGCTGGCAGCTGGGGAATCCAAGCCACCTAGGGGCCGGATGCTGAGCTTGGCAATGGTAGCCTGAATGGAGCTGATGGGCACGTCTCCACCAAGGACCAGATCCTGGGAGTCCTGAGGAAGATGGTTCTGAGAAGGGAGAGCTAGTAAGAAGGCTTCACTGGGTTGTGACCATCCCAGAAGCCCTCAAGGACCTGCCCTCACCTTCTGGCTGAAGGCCATGCTGGCCACAGGCTTGCCAGGAGGAGGCACACCATGGCGCTGTAGGACCTGCTCCACATGTCTCACCAACGCCTCTTGGCAGAACTTGAGGTGGAGCTAGAGACACACATTTGGTCTGGTCAGCTGGGCAGGGGCCATCCCCACCAAAGGCAAGCAAGACCCAACTCAGCCCAACCCTCCACTCACTTTTTCCTGCAGCATGTGTTTCCTCTGCTGCCGCATCCGCCTCACTAGCTGAGGCAGCTCAGGAATTCCATTCCCAGCCTCTACCTCTTGCACTGCTGCATAGAGCAACGCAAAGGCTCCTGTGCGACCCACCCCTGAGCTGTGACAAGAAACAAGTGTAAGGCCAGGCTAAGATAAGAGCCCATAGGATACAAAGCCTCATTCCGGGTAGCTGCCAGCTCCTTACCTGCAGTGTACCACAATAGGTGTATGCAGGGGTCGCTGGTGCAAATAATGTGCATGTACCTCCTGGATGAAGCGCAGCAGATTGCCAGGGCTGTCTGGCAGGCCTCTGCAGGGAAAAGGCAGGTATGAACCAGGCCTGATGTGAGGCCTTCATCCCTAAGCACCCAAGGAGTTCGCCCTTGACCCCACTACCCAGAACAGTGAACGCACAACTCAGGCCAAGTAGGGAAGTGGAGGTGCACAAGAGAGCGCTTGAGGCTCTGATCCCGGAACTGCAGACTCAGCACTCGCTCTACGTGGGTATCGGTAGTACGAATGCTGCTCAGGGCCACGCTCAGGGCTCCATGCACCATGGGCTGGCCCCTCTCACTGGGGAAGTAGCGTGCCACCTTTTGCTGAAGGGTAGATAAGACAATTAAGGCTAGCTTCCTGGATTTCCTGCCTCCCCACTCCTGGAGCCATCTCGGCTCTTACCTTTTCCATCTCAGCCTCAGACACCAGCATGACAATGACTGACACTTTCTGTTCGTGCACCATGAGCCAAAAATCTGCAGCTGTGCCAGGCAGTGGAGCCTGGGTGGCCACTAAGGGTGGACAGTATGGCGAGAGCCCCTCCACACAGCTGGCATTGATGTAGTCATCTTTGCCTGAGCGCAGCACCACACGGTTACTGTCGTACGGCATGACATCCTGGTGCCGGTTCTTCAGGGAGTAGCAGCGAGCAATGGCTATGGACCGGCCGCGGGCGTCCTGCTCCTGTGCCTCTTGTAACTCTCTCCAGACGGCATCCAGTGCTCCTGCATCCCCCAGCTGGCCCCGAAATGTCTCCAGCTCCTGCTGCAACTGCTGCAGCCTCTCAGGATGCTCATAGGGGTCCTGCTCAATTAGCCGCAGGGCCTGTGGCCTACGGCCCTCAGCTGCATCCACCTTGGTAGGCTGCAGCAAGGGCTGCCCACCTCCGGGAGGCTGAGTACCTCCATGCTGGCTCTCGGGGCTAGAAGACAGCAGGTCTGCAGCTGCGGCACCTCGGCGCAAACATGGTGGTGGCTCTGCTGTTGGGGGTCGTGAAGGTACTGGGCCAGGCCCTGGTGATGGGGCAGGTGAAGGCACCAAGTGGGGACTAGGGGTGGACTGACTAGCTGGTGGGGGGCCTCTAATGGAGACAGGGGTTGCCTGAGGACCGAGGGGCCTAGGGGAAGGGGCAGGGCCATATGCCAGGGTGGGGTGAGGATGAGGAGGCCCAGGGCTGGGGAAAGGCAGAGCTCCTGAGTGTGGGGGAAGAGGGTCTTGAGATGGGCCTGGATAGAGCTGGGTGTGCAGGGTGGGTGGTGGCTGTCCCAAGACACCAGGCTGAGGAGTAAAATGGTAGGGTGGTGGTGGTGAAAGAACCCCTGGGGCCTGAGATGGGAAGAGATGTGAATGCTGGAATGGAAGGGGCTGTTGTGTGGGTTGTGGCCCAAATGCTGGCTGTTGTTGTTGGTGCTGAGGCTGAGGCTGGGGCTGGGGCTGGGGCTGGGGCTGGAGCTGGGGCTGAGGTTGGAGCTGAGGCTGGGGCTGGAGCTGAGGCTGGGGCTGGGGCTGAGGTTGGAGCTGAGGCTGGGGCTGGAGCTGAGGCTGGGGCTGAGGTTGGAGCTGAGGCTGGGGCTGGGGCTGGGGCTGGAGCTGGGGCTGGGGCTGGAGTTGGGGCTGAGGTTGGAGCTGAGGCTGGGGCTGGAGCTGGGGCTGAGGTTGGAGCTGAGGCTGGGGCTGGAGCTGGGGCTGAGGTTGGAGCTGAGGCTGGGGCTGGGGCCGGGGCCCAATCCTGGAGGTTGCAAAGCCTGTGGGGATCCCAGGAGGAAAGTGATGCTGCGGTAGAGGGCCTGTGAGGTGCTGCTTGGTCCCTATAGAGTAAGTATAGGGTGTGGGCAGAGGTTGTGGCTGGGGAATGGACTGAGGTACAGGCTGAGGCACTGGAAAGCAGGGCTGGGGAAGAGCTGGGGTAGGGTTTGGCCGTGGGGCTGTGTGGCTAGAGATAGGGGCTTGGACACTGTCTACTGTAGTGGTAGCTGGCCGAACTGCCCCGGCTAACTCAGGTCCTGAGAACTGGGGAGGCGGAGCAGAGGGAAGACCTACAACTGGTTGGGGTGGCCCTACCCCTGCATAGGGACTGCTGACAATTCCATGCTGGGGAGAGGACCTGGGTACGAGGCCCAACTCCGATGTATAGGTGGGGGCTGGGTAGAGGACCGTGGCTGGTGCCATGGGCACTGCAGCCCTGGGCTGGATCAGCTGAGTGGGGCCTGAATAAGTTCCAGGGGGTAAGGGTCCTGAGAGATAGTGGGCTGCTGGGCCTGTGGAACCAGGGAAGGGGCCAGGAGCAAAGTGGAGCGGGGCAGTGGTTCCTAGGAATGGGTCAGGCAGCCGCGGGCCAAGCATCACGTCAGGGGGCAGGCTGCGCAGCTCCTCGGGTGGGTCTCCAGGCTCCACCGTCTCCCCCTCCTCACGGCGGGACAGCAATGGCTTTGGGGCTGTAGGTCGAGGTGGTGGTGCCTTCTTCTTCAGCTCTCTAAGGAACAGGCAGGGAAGTAAGGCCAGCCTCCATAAGCCAGGCTGGCCCGGGCTCAATCTACACTGAAGCCTAAAGCCCACACCTACCTGTCCAGGAGCTGCTGGCGAGCGGCCTCTTGGGCACGACAGATGGATTGTGCCCGTTCAAGCAGGGTAGCTACCTTGCTTTCCAAGTCTGCATAGAAGTCCTTGCCTTCCTGGGACTTCTTCATCAGGTCCTCATAGGCTTCATAGGATGCTACAAGGGTCTGCAGTGTGGAGTTCCACCTTGGTGGGCAAACAAAAAGCCAGGCTGAGGCGAGCTATAGGGATGGAGCTCTGGATGGAGCTGGGTAAGGACAAAGGCAGGTACTGACTTTTGGTCCAGTTCACTAAGCACCCGCCGCACAGCTGCGTACTGCACATTGGCCTCAGTCAGTGCACGGAGGACATTGTCCTGGGCGGCCAGGTTCTGCTCCAGGTACACCTTCAGCTGGTCATACTTCTTCAGCTGTTCCTCAAACAGTTTCTGAGGGAAGACGGGGACACCACCACCTAAGGAGAAGCCCAGAAGCAGAGCCCTTTCTCACTGCTCATCCAACCCACCTTCATCTCTGAGTGGTCAGTGGTCACCAGGGAGGCAGTGATGTCATCCTTCTGGATCAGCTCTCGAAGCTGCTGTTCCAGAGACACACGCTGGTCCCGCATCTCCTGCACCTTGGCTAGGATGCGCTTTAGGTTTTGTAGCACGGCCTTGTCCTCTAAGGGCAGCAGCAGTCAGTGAGGTCAAAGAAACCCTAGTTCCAAGCCTTTCCCCACAGCAATGGGCGGGGCTTACCTGGGGTGAGGGCTGGTGTGGGTAGGGCAGCCCGCACCTGGTCCAGCGGTCCACTGAGCAGGCGCAAGTTACCAACATGGAGATTCATAGCACGATGCAGCTCACTGTTGGTGAAGGAAGCCTTCTCATGCACTTCCATGTACTTGGCCCATTCTCGCCTCACCTCTGCAAGCTCAGACTTGGCCACAGAGGGGCTAGGGCCAGCCCCAGCCTGGCTCAGGGTCTCCTGCAATTTCTGCTCTTGCAGCTCATCTTCCTCCAGTAGATCCCTGATGTCCTTCAGGGAGGCCTCCACATCCGTGAACACCCCTGACAACACTGAGGTGTAGAGGGTAGACACTGAGGTGGGCAGACCAGGCACCACTCTGCCTTCTGCCCGCAGACCCTGAATCTAATCACTTAGATGAACTAACTGAACAAACACAGGAACTGACACACAGAAACACCTGGGTGGCACATGCCCAACCAGGCCTTCACCAGTTTCTCAGTGGGGGAGGCCAAGCAGACGGCGTGCATGCCACCCCTGCATCTGTCTGCTGTCTGCTTGCTCACCCTGCATAGACTGGACGAGGTTCTTGACAGTGTCAGGCCGGACACTGAGTGCCGCACACTTCTCCATGAGCTGCGGTGGGATATGGTTGTAGGCATCCAGGTTGTCCACTGTCTCGGGGTCAAGCTGCATAGAGTCCATGAACTGACTAGGGAAGGAAGAGGGATGACAACAGGATCAGATGCAGGCTGGGCTAGCCCAGTGCCCTCCACATAAATAGCCTGCTAGGTTGATCCCCTCCACTGAAACTAGACTGACGACTTAGCAGAGAGAAAACTGTGACCTTTACCTCATCTAATACCACATGGCCTGGTAGGCCATGCCCAGGCACTGACACAATTGGTGTCTCCACAGCACATTAACACCCACAGTCTAGGTCTAGACTCTGGGCAGGGAGACAGGGAACCTGGTGTGTACCCACCCCCACCGCTTGCCCCACACTCACTCTAGGACCTCATTCTTATCTTCAATCTTGGCCAGCATCTCCCGAAGCAGCTTGGCCTTCTCCTCACTATGGAATAAACAGAGCAGTTGTTAGAGACCTGTATTCTTGAGAGACACTAAGACCCTCTATGCCAAGGAAAGGGCCAGTCCCTCCTACACACCTGTACAGTGATGAGGCCTCATGGGCAGCCATGGGTACCAACTTGGCAAAGATATCAGGACCTGTAACAGCTGGGTCTGTGGGGTTTACTGGCAAGGGCTTCACCAAGGGGGCTCCTAAGAGCAGGGAGCATCACAGAGATCAGGCCCATATGAAAATTCAAGGCGGCCTCCTCCCCATCCCATCTCCTGCCAACCCCACTGCTCAGCTTCCCCTCAGCTGTCAGACCTTTCACAGGCTGAAGGGTATCCAGTGCTGGCACAGCCTCATGGTAGATAAAGTCATTGTCCTTCTTGGCAGAATTATATCTGGGAGTCAGGAATGGGGAGGGGACAGATTACCAAGGACCCACAAACTAGATTCTCATGGCAGTGTTAACTTCCTCCCAAGAATGCAAGGATAAGCACCCTCGTACCACACACTCACTTTCCCCCAATGACATCCATAGCAAAGCGAAGTGCATCTTGCACGGTGTCGGGCTGGCCCTGTGGAACAGAGATGAGGATAATCAAGGCCAGTGTTGTGATCTCTCAGGTCAGCTAGCTCTGCCTTCATGGCTTTGAGGGCAGCCACATGTGATCAGCGTTACCTTGGCCAACTTGATGGCTTCGTTAAGCTTGTCCAGGGCACTCTGGAAGTAGGCCACCTGTGGAGGGCAAAACCTGGTCTTTCCTTCCCTCCTCGGACCCTAATGTTCTAAATCTCCACTTTATCCTACCTGATAATTGTATCACACTGATCATAAGACCAGCAGCTCAGATAGTAGATGCTGGCCAAGCCCACAGCCCCCAAACAGCTCCACTGTAGTTTACACCTCCAAGGTCCATCCTCCCTGTGGGGACCCCACCATACCTCCTGAAACCCCTAAAAATGAGGGCTACAAGGCTTGGCACATGGTGTTGGATGGGGACAGAGAGCACGATGTAAAGACAATCACAAAAGCCCGGAACAGATCCTCAGTACCCCCCTTACCCAAAGTCCACTCACCCGTTCCCCAAATTTCTGTTGCTCCTCAGCCTGCTTCCCCATGTGTAGCTGGAAAAAGGACTAAGCATCACGACTTGTCCCCTAGGCTGCAGCCACCAGCTCACTCCACACCCAGCAACCCCTCACCATACATGAGCCACAGCTGCAAAGTAGTAGATCTTCATCTGGACAAGTTTCTTCCAGTCTTTCTGGATCCGGCCCAGCAGGGAAGCAGTATCAGGGTTTTCCAAGGCCCGGCATGCCTCCTTATAGTAATCTACCACCTAGGAGTTGGATGAGTGCAGTTATCAAGGACCCAGGGCAAAGCTAATTGCTCCTCCTCAGCCCTCTTCCTACCTGTGCACTGATGCGGGCCACTAGAAAGCTCTTCCGGTTGTCCAGCATGGACTTCTCTAACAGGCACTCCTGAGCCTGGCCCTGGAGCAACAAGGGCAAGTCACCTGAAGGTCTTTCCTTCCTGGAGCCAAGGGCAGACCAAAATATCCCCTCCTCTAGTCTCCCCCAGAATTAACAACCTGTGTCTGGTCTTCCTGAAACTCAAAAGACCCAACCCCAAGGCCTCTTTCCTGCCGGTCCCTTACTATATGCACATGCCTGGCGCAGAATCTAGATGGAACTGCTCCGCCCTTAGTCATTTCTTCTTCAATTCAACCTAAAGTTAGGGGCTGTGGCTCATGATTAACCCTCAAAAGACAGAGGCATGAGGACTGGCCATGATTTTGAAACAAGCATGGGCTATACAGCAAGTTTCAGAACAGCCCGGGCTACAGAATATGACCCTATCTCAAAACAGAAACAAAAGCAATCTGGCCCCTGGGGGCAGCTTCCGCTCACCAGCATGAGGTTGACGTTGAGGGTGAGGATCTGGCGACTCATGTCCACACTGAAGGCCTGTGGGAAGTGTTCCCGCAGGTAGGCAAAGGCACCCGCTGCACACTGGAAGTGGGTGCAGGAGACTTTCATACCCTGCACGGGAAGAGGTGAAAGATGCCACTTCCATAAGGCAGGAAGCACTCAAACTCTGGTGGCTGAGGGCACGCAGCCTTCCACAGCACACCCACATGCCTCCACTGCTCCCAGTCCTCACCTCCTCAGACACCCGCTTGTCCATAGCCCCCAGCATGGAGTGCAGTGCACCTAGAGAGGCAGGGACACTGGGTTAGTGGAGCCTGGGGTGCTTCCCAGGCTGCCCACTCCTGTGCTGAGACTGAAGCCGAGTGGCACTGCTGTCATCCAGTCAGAGAAACGGATGAGGCCTGGGCAGTCAGTGCAAGGATTCCCAAGGAAGGATAATCACAAATCTAGCCAAATCCTTTCTCCGGTTATGTCCCTGGCTGGGGGTAACAGGGAGGGTCCCCATTCTTTCCCTCAGCCAACAACACAGCTGACTTGAAGGGCAGTCTAAGGCTAGCTTTGTCCTCCCTCCCTGAAGCAACCTGAAGCCATTAATTGGAGGAGTGGGGATGATACTATCTAGGCAAAGAGAAGCCAGGCTCCCTATTGGAGTAAGTACACAGTGACAACTTTTGTGATAGTCCAGCAGAGTAGTCCTTTAAAGAGTGACTTCCCAGGGCCCCAGAAAACAGCAGAAGTGCCTGTGTTGCTGTGGTAGAGGTGAGGAAGGGGTTAGAAGCCAGGATCTTCCTTTCATCCACCCACAGCCTTTGTGGCCATCTGACCTAATGAACTGAGACCCTGGGTTGGTAGAACTTAGAGGAGGCCCATGGATGGACCAAGCAGCTCACCAAGGTTATAGAGAATACAGGCCTGCTCGTACTTGATGTCTTCGTGGGCCACAGACTTGCCCGAGAAGATCTCAGTCCTGCAGACATGCCAGTCATCTCAGTCATACAGATGGTAGGAGCTGGCCTGGGCCCATGAGTCGGGGAAGGGGACCAACCACCCCAGTATGAGACAAGGGTCTATGGTAGGTCACACTAACCCACTCCCATCTTGTGGACAAGGAGAAGAGAGGGAAAGGATCACGCCTATCACCCAGGCATCCCAGCTGTCCAAGTGCCTTCTAAGTTCCCCACTTCCCCAGCCCAGTCTGCCAGTGCTCACCAGGTGACAGCTACAGCAGCCTCCTGGCCTGAGCCCATGGGCACCCGGCTCTGTAGGTAGTGTAGCTGGCCAAGGTACTTTCGAAGTACACTGCAGCCCTCAAAGTCCCGGGCAACACGAATAGCATTCTGGGAAGCAGGATGGAAGAAAAAGGCTCACCGTCATTAGAATTCCAAAGAAAGCCTTCTCTATGCCCACAGTTATTGGATATACCATCCTGGCAGCCAAGGCTGACAGAGTCTGCCCCACATTTCTAGAAGATACTCTGCAATATGCTTTGAATTTTTGTACTGAATTTAACTTTTTACCTTAAAAAAGATAATTTTATGTGTATAGATGTTTTCCCTGCATGTATGTGCACCACGTGCATGACTGGTGTCTATGGAGGCCAGAGAAGGGACTTGGCTTTCCTGGAACTGGAGTTATACTTGGATGTAAGCAGCCACGTGGGTGCTGGGAAATGAAACTGAGTCCTCTAGAAGAGCAGCAGTGCTCTCCAGTGCTGAGACTTTACTCCAGCTTGATCTGCAGTTCTTCATCTAGAACTGTACAGTTAGAGACATCCAGGTCAGTGGGGCGGGATGATGTGCGACTGTATCCGAGAACCAGGAGGCAGGAACAGGAAGAAGAGTTGTTTAAGGCCATTTTTAGCTACAAAGCAAGTTTGAAATCAGCCTGAGTTACAGGAGACCTTCCATCAAAAAATGATGTGTGGCTGGGCGGTGGTGGCACACGCCTGTAATCCTAGCACTCTGGGAGGCAGAGGCAGGTGGATTTCTAAGTTCAAGGCCAGCCTGGTCTACAGAGTGAGTTCCAGGACAGCTAGGACTACACAGAGAAACCCTATCTCGAAAAACCAAAAAAAAAAAAAAAAAAAAAAAAAGGATGTGTGGGAGGGCAGATATCCAAGTATTCAAGACAAAGAAAAAAAATCCTTGTATGTGAATACAAAAACATTTCTCACATCATTGTCAGATTTAAAAAACTGGATGCCACAGGACTTTCCATTAAAGAAGACTGTTTACAATGAATTATGCCAAGGCTACTTATATAAGAAAATGGTCTACAGCTAAACTAAAGACAAAGGTCAGCCAGGCAGTGGTGGTGCATGCCTTTAATCCCAGCACTTGGGAGGCAGAGGCAGGAGGATTTCTGAGTTCGAGGCCAGCTTGGTCTACAGAGTGAGTTCCAGGACAGCCAGGGCTACACAGAGAAACCCTGTCTCGAAAAAACAGGAAAGAAAGAAAGGAAAGAAAGCAAAGAAAGAAAGGAAGGAAAGAAGGAAGGAAGGAAGGGAGGGAGGGAGGGAGGAAGGGAGGGAAGGAAGGAAGGAAAGGAAGGGAGGGAGGGAAGGAAAGGAAGGAAGGAAGGAAGGAAGGAAGGAAGAGAGAGAGAGAGAGAGAGAGAGAGAGAGAGAGAGATAGATAGATAGATAGATAGATAGACAGACAGACAGACAAAGATCCCCATGGATATGCTAAGATTTCAATTCTACCAGCACCCCAAAGTAACATGAATATAGTGTGATCTTAATTTTGTAAAAGCATATGATACACAAATAAATATATAGACCAAAAGGGGGAAAAAATCAGATGACTATACCTCAAAATGCTGGCGGTGATCATCTCTGGGTAGTGACCTCTGTGTGTATGTAGAGTGAATGTATGTAGAGTGAATATACGCACACGTGTGTGTGTGTGTGTGTGTAGGTGCATGTACCTGAGGTTGACATCAGGTAGCTTCCACGATCACCCGCTACCTTGCCTTTTGAAACAGGGTCTCTTGGGAAACCCAGAGCTCTCCGACTGACTAGACTGGCTACGGATCTCCACTCCTGACCCTTTGCCCCGACAAGCACTAGGGTTACAAATGTGCACGACCACACCTGGTGTTTTATATGGATCGTGAAGATCCAAACCCAAGCGTTCACGCTTGCATGCTTGGCACTTTTGGCACTTTACCAAATGAGTCCTGGTCTATCTTCAAATACACACACACACACACACACACACACACACACACACACACACACAAAGCAACAGAAATCAATGATGAATGCTGGCTGATTTTAAATGGAAACCAAGTACTGTGTAAATTTGTTTAGAGATTTATTTTCCCTGACCATGGTGGCACTTTTCTTTTAACCCTGCATTCAGGAGGCAGAGGCAGGCAGGGCTCTGTGAGTTTAAGATTAGCCTGGCCTACAGAGTCAGTTCCAGTCTAACTAGGGCTACACAGTGAGACCTCATCGTTAAAAAGGGAGATGGGGCGCCAGGCAGTGGTGGCACATGCCTTTAATCCCAGCACTTGGGAGGCAGAGGCAGGCAGATTTCTGAGTTTAAGGCCAGCCTGGTCTACAGAGTGAGTTGCAGTACAGCCAGAACTATACAGAGAAACCCTGTCTCAAAAAACCAAAGGAAAAACCAAAACCAAAAAGGGTGGGTGGGTGGGGAGGGAAGGGTCACTATGTAGTCTAGAGCTCACTAGTAGACCAGGCTGTTCTTGAACTTGAAGTCACAGTGATCCGCCTGCCTCTGCTTCAGCTTTATTTTTCAGTTATTTGTATTCCCATGTTGCTGTGTGTGGGTATGTGCATGTGCGTGCAGTCACCCTCCAAAGCCAAAAAGGGCATCAGTTCCCCAGAGCTGGAATTACAGGCTGATAAGGGTGCTGAGAACCACATTCAGGTCCTTTGGAAGTAGTGTGAGCTCTAACCAATAAACCATCTTTCTGGCTCCAGAAATATCTAAAATGAGAGCTGCCATAGACGTCTGTAAACCCAGTATCCATAGTGGCCAAGGTTAGCCCACAGCTTGTACCACAAAGGATAACCTTGACCTCTTTTTCTGTTTGTTTGTTTTTGTTTTTGAAGACAGGATTTCTTTGTAGCTTGGCTGTCCTGGAATTCAGTATAGACCAGATGGGCCTAGAATTCAGAGATCTGTCTGCCTCTGCCTCCCCAGTGCCAGGATCAAAGGCACATGCCACCACTGCCCAGCGGTTTGTTTTTAAATGTGGGTTGGAGAAAGGATGCCCCTGTGACTGAGGCTCACACTCGGCGTCCTGCCTCTGCCTCCTGAACCTGGACTCCATCATGCTTGATGTCAAGTGTTTCTTTCCCAGGTTTTCTTTGGTCTATATGACCACCAACATCACCACTACTTATTTAGACCCCTTATTAAGAAAATAAGGGTGGCTGGGATAATGGTTTACACCTTTAATCTTAGTACTAGGGAAGAAACAACAAGACCTCTGTGATTTCCATGCCAGCCTGGTCTACATAGCAATCTCCACAACAGCCAGAACTACTGAGAGAAACTCATCTCAAATAACAACAAACAAACAAAGAGAATAAGAGTTACTTAAACACAGCACTGAACTGTTGGGGTGCTCAGTGCGCGAATGTTCTTGATACCAAGCCTGATGTTTGGTCCCTAGAACAGACTTTGCAAGTTGTCTTGTGATTGCCACATAACTGCTTTCCCCCTCTTGCAAACACAGCTCCCTTTCCCTCTTGAGTGTATATAAACACAAAATTTAAACAGGGTGTCATGAGATTTTATTCACTCTAATAACCACGATTGCTACTACGTGAATAAACACCAGGTAGAATCCAGTGTGGAATCACAAAACAAAGCAAAAATTAATGATCCGGGTAGGATAAGATAGTGTGGAATGCCATAAGATTTAATTATACTATTCAGAACTGCAAGCAACTTCCAGCTTCTAGATTTCTTATTCTGGAATTTTTCCATTTAGTATTCTAGAATACAAGTTACTGAGAGTAAATGAAGTTTCAGATGGAGGACCTACATATTTGAAGTCTTATGGGCCAGAAAAAAGACAATGTAGAAAAGAAGGAAAAAAACTGTTTCAAATGATTGAAAATGTGGGCCAAAAAGGGAAATTCCCACTACCCCTTTCATCTACTATACCTAAATGAATGCCATATAGATTAAGACTTAAGTTAAAAAACAAAACAAGGGGCTGGAGAGATAGCTCAGTGGTTAAGAACACCATCTGCTCTTCTAGCGGTAGTGAGTTCAATTCCCAGAAACCACTCACAACCATCTGTAATGAGATCTGATGCCCTCTTCTGGTGTGTATGAAGACAGCAACAGTATACTCACATACATAAAATAAATAAATTTTTAAAAAATAAAACAAAACAAAACGGTCGCCTTCAAGGTTTGGCAAGATGGCTGAGCTGGTAAGGGTTCTTACCGTCATGTCTAAGGCGCACGGCTGCCCACTAGAACCCACGTGGTGGAAGGAGGGAACCAACTCTTGCAAGTTTTCCTGACTTCCACACATTTCCACATATATACACATACATACTATAAATAAATGTACTTAAAAATTTTAAAATAAACAGCAACAAGAAAAAAATCCTTTAGTCCACACATAAAGGCATATGCCTATGATCCTAGCACTTAGAAGACAGGGCAAGAGGATTCAGTCCATGACTAGGTAGGACTATATTACAGCAAGTTCTAGGCCAGCAATACATAACAAATCCCTGCCTCAAAAACAAAAATAAGACCAGCCAGTTCTCTTAGTGCACACCTTTAATCCCAGTTCTTGGAACATAGAGGCAGCATGATCTCTGTGAGCCTGAAACTAGCCTGTTCTACACAGGACAGCCAGGGCTACACAAAGAACACCAGTCTCAAAGAACAGCAGAGTGCAGGGGTACCCGGACTAAGGTAGGGTGCTCGCCTGGCTTGCAGGAAGCCTTGGGCCCCCACCAGCACCAGACTCAGGTGGTGCACACCAGTCATCTGAGCGCTTAGGATGAGGAAGGGGGTGTGTGTCAAAACTTCAAGAGCACCCTCAGCTGCACACAGTGTCTAGGCCCCCATGGGTTACATGAGATTTTGTCTCAAAAATAGACTGGTTAGTCAGCTTAGCAGGTAAAAACACTTGCTGCCAAGCCCAAAGACATGAGTTCAATCCCCAGCACAGCAAAGCAACTAAGACTTAAACATAAAGGAACAATGCCTACAGTCCCAGAACGTTTAGGACAGAAGCAAGACCAGCCTGAGCTAGACTGAGACCCTATGTAAAAGAAAGCAAAATAAACTCCCTTTTATTTTGGTGCTTTTATAGGCAAACAACTCTAAATCCAAATATGACCACCACAGTAGAAGATAGAGTTGTGTTGTGTTTTGTTTTGTTTCTTTAAAACCTGTGTAGCGAACCAATTAAAATTGGCCCTACAAAAAAATACTTTCTCCTACCTGTCTGAGTAACTCCAGCTTCTTTAGTTCCTCATTGTAGGCTTCTGGGTTCTCGCCATAATTCTTCAGGACAAACTAGAGGGAGAAAAAAAAAAAACTGTAAGCAGAATGATCTGTAGACCTGCTGAGTCTAAGACGCCACGGATACTGATTCTGATAGCCTCCTCCTCCTCTGGCCCAGCGAAAATGAAGACTGAACACCCTGTGCAACACCTCAACAGGACCCTCAGTGCTACAGCCTTCTCCACAGACACCAGGAGCCTACCAGTTCAGGGATCAAGCTGAGACAGGGCCCAGGAAAATCTTCAAAGGGTTACTAGCTAAAACCTCATTCAAGGAGCCTCTCTTCTAAGTCACAACTATAACCCTAAATTCAAACTGCAAATAGGCAAAAGGCACCAAACAAGAGCAAGAGAACAAGCCCTTCCCCGCCTGCTCTCCTGGCAAGGAGGGCACCGATGCAAAAACTGCTCTACAGTTTCCTCCACTAAAGAAAAGCCAGAGGGAGTGTGATGAGAAATGAGGCAGCATGGAGCAGGGTATGAAGCAAAGACAGCAGGGCTGGAGAGATGGTCAGCAGTTCAAAGAAGAGGCTGATCTTCCAGAGGTTAAGGGTTCAATTCCTAGACCCACAGGACAGCTCGCAACCATCTCTAATTTCCATTCCAGGGGATCCGGTGACCTCTGCAGGCCTTCCTTCACAACGTGGTACACAGATACACATGCAGGCAAAATACTTGTACACATAAATAAAAAATTAATTTAATATAAAATTAACTTAAATAATCATAATAAACAAACAGCAGGGCTGGGGATGTTCAGCCCATAAAGGGCTCCCCTGTCTTCCATGAAGGCCTGAATTTGATCCTGAGCACCTCATAACACATCCATGGTGGCTGTGATCCCAGAACCCAGGATGGTGACAGATCTGTTTCTCCTCATACAGTGCTGGTGGGAGTATAAATTAGTGAAAGCCCTTCCTGGGGACCTAGGTTTAATGTCCAGCAACAAACTATAAGGTGGCCCAGAAATGTCTATTACTCCAATTCCAGAGGATCTAATAAGTCTTCTCACCTTGAAAGGCACCAGACACACATGTGGTGCCCAGATATATATACAGACAAAACATTCATAAACATGAAATTAGATAAGTCTTAAAAAAAAATAAAGCCAGGTGGTGGTGGCGCATGCCTTTAATTCCAGCACTCTGGGAGGGAGAGGCAGATGGGTATCTGAGTTCGAAGCTAGCCTGGTCTACAGAGTGAGTTCCAGGACAGCCGGAGCTACACAGAGAAACCCTGTCTCGAAAAAAACAAAAACAAAAACAAAAAAAATAAATAAAATAAATAAATAAATAAAATAAAAAGATCCTAAACAGAGGAAGAGGATGGTCAGCTGAAGATACACTTTATGATATGGCAAGACCTGTGCTAAGACTCGGAACCATGAGCTCTTCATGTGTGGTAAGATATTAATCTTTTCAAAGTTATAAGATTCCATATCATCACAGCTGGCCGTGGCAGTACAAGCCTTTAGCCCCAGCACTAGTGAGGCAGACACAAATGATCTCTGAGGTAGAGGCCAACCTGGCCTACATAACAAGTTTCAGTCCAGCCAGAGCTACACCCTTTCTCAAAAATATTCTACACCAAAGATAAGAGATGTGTGATTAGAATATGATCATTTGTAGCACCAAAGGTCATTCAACACTGAGGGGACAGGGACAGCACATTCTTTAAATCCTATCCTAGTCTGACCACACATAATTCTCAGACTCCCTCCACATCCCTTTTGATGAACCGCTTGGTCTCTCCTGAACAATGTAAGTGAGGAAAATGTAAGCTATAACTCCCAGAGGGTGCTAGCACTAGACTGATATTCACCCAACACTCACAGGGCTGCACACAACTGGGCGTGGTGGCTTGCTCCTATAGAATTCTTGCATGAGGGAGGAGATGTCAAGGCCATCCTTGGCTATATAACAAACTTGAGGTCCATTTGCTCTACAAGACTGCCTTATAAAAGATGTGGGGGATGAGGGAGCTAGGTAGAGACAGTTCTGTTGGTAAAGTGCTTGTCACACAAGCAAACATGAGGGCTTGAGTTCAATTCCCAGCACCCACATGAACAGTTATACACAGCACCTCAACTTTGCAATCCCAGCGCTGGAGAGATGAGAGAGATCTGTGGGTTTGCTGGTCGGCTACCCTACTCCACAAGTCCCAGGTACCAGTGAAAGACCCTATGGCAAACATTAAGGTAGACAGCTCCTTAGGAACTATACCTGAGATTGGCCTCTAGCCATCACATGCAGACATGTATACCTGCAGACACACAAACATATACACATACACACCAAAGAACTGATTACTTTCTAAGAAAAGAATCTGGTCTAAACCCTGGGTGAAATGTACAAAGGCTTCTGATGTTTGAAAGTAAGTCAAGAAAGACTATGAACCATCCAGGTTATTGTAATAACCTAAGTAGAAAGACAGGCTCAGGCAGATCAACTGAGTCTTCTCATCTATGATAAGACATAAACCAGATCCACACCACAGATAACTGACAATATTTCATATATTTCGTGTCCTCCACTGGTGAGCATGGGGGGCCGTTAGGATTGAGTTCTTCTCATTTACCTGTCTTGTGGGAATTCTACAAGTGACAAAAATTCCGCAAAGCTGAATGAAGAACAAGATGTGACCAAGTGGAGCAGCAGGAAGAAGGAGCATGTATTCTCTTCAGAGCAAGTCAACTCATAGGACAGAGGGCCTGCCTGTGCTAAGCAGGTGAGGGATTGGAGGAAGCATCCCTTAACTGCGGGTACGGAGCATGAAGCAAGAACTCAAGAATGAGCAGGGCAACAGGTGATAGGGGAGTGGGAAAGCTCCCACAGACGAGAACTGAGGACACTGCAGGAAACTGGTGAATGCCTGACAGCAGACCTTTCCAGAGCCTCTGATGGAAATGAGCATTTAGAGATCAACCAGAGTGAGAGAAGAAACCAAATGAAGGCATAGTGGGTGCCCAGAGTGTATCAATCAAAGGTAAGCTCAAAGGCGGGAATTGTCAAAATCACTGTCCTCCCAGGCCTGCATGTCTGATAGGCACTCCATGAAAGAACAAGGGACAGTTACGCCACTTCAGTCTAAGTGAGCCTGACGTCTGCTCCAGTGTAGCTGGGTATGGATAGACGACGGGGAAAGAAATGACTTCCAATATTAACACGTGGCCAAATCAAGCACTGGTAAAGAGCACAAGAATCACCTTTATACATTTTCAGTGAGTCAGTCCTCTGGGCCTCCAAAAGGGTAATATGGTACACAGGATTGATGACGTAGCTCACTGATAAAGGATTTACCTCATTTGAACCCCTGGAGCTGAAAACAGTGCACAGGCAGTGCTTGTCCACTAAGGGCTTCTGTGAGCCCGGTGTGCTAACCTACTTTAGCACTGCAGTTCAAAACCGGCCTAGTCTTTTCCTTACTCCTATTTCATATAAAGGAAGAGAAGTCACATCCAATGGGAATGACAATAATACTGTTAAAAGAAAAATTATACTTATATTTAATGAAGTTTATCTGAGCAAAAACAAAGACATATTGATTTGTGAACAGGGCATTCTTCCAAAGAGCCGCTTCAGGGACCTGCAGCCTACCCGGAAGCACAGAAAACAACTTAGTTATGGTGTCAACAACCGGTCAACAGTTACACCTCAACTAGTTAAATGTTTACAGGTTAGTTAAATGACTACAGGGCTTCCTGCCAACAACCAAAGCTGATGTCACTGTGATAATCCTACACTGGGCTGGACCCAGGAGAGAACACGGGCCCAGAGTTCACTTCACCAAACAACAACCAAAACCCTATACTGTGTGGATCTTTTGGCTCCAATGCAAGCACCCAACACAAATCTCTTGAGATGGGTGCTCCTGTACCTTGTAGATATTTCTACTCTTTTTTAAAAAGATTTATTTACTTACTTTATGTCTATGAGTGCTCTATCTGCACGTACACCTGCACGCCAGAAAACCGCATCAGATAACACTATAGACGCTGTGAGCCACCACTGCGGTTGCTGGGGAATGAACCCAGGACCTCTGGTAGAGCAGACAGTGCTCTTAACTGCTGAGTCATCTCTCCAGGCCCCTATAGTTTTACTCTTTAAATTGTTCAAACTTTTAAATTTCCTCTACAACACTATGGATGCCTTGTGTTAAGTGGTAAGGGGTTGTATTATAGGAATATAATTCAGTGACAAAGTCCTTGCCTAGCAGACCCTGGGTTCAAACCCCAGCACCTTAAAAAAAAAAAAAAAAAAAAAAAAAGACCCTGGAAGACTACTTGCATTGCCAGGGCTGAACCTGTAAACAGAACCAATTTTTATTCTCTCTCTCTCTCTCTCTCTCTCTCTCTCTCTCTCTCTCTCTCTCTCTCTCTCTCTCTCCCTCCCTCCCTCCCTCCCCCCCTCCCTCCCTCCCTCCCTCCCTCCCCCCCTCCCTCCCTCCCTCCCTCCCTCCCTCCCTCCCTCCCTCCTGAGTTTCCATCAAGTCAACAGAACAACAATCAGACCAGAGGCAAACAGTAGGACATGGGCTCTATTGTCAGGGAAGAGTAAGTCCAAGGCTCTGGAGTGACTTCTGCAGAATCTCTTCTAACGTTCAGGGAAATGTATGTATGTGTGTGTTTCCTTTTTTTTTTTTTTTTTTTTTTTTTTTTTTTTTTTTTTTTGGTTTTTTTGAGACAGGGTTTCTCTGTGTAGCTCCAGCTGTCCTGGAACTCACTCTGTAGCCGAGGCTGGCCTCGAACTCAGAAATGCACCTGCCTCTGCCTCCCAGAGTGCTGGGATTAAAGGCGTGCGCCGCCGCCACCACCACCCTGCACCTGAGATAGGGTCTTACTATATAGTTCTTGCTGTCCTGGAACTATGTAGACTAGGATGCTCCTGAACTCACAGAGATCCCCCTGCCTCTCCTTCCCAAGGGCTGGGATTGAAGGTGTGTGTGGCCATGCCCAGTAGGAATTGAATTCTGGAGCAATGACTCTCATTGAGGACAGGTGCTCTCAGGGTCTTTCTTGACCAGAATAAGAAAAGGTTACAATCAAACGGAAATCTCTAGGCCTGATGCAGTGGCATTTGCTTGTAATCCTAGCACTGGAGAGGCTGAGCCAAGAGGATCAGGAATTCAAGTTTAGCCTCTGCTATATAGCAAGTGTGAGCGCATAACTGCTTGTAATCCTGTAGGACCCTGTCTTCACCAACTAAGATTATGTCTTGAGACAGGGTCTCACTATGTAACCCTGGAATTAATCTTCCTGCTTCTGTTTCCCAAATGCAGACATATAACCACCATATCTGACTAGACTGAGGTGGTATTATTATTATTATTGTTGTTATTATGATGATGATGTGGGTTTTGCATGTGAATGCAGGTGCCATCATTATTATTATTACTATTATTACTACTATTATGTGGGTTTTGCATGTGAATGCAGGTGCCATCATTATTATTATTATTACTATCATTACTATTATTATGTGGGTTTTGCATGTGAATGCAGGTGCCCTCAGAGGCCAAAGGCCAGAAGAGGGAGCCTCGCATCAAGCCCCCCGAATCCCCAAATTGGAGTTATCAGCAGTCTGGCCAACCAATGGGAACCAAACTCCAGATGTAAGAGCAGATGTTTTATTTTCTACTGGCCGTCTGTCTAGCCCCTGGGCAGAGATTTTTGTTTTTTGTTTTTTGTTTGTTTGTTTGTTTGTTTGTTTGTTTTTAGACAGGGTTTCTCTGTATAGCCCCGGCTGTCCTGGAACTAACTTTGTAGACCAGGCTGGCCTCAAACTCAGAAATCTGCCTGCCTCTGCCTCCCAAGTGCTGGGATTACAGGCGTGCGCCACCACCGCCCGGCTTATTTTTTTTTTAATGTATTTAGGGTCAACATGATTTAAATCTATTTTAAATTCCCTCTATACCAGTGGTTTTCAACCTGTGGTTCCTGACCCCTTTGAAGATTTGAATGACTCCTTCCCGGGGGGTGTCTAAGATCATCTGCATATTAGATATGTACTTTACGATTCATAACATGGTAGCAAAATTATAGTTATGAAGTAGCAACAAAAATAATTTTATGGCTGGGGGTTACCACAACATGAGGAACTATATTCAGGTGCTGCATTTTGAGAACCTTTTGAAGTTTGAGAACCTCTGCTCTAGACTGTTAAGTCATTTGAGAAACATTTTCCTAGGTAGTAGGTATTAGGCTAAAGGAACATGGAAAGGCCCCTCTGGTATCCCAACTGAATATGGGGTTAAAACACAGCACATATAGGAGCAGAGTGTAGCAGAGCATACCTTTAATACCAACACTTAGGAGGCCCAGGCAGGCCTGTGAGTTTGAGGCCTGCCTAGTCTACATAGTAAGTTCCACGATAGCAAAAGCATCATAGTGAGATCCTGTCTTGAAAATACAAACAAACAGAACCCAATATATAAAGGGCCAGAGCAGCAGGGTGAGGGGAGGAAGGCACTTGCTGCCAGATCTAACCACCTGAGTGCGAGTCCCTGGACCTGCCTAGTAGAACACTAACTGCTGCAAGTCGACCTCTGGCCTCCACACAAATGTACTGTCATGCCTGAACCCACACATCCAGACACACACACAAATAAAGATTAAATACAGCAAGGGGTGGGGGGCTGGAAAGATCACTCAGTGGTTAACAGCACTGACTGTTCTTCCGAAGGTCCTGAGTTCAAATCCCAGCAACCACATGGTGGGCTCACAACCATCCTTAATGAGATCTGACGCCCTCTTCTGAAGTGTCTGAATACCTATAAGGAATAAATAAAGCTTAAAAAAAAAAAAACAGTACATGGAACTGTTGATAAAGAAAGGATGAAGGGAAGGAAATTCAGAAAAGGAAAAGACTAATCCAGATTAAGTTAAGCTTTTTGGAAGTCAGAGTTCCAACTGGACCTTGAAAGCTGAATGGAACCAATCCACAGAGATTAAAGAATGTCCCTATCACCACCCAATGGGCCAAAAGTGAGAGCTCTTTTAGGCAGAACAGTGGTTCTCAACTTGTAGGCCTCAACCCCTTTGGGGGTGGCAGATCAGATATCCTGCATACCAGATAGTCACACTATGATTCTTTTTTTTTTTTTTTTTTGATTTGGTTTTTTTGAGATGGGGTTTCTCTGTATAGCCCTGGCTGTCCTGGAACTCACTGTGTAGACCAGGCTGGCCTCGAACTCAGAAATATGCCTGCCTCTGCCTCCCAGAGTGCTGGGATTACAGGCGTGTGCCACCACTGCCCAGCTCACACTATGATTCTTAACAGCAGCAAAATTAACAATTATGAAGTAGCAACCACTGAGGTAAAATAATTTCCACAATCAGAGGCACAACAAGGAGAAAAAAGCCTGTTAAGGAAACAGGAAGTAATAATTATGAACAGAATGTGGAATACCTGTATCAGAAACACAGATCAAACATATAACATATAACAGGACTGAGACAAAAGATCAAAGAATTAGGCTGTGTGAGAGAGGATCCTGAATGGGAAACTAAAAATACTGGCTTTACCTGTAAGACTCTGTATAGCTAGGGCTCAGGACACTATGTCTCTATCTTTCTCAGTTTTGATACATTTTAGAAAAATTCACCTCATTATACTTAAACAGAAAATGGGTAAGAATTAACAAAATTCTGTATATTAGATCAATTGGCTTAATATGCTGGTTTAACAGGGGCAGAAAGAGTCTGGGCTGGGGGCATATATCTCTGTGGGAGGGCACCTGCCTAGCTTCTTGTGCCAGGCTCTGTCTGGGTCTGATACCCACCACTTGGACCACATATACACACCCAGCACCTGAATGCACCACACCCCATCCTCAAGCATGCAACCAATTAGGGCCTGAACTGAGGAAGTGGTGCTAGGAAGAGAATCCGGGACCATTTTCTTTCTCCTTCTTTCCCTAAACGCCAGAGTGGTAAAGGATTCTAGACTGTCTACTCCAACAGTTGCTGAATCGCCAAGACTCCTCACAGCTTCCCACCTGTCCACATCGGCGACGGCCCTCAAAGCTGTGTGGGGCTCTTTCTAAGGCAGTAGCTCTCTCGGCGGTTACCCAGTTCCACACCACCACACCTGATCTCACCACGGAAACCCCTTGCCTCAGTGAATTCCAAAGGACTGCTCCATCCAGCACAATGACTCACAGGATGCCACCAAGAGCCCTAACGTGATTCAAGCTCTCCTACAAACAAGAAGCTGTGCCTTTGGTCCAAAGAAACTTTGCCAGGAGACCATACAGAACTGGAGGGCCACACAGACCAACTGCACACAAACACACACTCAATTACACACTCTAGGAGCCAGACATTCCTAAGGGCCGCCGGGGCTCCGGTCTTAAACACACATTCTTTCCTAGTGCGGTCGTGAACTGGGAGCCCACCAAGGCTCGGGCCTAGCATGGACTCTGTAGAGCCTGGACCGCCATCGCTCCCCGTGGGGGCTCCCCGGACGTGGAAGGAACAGGGCCGAGCGGGGTCCAGGAATATCACAGCAAGGAAGCGCTGAGCCTCGGTAGAAACGCAAGTGGTCTGGGACAGAAGTCGGGAAGGGGTTCCCACGAGAATGCAGTGCCAGTCGGGGGTGAGGATGACGGCACGGGAGGGGAGGGGAGGGGAGGGCCATCCTCAGGGAAAACGCCTGGCCCGACCCGCGACGGAACCCGGGGAGGGACAGGCGCGCAGGGGGCGTCACGCGCGGGCAGTCGACGGAGATGCGCGGCGAAGGTGTGCTCACCTTCTTCACCGCAGACTGGAAGTGAAAGTCACCGGCCTCCTTCAGGTCCAGCCAGATCATGGGCATCCGGGGCACGGCCTCCATTGCGGGTAGCGCTTAGCGGCCCCAGGGCCGCTCCCCTCCCAGGTCCAGCAGCTGCCTCAGCCGCGCGCGCAACCCCGCCCCTCCACGCCGGAAGCTGCTCGTCACGCGGAGTGACGCACACACACCCCGCAGCCTGCTGGGAGGTGCAGTCCGTGGCCGGGGTAGTCTTTTCGCACGCGCGCAGTCCTCTTCGCGCATGCTCAGTCTTCTCGCGCGAAAGGTCTTGGGTGGAGGGACGAGCCAATCCACGGTGAAGGGACTTCTGGGAAGAGTGATCTCCTCCCCTGAGCTTGAGGCTTTGCTGGGATTTTCTCTTTTGCGTAACGCTGGTCTTCCTCCTGGGGAGGACCTTTCAAAAACTCACCCGTGAATTTGTAATTCTAAATATCAAGAGCGGCCAAGGATGGGAACGGGTGCTTCATTAGAGAAAGACGAGTTTGAGACTGGGGAGAGGGGACGTGAAGACAGCCTTGAGCCATACAGCCTTGGTTTTTAGTAGGGTACATTTAACAGCCAAGTTAACACCTAAGAAGGCTGCGACTCTGGAAGGAACTGTACAGTGACGAGCATTTGTCTCTGTAGACGCCTATAAACCAGGAATTTTAAAGCTAAAATTTAAATTAAATTAAAAATTTAAATTTAAATTTTAGAGCTAAAATTCCTGTGTGCATTGCTAAATTTTAGACATAAATAATGGATTTGGGCTGGAGAAGATGGCTCAGTGGTATTGATCAGCGTACTGATTGCTCTTCCAGAGGTCCTGAGTTCAATCCCCAGCAACCACATGGTGGCTCACAACCATCTATAGTGCCCTCTTGTTGTGAGTCTGAAGACAGCTACCGTGTACTCATACATGTAAAATGAATTAAAAAAAAAAATGGAGTCGTTCATATTGGGTGACCCCGTCTATAATCCCAACACCCTGGAGGCTGAGGGAAGAGATTTAGGTCATTTTAAGGCTGGACTGGGCTATGTAACAATACGTTGTTTCAAATTTTAAAAATAAGGAAACAAGAAAGTAGTGAGTGGTCTTTTGTAGTGTTCTAGGAGACCGGTGGTTGTGGCTTTGGATGGATTTTAAAGTGGGTATAAAACTCACTTTGAGCAACTCCAACTATTTTGAAAACAAAAGTATCCTAAGTTGGAGTGGGGCAGGAGATCAAAGTCGATTTCTGCCTGTTGTAGGTGGATGGTTGCCAGGCTGTGTTACCTTACATGAGGAAATTATAACGAACATGTAGAAGAATCTGGATTGAGAAGACAGGTTTCCCCAGCCCAGGTAGGGCCCAGGTCCTTTGCACAGAAGTAACAAAACACGTCCATACTCAGTAGAAGCCTTACCTTCATGCCAAATGGAAACAGCAAAGACAAAACAATTCTTATTATTAAGAGTATGTTAGGGACTGGAGAGATGGGTTAGTCATTAAGAGCACTGGCTGCTCTACCAGAGAACCTGGGTTTGATTTTCAGCATCTACCTGGCAGTTCCCAGAAGTTGCTAACTCCGGATCCAGATCTGAAGCCTTCTGGGTTCTGCGGGCACTGCACATACGTGGTGTACAGACATACGTATGTGTCAGGCAAAACACCTATACACATACAATAATTTAAAAAATTAAATTTAAAAGAGTGGATTAGGCTGGGGAGATGATTCAGAAGGTAAGATGTTGCCACACAAACATGGGAACCTGAATTCAACCTGGGAATCCACCTAAGGATAGAAGGGTTGAAAACTGGCTGGACAAAGTCGGGCACCATGGCCTATGCATCCCCATTCATTATGCACATACACAATAAAGATAATTCTTGAAAGTCGGAAGCCCTCTAGTGCAGCTATTCATTCTGTGTCTCTTCTTCTTGGATGCTGTGAGGTGAATTTTGCCACCAAGGTCCTCTCTATGACAATTTGTTGAAACCCTTGAAGCTATGAGGCAAAATTTCCTTTTAGTTTTCAGGTATTTTTATCCTGGCAATTAGATCTGAAAGCAGAAGGAGTTGTTTGTGGGAAGAGTTTCATTATGAATTATAACACTCTGGAGATGGGTGATGGTACAAGAGCGAGTGTATGTAGCTGTAGCCTTCAAAGGGTTAAAATTGTAAAGTTTACATTAGATACGCTTTACTGCAAGACTGGGTGGGGGTGCAAGATCTTTCGCTAAGCTCTCCAGGGGTGGGTAGCACACTCTTACGATCCCAGCATGTGAGAAGTCAACCTGTCAGGCTTAAGGAAAAGCCCCGCCTACAGCAGCGTGGGCTTCCTTAGAACCTGCCTATAAACAAACGCCGCAGATACTTTTTCTGCAAAACTCAGGAACAACGGTTGAGTCCCGCCGAGAGGGACCCTGTGAGTACAGGATTGCGGAGCAAAGAGAGGCAGCAGCTTAGATCCCAAAAATGAGGCCAGGAAGGGATCAATGTGGGCTGCAACAGGGAGGGGGCAGGGGGGAGCAAGACGTCTTAATCCTTGTAAGACAGACCATCTGATGATGGGCATTTCAGTGGGCGTGGACAGCACTGCAGGAACAGCTCTAGGATTTGGAACAGCCAAGTAGCTGAGTCTCTGCATCTTGAGCACCCTGTCCCTATCGGCTGCCCTCCCCTGAGCCTCACTACTTATTTGGCAGTGCCAGGGCTTGAATACAGTGGGTTGTGTGTGTTAGGCAAGCACTCTCACCACTGAGCTCCATTTCGAGTCCCCTCCCCTCTGTAGAATGCCCATCCCTGGCCCCAAATGGTACTTCTCAAGTTAAACTACTGCAAACACAGGTGCTATAACGGAGTACCATAGATTGGATGAGCCAGACAGCAGGAATTCAAGGCTGGGAATGAGGCCCAAATGTAGCATACTTTCCTAGCAAACGTGAAGCCCTGAGTTCAATGTTCAGTTACAGTAATTGGTATGAAAGTATCGGAAAAGCCGGGCGGTGGTGGCGCACGCCTGTAATCCCAGCACTCTGGGAGGCAGAGGCAGGCGGATTTCTGAGTTCGAGGCCAGCCTGGTCTACACAGTGAGTTCCAGGACAGCCAGGGCTACACAGAGAAACTCTGTCTCGAAAAAACCAAATCCAAAAAACAAACAAGAAAGAAAGAAAGAAAGAAAGAAAGAAAGAAAGAAAGAAAGAAAGAAAGAAAGAAAGAAAGAAAGAAAGAAAGAATCGGAAAGCAAGAGATTCGTTATAGATGTCAAATGCTGAGGCAGGGGGTGGGATGGGATGGGGAAGGTGAAGGGGGGGAGAAGGGAAGCCTTGGTGCAGAGGATGTCCTGTCTCATTCTCCCCTCCCACTTATCCATTTCCCCAGCAAAGCAGGAAGTTAGAGGTAACATAAGCCCCACCACCAGGGGGCAGCAGACACCACATTAAGCCGGGTCAGCTTGCCTTCTCCTGACCTTCCCCTCCAGTAAGCTGCATGGCCCCTTAAAGACACACTGACAACCTTCCTCCTGTTACTAATGTGGAAACTGAGTCTGGGTTTGACCACCCAAGTGAATGTAGGAGTCCAGGCTGGGGGGTGGGTCACTTATTCAGCCGATTTGACTCGACCCCCTTCCTCGGGGTCCCACAAAATGTTTTTAGATCCTGTTGAACAGAACAGGTGAACATCTCTGCCTTCAAGAAAGACAGTATTTTTTAAAAGTGGGCCCAAGATATGGCACAAAGCAGAGACTCAACATTCGGAAGGCAAGGTTTGAGGCCAGCTTGGGCTACTTAGGAAACCCTGTCTCCAAAGAAGCAAAAGAGGAAGGAGAAAAAGAAGAGGAAAGAATTAGAAGAAGAGGAAGAAAGAGGTGGAGAAAAAGGAAGGGAAACACACACACACACACACACACACAGAGAGAGAGAGAGAGAGAGAGAGAGAGAGAGAGAATATACAATGTGGATAGAAACTTGCATGGACCGTCAAAAATATATGACAGATGTCCCATCTCATCAGTAACCAGGGGAAGTCAACACTTGGGAGGCAGAGGCAGGCGGATTTCTGAGTTTGAGGCCAGCCTGGTCTACAGAGTGAGTTCCAGGACAGCTAGGGCTATACAGAGAAACCCTGTCTCAGGATAAAAAGAAAAGAAATTAAAGAATGTTGGGCACTTTTCCCTGGAGAAGATTCCACCATGGGAGATTTTCCAGCAGCTGTGAGGAGGCCTATGCAGGGGAACCAGAACATGGCCCTGGCACCCAGGGTCACTTGGCCAGCAGATGGCCGGAAGGCCACAGCGGTGCTGGGCCTTGCCAATAGGCTTCCAATCCTGTATAAAAGATCCCTACAGATTCCAAACTATATCTAGTCGAGCTTCCTTTTTATTTTATTTTTCTTTTTTTAGTTTACATTTTGAATTACATTTCCTCTGTCTGTATGGGGGGGAAGACGGTCTGCATGCATCACAGCCTGGGTGCGGAGGTCAGAGGACAACTTGAGGAAGTTGGCTCTCTCCTTCCAACATATGGGGCCCAGGAACAGAACTCGCAGCAGACTCGGCAAGCAAGCGTCTGTTTTTGTTTTTCATTTTGAGACAGTCTTGCCTAGCTAAGGCAGTCTCAACTTGGCATGTAGCAAAGGATGTCCTTCAACCTGGATTCTCTTGCCTGCCTCTACTTCTAGGAGTTGACATTCCAGAGACTATCTTGCTGAGCCTATCAGTGGAACATCCTTTATTTGTTTGTTTATTTAATGGTGAAGAGGGGGCGTGCGTGCCATGGTCCACGCATGGAGGTCAGGGAACAAAGTGCCAGACTCAGTTCTTCCTTTCCACTGTGCAGGTCCTGGGGATCGAACCTGGGTTGTCAGGTTTGGTAGGAAGGCTCCTTACCACTTAATCATTCCACCAACCCAAAATCCTTTTATTTTTTTAAGGACTGTTTCATTTGGGGATAGGGGATAAGGGGTGCTTTTGTACTTATATCTCTTCATGGAAGAAAACAACAAGGGATTTATCCCTCTCATGCCCAGAACACAGTTGCAAATTTAAACCGCTGATAGGACCTCTAGGTTCCAGAACCTTCAAGATAGATTGTTTTCCACCTCTACACACACACACACACACACACCTCTGTGTGGTGCCAGGCAGCAAACAGTAGCTCAGGCAAACACACTGGACTTTGCAGGGAGCGCCTACAGGCTGGCTAGTCTGCCAGTGGGTGTGCCAGAAAACAATGTTGCCAGGGATGCCTTTCTGCCTGTGGAAAATGGCGCCACTCATGTGCACACACTGGTTTAGAACATCAGGAAAGGGGGAAAGGCCTGTAGGGTGTGTCCTCACGGAGCACTGTAGCCATAGCCACTTTCTTCACCAGTCACCTTGCTCACACCACTTGAGCAAGGCTTCCGGAATCTGTGTCCACCTCCTGACCACACTCTACAGAAATGGGGAGGCCTGAGAAGGAAAAGGGCTTTCGCAAGGGCCCACAGGAGCTGAGATGGGTCCTTCTTCACAGCTCAGCAGCCCCTAGGAAATCTTTTGGCTAAGTCTGATATATGTTACCTGGGAGAGATAGGCATACAGAATTTGGGGTGGGGGCACCCACCTGAACCTGCCTTTTGAAGTTCATAGGTGGACGAATTTCTTCTGGAGGCGGGGGTGCCTTTCCTGCAAGTGCCCATGACCACTGAGGCTCTCTTTAGCTCTAGAGCCCTACAGGACCCAGAGGACCTGCAAGAGCAGCCAAAGCTCTCAGTCACGAAGCTTCTCCTCACTCTTACAGGCCCCATTTTCTTTGTCAATTTTGAGGACCACGTGAGTGTCGCAGACTTATGGAGAGCCATGGCTTAGAAATCTGCAGACATCATTGAGTCTAAAGCCTTGACTTGGGGGCTGGGGAGGTGGCTCAGCGGTTAAGAGCACTGACTTCCAGAGGTCCTGAGTTCAATTCCCAACAACCACATGGTGGCTCACAACCATCCGTAATGAGATCTGATGGCCTCTTGTGGTGTGTCTGAAGACAGCAACAGTGTACTCACAAACATAAAGTAAATACATAAATCCTTAAAAAAAAGAAACCTTGACTTTTTTTTTCCTTCGGTGCTGAGGATTATAACGTGGCATCCACACATGCTTCCCCAGCATCCACACATGCTTGGTGAGTGCTCCACCAATGAGCTGCATCCTTGAGCCCCTAAAGCCTTGATTTTTACCAAATCCTTCATCCCCTAATGGCGATCTTATACTTTTTAATTAAAAAATTAAAAAGATTTATCTGTTTTATGTGTATGCCAGAGACTATGTAGATGCCCTCGGGAGCCAGAAGAGGGTGCCAGATGCCGTGTGACCTTCCATGTGGGTTCTGGGGGTGAACCTGGGTCCTCAGTAGGAGCAGCAAATGCTCCTGACCACTGAGCCATCCTGTGGCCCCTTTATTAGATTTTATATACAATATACTCTGCTTATATTTCCCTGGCTCCCAAATCCTCTCAGGTCCTCCACACCTCTCTGCCCACTGAACTTTATGGACTTTCTCTCTTTAAAAACAAAACAAAACAAAACAAAAACAGGGTCTCTTGTTAGACCTGTAACTGTAGATGTCCTTCAACTCCTGGTCCCCCTGCCTCCACCTCCCAAGTGCTGGGATCACAGGTATCTGTCAACACTCCAAACCTGAAATATAAAACATTTAATGTTAAAACAATTATGGACAATTCACATAACTGTATTTTAAAATGTGCAAGCTGAGTGCAGTGGAACTCTGAAAGACCAGTCACTGAGGAGGTGGAAGCAGGAAAATTAATTACCTGAGCCCAGAAATTAAAACCCTGTCTGGGTCACACAGCAAGACTCCATATCTTAAGAAAGAAGGAAAAAAAAAAGAAAGAAAGAAAGGGAGGGAGGGAGGGAGATGGGAGGGCATGCAATTGTTTACAGAGCTGTACTAAGCCTACTTTCCCCCTTTTTGTGGGTCAAGACAGGGTTTCTCTGTGTAGCCCTGGCTGTCCTGGAACTCACTCTGTAGACCAGGCTAGCCTCTAACTCAGAAATCCACCTGCCTCTGCCTCCCAAGTGCTGGGATTAAAGGCGTGTGCTACCACCGCCCCGCCCCGCACTTGCCTTTTCTTAATGTCTTAAAAAAAAACAAAACCACTATTGTTTTGTTTTATATGTATGAGTGTTTTGCCTGTATGTCTGTCTGCACCACAGGAGTTCTTGCTCCCGAGGCAGGCAGAAGAGAACACTGCCTCCCCTAGAACTGGAGTTACAGGCAGAACCCAAGCCTTCTACAAGAAGAGCCAGGGTTCCTTTTGTGTTTGTTTTTTAAAGACTTATTTATTTATTATACATAAGTACACTGTAGCTGTCCTCAGACACCAGGAGACATCAGATCTCACTACGGACGGTCGTGAGCCGCCATGTGGCTGCTGGGAAGGGCGGTCAGCGAGGGCGGTCAGCGCTCTGACCTCTGAGCCCTCGCTCCAGCTCCCATCTGCTCGCTTTTCTAAATTCTAACTCAAAAAGTGTAACTTTCCCCTCTCTATCTCTTCTTTGGACACCAGCGCGAATCAGGCATGTTTGCCCCATCCCCTGTCTTTCTCACTGTTTCCTCCGAAGGCTCCTCCCCTTTCCCCGGCTCACACATACTTTCTACAGCAGCTTGTAGACCCTAACTCAAAAGGGATGGTTTTCTGTCTTCCTCTTAACCTTCCTTGTCCTGGCAGTTGCTGGGATTTGCAGTTTGCCTGCCCTATTTTTTTTTTAACTCTCTCAAACTCTAGAAATGAATCGATTAATTAACTAAAGAAAAAATAGAAAAGAGGGAGCTAGGGAGATGGCTCAGTGGTTAAGAGCACTGACTGTTCTTCTAGAGGTCCTGAGTTCAATTCCCAGCAACCACATGGTAGCTCACGACCATCTGTGATGGGATCTGACTCCCTCTGCTGGTGTATGAAGAGAGTGACAGTGTATATGTTACAAAAAAAAAGAAAAGAAAGTTTACAAGGATTTGGATGAGCGTCTTGCTAAAGACAGACAGACAGACACTAAGCACATAAAAAACATACTAAAAATATTAACCGTTGGGAAAATGCAAATCAAAACCACAATAAAATAACATTCCATCACCAATGCTGCACTCAAGAAGCTAAGGCAAGAAGTTCTTAAATTTGAGGTCAAAATAACCTTTCGAAACAGAGGTAGGGTTGTAAGATGGCTACTATTCATTTTGAAACAAAGATACGGTTACCTTTTCCTGGACCAGGAAGTGCAGAACTATTTATAGCTAAGGTGAGGAGGGCACAGCCCAATCCTTGAGAAACAGACATTTAATCATAAGCAGGAATGAGCCTAGCTTGTCTTTACTATAAGATGGCTTCTAAGCCTTAGATGGAGGCAGGCTGGTTCCCCACTTGCTTTCTGATCTCTCTCAGAACAATGGCTCCTTAGCCATGGGATGTCTGAGAAGCTAAAGGCCATTCCCACTAGCAGAGAGGCGGGGCCTACTTGGTCCTCTTTCTCACTGCTTCCTGGAACTGCCCATACCCACAAGCCAGGATGTTTGTCCCTTTGCACAGTGAGCTGCAAATCACAACGAGGAGAGGATGCTGATGTTGACTCTGTGAGGGCCGGAGGGCCATGGATTATCAGGTCTTAGGTTTTCAAAGTTCTTCGTGGTGTTCTTTGGCCCTGACCTGGTACCGTCTTCTTCCACCACAAAACCCTAACAAGAACCAGTTCTACAGAGTTGTCCTCTGGTTTCTACACTTGTGTCATGACTATGCATGCATTGCACATACTAAAAAAAATAAAACTTAATAAATAAATTTTATTTTACTTATTTATTGAGACATGGTCTCACTATGTAGTCTTCCTGGAACTCCTTATGTTGACCGGGCTGGTTTTGAACTCACAGAGATGCACCTGGATGTGTCTCCCACGTACTGGGTTTAAAGATGTATGCCACCATGCTCAGTCCACAAGCAAAGTTTAAAGGCCAAGAAGCGATGGCATTCAGAGTTTTGAAAGTTCATATATTTTAAAAATGTAGTTAACACTGTGGGCATCACTCTTGAGTGTGGCTTCAAAACATCTCTTTGTGAGCCTGGATGATGAACTCATATGTGGAGTCTGCGGGTTCTGGGCAGCTAGTTTTTGGGATCAAAGCAGAAGAGACAGGTAGAGACAGAAGAGCTGTGAATGGGCGGGGCTGGAGGGATCGACAGGGACACTGAGGCCCAGCCTGCCGGCCAGTCTTCTGTTCCTAGCTTAGCACTCACTTTGATGTCCTGGCCTATTGCCCAAACCTCTTCGCCTTTCTTGGCCAACAGTGTTTCATAACATTGGCTAATATTTGATCTCTAGCCAAGTAAAGAAGGGGCCCTCTTTCTAGAGGCACCGGTCCTTTATGTCACCAGCAGTCCTTGGGCAAGGCAGACTCAATATCACCTAAATAAAAGGGACCAAGAGTGGTAGTGTGTCAGAGACAATGGCAAGGCTGTGGGAGACCTTCATATTGGTGGTGGCCTTGGCTGTGGTGGCCTGTGAGGCCCAACGCCAACTAAAATATGAGGCCATTGTGGATAGAGCCATAGAGGCATACAACCTTGGGCAGCAAGGAAGACCCCTCTTCCGCCTGCTAAGTGCCACTCCGCCTTCTAGTCAGGTGAGTATCAGCCATCCCAGCCTAGGAAACAGGCAGTGTAGGTAGAGTATCTGCCCAGCATGCAAGAAAGCCTGAATTTGAATCCCAGCACTCAACAGATGGAGGCAGGAGGATGGAAAGTTCAGGGTTAGTCTCAGCTAGGTAATGAGTTCTAGGCCAGCCACTTCTAGTCACAGGTAGCACAAGACTATACTTTCAGCCTGTCTCCTAGAATGAGACATGAAGGGAAGGGATTTTTGTTCCTAGTTTATGCAAGAGGATACTGAAGGGAACTCACAAGAGTGTCAATATAACCATTGGTAGGAAAGATCACAACCTCTCCTGATTTTTAGACAGAATGTCGTGTAGCCCAGGCTGCATGGAACTTGCTAGATAGCTGAGGCTGGTCCTGAACTCCCAATCCTCCTGCTTCCACCTCCCAAGGGTTGAGATTAAGTGTGTGTCACCATGCCTGATTGAACCCTTTATTTATATCACCCTGACTGGCCTAGAACTTGCTATGTAGGTCAGGCTGGCCTTGAACTCACAGAGATCTACCCGCCTCAGTCTCCGAGTGCAGAGAGTCAGGCATGTACCACCACTGACCTTACCTTGGTCTCTGTTAGGGCCATCTAATAAGTCCCAGATTTTGGTGGACAGGACAGACTTGGACAAGACGGATGTAGGAGCCCTTTGTGCTTTGTTCCCTGAACTGCAGGAGTGAGGTGGTCACGAGTTGTCTGTTGCTTCTTTAGAACCCTGCTACCAATATCCCACTCCAGTTCAGGATTAAAGAGACAGTGTGCACTTCCACGCAGGGGAGACAGCCTAAAGACTGCGACTTCCTGGAGGATGGGGTAAGTCACCTTCTTCCAGCTCCCAGACTGCCTCGTGGAGGAAGAGAAGTCCCCTCTTCTCTTACCTTCTTCCATGTCACCCGGCCACTTTGCCAGCAGTTGTAATGTTGAAGCCTTTTTCAAAATCAGATTTTTTGGGGGCCCAGAGATGGTTTGGTGAAGGAACCCTGGGACTCATGTGGTGGAGAGAGCTGACTTCCACAACTGTTCTCTACCTTCTATAGATGTGACTCTCACACAACCCAAGTAATCGAAGAAAAAAAGAAGACTCTCTTTAATATCCTTTCTTACTATAAATAACTCACTACAACAGCATCAAGTGGCTCGAAGTCTTATTTAGCATGTACCTGGTGCCACCAAAAAAAAAAAAGTGAAATGACAAAGTATCAGAAGAGTAACATTTTAAAAATGTTCTTTTTACCATTAACATTTAAAGTAATGGTTAAATTTACTGACTCATAACTCATGACCCAGGAACAGACATCAGCTGTTGATGTGCCTTCACCCATGATCTTCATCAGACATGGCTTTCTCTGGGCATGGTAACTTACCGTTACCGCTCCTGTAATCGTTTATGTGCATGCCCTGTCGTTTATATCGATGGTGTGCATCTGTCCCTCCCAGTCACTCTTTTCTGGGTCTGGTTTGCATCTCTGGTTTGAGGACAGTTCCTGCCTCTTTCCAGAAATATGTCGAGGTGCCTCTAGCTCTTGTCCCACCCTCCTACAGGAGGAGAGAAACTGCACAGGGATATTCTTCAGAAGGCGGCAGTCAACCTCCTTGACCTTGACCTGCGACAGGGATTGCCGTAGAGAGGTGAGCAGCTCTACTGCCCCATGTCCACTCCGGGCCTCTCACCGCAGAGGCCGGATCCTGAGGTTAGCCATCCCCTCGTGCTGGTCTCTCTCCTGAGCTCTGGGAGACACTGAGTTGCTATGTATGTGCTGCATACACAGGTTCCTCATCCAAAAAACCGAGCCTTTTCCAGCAAGTGCTTCAAAAAGTGTGGCATGTCCTATGTCACTATGGCTTAGATCTTCCCACTGTTAGGAGAGGGGGAGCTTGGAAGACTTCTAGAGGAGATTCTGGGGGCTCTGGAACATCAAATTTCTGGCCTCAAGACAGCCTATGGAAACCTACCCCTACCCATTCAGATCTGCGCAGGCCCTCTGGCCTCCCATGGATGGAGGCCAGGCCTCCATGATGCATCATGCCCTTGTAGCTGATGCCTCTGTTGCCTCACCGTCTCCCTGAGGGGAAGACCACAGGCAGGTTGGGAAAGGACTCTCTCTACTGTGATGGTGGTGACTGTCCTGCATCTTTCCCGCAGGGTGCCCAAGTGACCAGTTTTAATGATAAAAAGCAAGAGGTCTCCGAAGAGGACAAGTTCGAAGGTCTGCCCCCTCAAGTCAGGAATATTTATGAAGATGCCAAGTATGATATCATCGGCAACATCCTGAATAATTTCTAGGGCTGGAGAGTAGGGAGGCGCTGCCTGCTTCCTCTTTACCACTGCTACCCATCTCCCCCTGCTGCCCTGAGGACCCGCCCACCCCTCCTTCCTGCACTTCCCAGGAACAGCCCTCTCTGGAGAAGCTCGAGCTCCTACAACATCTGTCCCTTGTCCATGTGCTTCCTCCTGCCCGGCTTTCCTGCCTTACCTTCTATCTGAAACTCTTATTGACTCTTTAAGGCCCAAGCTCAAAAGTCCCTTCCAGGGGGAAACCTCCTCCTTCTCCCAGGCCAAAGTCCTTCCCACATCTATTCAGTCATAATCCTCAAGCCGCATTGGCTTTACCTGCTGTGTCCCCAGCCAAAGGACACTGTATCTATTCACAGTAGCCTCCAGGGCCAGTTGCAGGTGGCTGTAGAATGAATCTTTCAATGATGTGCTCAGGGCATCCTGGGAGGACAAACTCCTGCAGACTCCTGCTCTCTGCCTAGTCACTGTGACACCAAAAGTCCCTTTACATACCCAGACCCCTTAGCCGGGATGTGGCAGGTAGGTGGGGTCGGATCACCTTGTGGGGACTGTAAGAGTGGCTCAATAAAATGCTTCCGAGATCAATGAGGATGTGGATGAAGATGTGCAGGAGCCGGAAGGGCTCAACTTGGATGAGGAGGACAGGATGAGGATGTGTCCCCAGGATCTGGGTTGGGGTTGAGGAGATCCAGACTCTGTGAGGCCAAAGAAGGGGGGGCATAGAGAAGTGAGGGGTCAGCTAGCTGGCTCAATGGCTAGGGGCGTTTGCCACCAAACTGGACAACCTGAGTTCAAATCCAGGACTTACAGGATGGAAGGAGCAAACTACTAAAGGTTGTTCTCTGACCTCTGCACATGTTCGTGCATGTACACATAATAAAAATGTTATATTTCTTCCTAAATTTTAAAAGAGAGGAACTGGGTATGGGACAGAGGAACCCAGGAAGGCGGTGCAGCTGTCCCCAGTCTCTCTGGCTGCCTTTAGTTCCTTACTGCAAAGTTCCAGTCAAAACCTTAAACTTTCACTTGGGTATTTAAAAGATCACCATAACCATCATTATCTGAAGGGCACTGCTTGTGTGTGTGTGAGACAGGGTCATGCTGTAGAGAAGCCAAATCTACTCTATCTTGAGACTGGACTCCATCTTAAAAAAAAAAAAAAAAAGCCTGAGAATGTGACCTGAGGCTAAACTCAAGTACCAGGAAGGACCCCATGGCACATCCTTGGCCCATACCCCAGAGTGACTCCCTAGCTGCTTCCTACCAACAGTCAAAGATTTAATCTGGTTGTTTCAGATGCGCTTTCAGGCCATTTGTGATTGTATAAGGTCTCACTTCAGAGCACCCACCTGTCAGCTTACGATGGTCATTCAGTTAGATGCTTGCCAGGATGGGCACTTGCTCCCGTTTTCTGTAAAACCTTGTCCTGATGAGTTCGGGGCTGCTTCACCAAACCGTCCTGTGAGTCGGCGGTGACTAAGCCCAAACTTGAGTTTGTGATAAAGAGACCCTAATGCAATTACATTGGAGTCGGTTCCTTGGTGGTCTTTTGGGGTTCATGAAGCTTCCTGGCACAGCACGGTGTAGCCCAGGCTGATGTTAGACTCACAGTAATCCTACCTCAGCCTCCCCAGTGTTCGGATTACAGATCTGGGCCACCGCACCTAGCTTTACTTCCTTTAGTTACTCGTTGTTAACCGCAAACGAGGCATCTTGATATATAGCCCTCCTCCCCTTTCACCTCCCCCTCCCCCTCCAACAACCCCACTGCATCATCCTTGCACATGTCCCCTCCCTTACCTCATGTCTCCTCTGACTCTTGCTAGCGCTGCCCACTGGAAAGCTGACTCATCTTGTGGACTCCATCTTGTCCAGGTAACCACATCTGCAGTGAGTCCATGGGTGAAGAGGCCATGTTATGTCCCGAACACAGAGTTTCACAGCTCTCTACCCCGGCCTGCAGCTCTGGGGTCAGTCCATTCCTCTTCTGTGATGTTTCCTGAGGCTTGGGCGGGGTGTGTGTGATACAGATGACACACTCAGGACTGAGCGCTCAGGAGACACTTACCCTCAGCACTCTGACCAATTATGAATATCTGCACTAACACTGACCTGTGTGTGTGGCTGGACAGTATAAGTACAGATATTTAGAAGGCAGTTTGACAACATGCCTTCTAGACAAACACAGACAGGCCTGTAAACCAGTGAGCCACAGGTTTTTGGCCAGGTTTACACTTCCAGGCCTGAATTTCTATGAACCAGGCTTCAAACCCAGTCCAAAAGCCACACCCATAACCTTTATACCACTACTGCACCAGAGGGGTCATCTTGCCTGGTGGGTCAGTATTACAGCATGCAGGATTGGATGCAGGCGCCACTCAGATCTTTTCTCCACCAGTGGCCTGCACAGCACCATCTGGTACTATGAGAGGAAGCTTTTAGGTCAGTTACAACTTTATTTCTCTATGTCCTATAACAAAAGTATATTATATCAAAAAAAAGTATATTATATCTTCAGCAACAGGGGCATTAGCCTGTGTTGCCTGAGGAGCCTCAGGGACTGACATTTTCATTAATAACTTTTGTCTTTCATGGGGGTCATTATCCAGCCATTCAAGGGCATCTATGGTCAAACTGCTTTTTTTTTTTTTTTTAAATTATAACTTTAGTTTATAAAGTAGTGAGTTTCCAACTGGGTAGGGGTGGTGCACGTCTTTAATCCCACACTTGTGTGGCAGAGGCAGGCAGATCTCTGAGTTCAAGTCCAGCCTGGCCTATAGAATAATTTCTAGTATAGCCAGGGCTATGAAGAGAAACCCTGTCTTGGAAAACCAAAAACCAAACCAAACCAAACCAAATAAAAATCAACAAGAAAACCCCCCAAATGAGAACGAACAACCCCCCTGCCTCCCCACATATACACAACACCCAGTGAGTTTCAATAGGGGTTTTCATACATATTTCATATTGGTTAATCCTTCCCCAACACCTTGTCGCCTCGTCACCCCACACCCCAATCCCAGTTTAAACCTTTAAGTCCCATGATTTCCAAGCCCTGCATCATGTACTCTTCTCCACTGTCCTCTTTTATTAAAGTAATCTTTTGACTTTGGTGACAAATAAGCCTCAAGAAAATTGGTTCCCAGTCCAAGTCTAACACCCTTAAGATGACCACTTAAATCCTATCACCATGTGTATAAGGCAAGGGCTGAGCCAGCTCCTCAGCCCAAGAGACCTTAAAAAATTATTTCTTTTGGGTGTAGGTGTACGTGTGTGTGTGTGTGTGTGTGTGTGCCACGTATGCAATGCTATCAGAGGTCAAGAGAGGGCGCTGGGCCCTCTGGAAGAGCATGAAGCTCCCTTATCTGCTGAGCCTCCATCTTTCCAGTCAGATCTTTCTCCCCACTCCACTTTTTTTTTGAAATAGGGTCTCACTATATAGCTCTGGCTGTCCTGGAACCAGGCTGGCTTTGAACTCAAAGACGCCTGCCTGCTTCTGCCTCCCAGGTGCTGGGATTAAAGGCGTGTGCCACATGCCTGACCTCACACAGAATCAATCCTACATACGTTGTTTTCACTGACTTCTCTGTGTACCACCGTCCCACTCTCTAGCTGTATGTTTATGGACAGGCTGGAGTGGACCGGAGGTCCTGGATGGTCAACATGGTGGCTGGCTGCACCCCGCCAAGAACTATAGTTTTGTGGTGGTTGAGGAAAGGGAAACCTTGAGCGCTGTAGCAGTCTGGACGGGAGCAAATACGCAGGGGCAACAAGCAAATGCAGTCTCTGCGTATCTTCCACCAGCATGTCTGTAGGAAGTGAAACGCACAGATGCTATTTTTCTGTTGCTCATGCACCACTATGACCAGGGCAAATCATCGAAAGAAGGGTTTATTTGGGCTTACGGTTCGAGGAGGATAAGTCTATCGTGCCAGGGAATTGTGGCAGAGGGTGGCAGACATGGCAGCAGGGACAGTGGAGGGCTCACATTTTGATCTGATTCGGAAGCCGGAGGCAAAGATCTAGTGCAAAACTTTTGCTATCTCGAAGCCTGCCCCAGTGGTGCACTTCCTCCAGCCAGGCCTCGGCTCCTAAGCCTCGCCAAACAACTGGTAACTGGGGACCAAGTATCCAAATCCCAGAGATTCACAGGGGATCTCTCATTCAAACCTCTCAAAGATTGTGTTTGCTAGAGGTTCATTTGGTTTTCCCCTTATTTTCATGGGAATATTTATAATTTGTCTGATACACTTTTCTTTTAAACCAAATCAAGTAAAAATGTAATTTACTTTTGAATATTTAAAAATAAGTCAGGAGAGGCCTGACTCAATTGATTAAGTGCTTGCTGTCTGAATTTGATCTTGGATGCCAGGGTAAAAGACAACACAGAACACTGCATGGGGCAGGATGCAGCCCGCAGTCTCAGGACTTGGATCGGATGAGCTTCAAACTCAGTAAGGATCCTGCTCCAAATCTAAAGTGGAAAGCACTCAAGATAGACACCTGATGTCAACTCCTGGCCTCTACACACATGCACAGGGATGAACACACACACACACACACACACACACAGAGAGAGAGAGAGAGAGAGAGAGAGAGGAATGGACACACACAACCAGGAAAAGGCGAGAATATTAGGAGTGTTCTCTTTATTTCTCTTTGGTTTCTTAACACAAAAGACATGCGTCCTATAAATAAAAAGTTTCCTGTGAAACAGCTGTGGGTGAAGGAGGTCAGGATTCCTACTTAGTTCCATCAGAGGCTGGTCTTGTGCTCTGGTCTGCTTGTGATCTCTGGGGAAGCCCAGAGAGAGAGAGGAGATGAGGAAGGACGTTGGCGGACCCACCTCCTGTTACGTTCTTTCCAGTGTCCTTGGGTGATCCTACTAACACTAATGAGACAGATCAGCTGTCTGCCTCAGACAGGGGAGTATACAAATGTTCCTGTTTGCTCAGCTGTGCTCAGAGCCGAGATGGAAACACTGTCTCCCTGTAACCTCTACACTAGGAGAGCAGAGTGGATGCAGGAAGGCTAATCCGACAGCAGCAGGCCCCGGGGGAGATGATGTATCATCTCTAGGGATGCAGTCTGCTAGCATCACGAGGACCCAGGAGACCCACGTGGGAACCCACTGGCTGGTCCTCAGCACCTTCACAGTCGAGGCTGGGCAGTACATTCACAGAAGGACTTAGTAAGAAGAGCATGGATACACTCCTCCTAACAGGACTAAGAGGAAACCAAGACCCATAGTCCCCCAGAGTCTACCTCAGCAGGCAAACTGAGGGGCAGGAAGAAATGCTGGTGCTCCACTGGGAGCCTAGTGAAAATTGATCAGTTATCAGATTGCTCAGTCTTTTAAAAACATTATTTTCAAGTGCTTATAGCTGAGGCCCAGCTCTTTACATTGCAGGGAACAAAAATCCTTCTGAATCTATGGCAATTGCACACACTGGTAAACCTGATGGCCCGGGGAAGGATCCCCAAAGGCTTCACATCGCGCCTTTCTGAACCGCATTCTGGGCCGATCCAGGTGGGCAGCAAAGGGCGAGGAACCAGTCAGGTGGACAGTGGAACTGACCCTAAGACCCAGTTTGGGGTTAAAAACAATTATAGTCTTCTCCTCTCTACTGGAAGAATTTTAGGAAAACAGATTTTGGCAGCAGCAGTTGACGGACTGCCCCACTGCCCAGTGCACTAGTAATAGACAGTCTCCTCTCTGGGTCCTTCTGTGCTATGGTAAGGTCCCATCCAGAGGAAGGAGGAGCATTGAGTCTCTTCAAGAGGTCATTTGCCAAGATTAGAGGAAGAAATAGAAAATCTCTTCCTTGCAGCAGCAAAAGACATTTCTTAGTCTTAGTCTGTAGGCCTTTATATCATGACGCCAGCGTTCGTAGCTTGAATGTAAAGGCCCATCTTGCTGGTTAGTCTGCCGAGGGCTGGAGAGGAAGTGGACACCCAAGGTTGGCAAATGGATGGAAAATAGGGAAATGGCAGGGCAGACAAGTCACCTGACCAAGCTGGTCCATGGCTGTCATGAGCAAGGCCCTGGTTAGGTCCCAGAGGTACAAATGGTCAATGTGCTCCAGAAGCATCGCGCGATGAGGAAGAGTTATTCAAGGATGGGGATGGGGAAGTGCGAACCGGGCAGACATGTTGTTTTCTGCTGGCCAAAGAGGGAAGGGATGTATGTGGGACTGGGGATCTGTGGGAGCGCTGGGTGGTGGCGGGAGGTGACCATGGGGTGACAGCTGGGAGCTCGGGTAGAGAGAGGTCAGTGGCAGTAATTCAACCGGCTCCCTAAAGCCTATGATTGAAAAGGTCCTCTGACGGTGGGTGAGGAGACCAAACCCCGTGAGCACCTTGCTACAGGTCAGTCAAGAGTGTCCTGATTCCAGACACACTGTGGGGCTCAGAGGGAACCCCAACTGCTTTAGGAGGACTCGCGACCCTGGGATCCGATCATGGGAATGGATACCATTGCTGTCATGTTTGATGGCCTTCCATTTAAACATACATTTAGTATCTTTTAAGTTTTCTTTCTGTGAAATATGTTCACTTCGAGTCTTTTCCTTCCAGTTTCTCGCCGACATCTTCTTGTTTACATTTCCTCCCGTTTCTTTTGAGTATCTCTATTCCCCTCCTGTGTCTCCAGGACAAGTGGAGAAAGACCTCACTGGATCCCCAAAAAAATCAGGCACGGAGAAGACTTTCATTCTCCCTGCTTGCTGGTGACAGGGACCAAGTCCTCTGTGCCCATGGTGGGAGGGAGAGCCTGTGCACACGCAGCTGCAGTACCACAGGCAGCGAGGACGCCAGGGTGTCCCTTCTCCCCCAGCTTTCCCCCACACTTCCCAAACTGCTTGGATACTGCAGTTTCCCATGGCAAACTGGCCACAACAGGGCTGCGGACCAGCAGGAAAGGAGAAGCATCGGCTGGAAGACCTCCTGCACACGAGCGCTCACAGCTCTGTGGCTGTGGGAGCTGGGCCAGCACCGCAGTGGGTGCTGGCTGGGCTTGGAGCCTGTGGACACGGACTGGCAAAGCACTTCCGTGTTCCTGGCTGCGGGACCCAGAGGGACTCCTGTCCTGTGCTGTGTGCATCTTGACAACCTAATATTATATTAGAATATAATAAGGTCACAAGGGCAGCACAGTGAGAGAGGACTTAAGCACCTGGAAAAACTGTCCCTCTGGCAAGCTCACATTATACCCCGTCTTCTGCCGCCACTGCCTCGTCTGAGAGGACTTTCCCCTGGAAGGACGCGCCCGTGCTTGTACCAGATCCCTAGCCCACCACATCCCATCCTCTCCTCAGATGGTGAGAAGAGGGATGCAGCCCACACCGACCCCTCCCTCATGGCATGCCATGGGGGCCATAAATGTCCAGCGGTCCGTCTCTGGGTCGTACATCTCCACAGAGCTTAGGTTTGACTGTCCGTCATACCCTCCCACTGCATAGAGGCGCCCGCAGCTGGCCACGAGGGAGACCCGACTCCGGCGTGTGTGCATGGGTACTATGAGACACCACTGGTCTGCCACAGAGCTGTACATCTCAGCAATACTGAGGAAGCCAGAGCCGTCATAGCCCCCACAAACAAACATCTTGCTTCCCAGGGAGGCGGCCCCGTGTCGGCAGCGCTTGTTGAGCATGCTGGCTGCCGGGTGCCAGGTGGCCGTGTGGTGGTTGTAGTGTTCCACCTGCAGCAGGGAGAGAGACGCGGGTACAACACGGTCAGTAGCAAGGCCTGGTCCGCGGGGTGACCCTTCAAGGCACAGAAGCCCACATGGTGCCAGCCTGGGAGACACTGGGGAGAGGGAGTTCAGTTGGCATGTGCCCTAGCTCTGATGCCATCTCTTTACGGCTGTGGACCTGTTCTCATATTAGGCTGATGCCTTCCTGGCATATGCAAGGAAACGAAGAAGAAAGGATTTTCCCAAGGACGGGTTTCTAGGTGGTGGCGGGGCTGGAAGGAGAGTACTGTCTCATGCGACTGTCCCAGCGCTTTCTGCCTTGGTCCTGCCTGACTCTAGAGCCGACACTGCATGGCTGTTGAGCCCAGCAATGTCCTGAAGAACTGGGGCTGGCACTCACTCCTGGCATCTGACTGGGCTTGCTCTGCAGAGGGCGTTCAAAGGCATTCGGCATTCCTCGGCCATCTAAAGGAGGCAAGCTGAGGATGATCACACCTCACCCTTCCTGGTGTGCACGGGCTGTCTAGAGTGAAGAATTTTAATTTTTTTAAGATTTATTTACTTATGTATATGAATGATCTACGTGCATGTATGCCTGCATGACAGGGGAGGGCATTGAATCCCATTACAGATGGTTGTGAGCCACCATGTGGCTGCTGGGAATTGAACTCAGGATCTCTGGAAGAGCAGTGCTCTTAACCACTGAGCCATCTCTCTAGCCTGAAGTGAAGAATTTTAGTTGGTGCAGGAGACGTCTTGAAATGTCAGTGATGGGACTGAAACTTTTTTTGTGTGGTGCTGTGAATTGAGCCCAGGGTCTCGTGCATGCAAGACAAGCAATACACAACTGGGCTACTCCCCATCCCAGGGCTGAATTTGAAAAAAAAAAAAAGAAAGAAATCCAAGGATGGAGGAAGTCACCCAGCCAGCCAGGAGGGGAGGGGCTGGACTCACAGTGCTGAAGATCTGCAAGCCATCGTGGCCTCCTGACACATATATCCTGCCCTCGAAGACTGTGACCCCGGCAGCACTCCGGCTTGAGCTCATCGGAGTCACCACGGTCCACCTGCAGAAACAGCAAAGATAGCGGGGGCATGAGGTCGGTGCTCCTGATCTAAGACAGCTTAGCCGGGAACAGGTGAACATCTCAGTCTTCTTCTGTCCGGATAGTTTCACATCTTCTCACTTCTCCCTCCACCCCTGCAGATAACACTGCCCGCTGCTTTGCCCCTCCCCCAAGTCTCAGACGCATATCCAGTCCGTAGCAAGTGAAATCAGCACTCAGACCAGACCTGCCATACATCTGCAACTGGAATGCAACTTTGCATTGTTAATGAGACCGCCATCTACCTAGTTACTCTGCTTATGAAACTTAAGAGTATCCACTGCCTTCTCCCTCTCTCAGCATTCCTATGGTCCACAGGTACTGGTCAGCTGATTTCCTAGTCGGTACTTGGCCCCACTCCTAATCCCACCTGCCTACCTCTGGCCTCCGGTCCGGACCACTGCTGCGGCCTGCTTATGCAAGGCCTTCTTCTCAGGGCATCCTCACCCCATCCAACTCCCACACAGCAAGGGGAGTTGAACCGCTTTTCCAGCAGCTGTAATGCGGCCTTAAGTGGTTCCTCTCTGTTTTCTTTCAAGCAGTGCACAAGTACCTCAGTGTGGGTTTTGTTTGGTTTGTTTCTTTTGTTTTTTTGTTTTTGAGACCTGTAGCCCTGTGTAGCCCTGGCTGTCCTAGAACTTTGTAGACAGAGCTGACCTTGAGCTCTCCGCCTCTGCCTCCCTAGTCCTGTGATTAAAGGCATGTGCCACCCTTCCTGGTTCTGTTTGTTTGCTGAGAGTGGCTCTCATTCTGTAGTTCAGACTGGCGTTGAACTGGAGGCAATCCTCCTGCTGCAGCTTTCAAGCACTGAGATTACAGGATGAGTGACTACACACAGCTCTGGCTGTGCTCCTGTGGACTGCACCGACTGTCCAGCTGGTCCACAGCACACAGTGGGGAGTTTCTGCTCTTCCACAGCACACAGTGGGGAGTTTCTGCTCTTCCACAGCACACAGTAAGGGGTTCCTTACTTGAACCCCTTCATGCCTGTGGTCTCCTTGTTTAGGATAAGAAGTTATCATTGTTCGATCTTTTAAATAAAACTGTGTGTATATGACTGTGCTCATGTATGCATGTGTATATGTGCACATGGAAGCCAGATGGGTATTATCCTCACAACCATGTCCACCTCCTTTTTTTGAAGACAGGGCATTTTTTTTTTAAAAAGTTTGCTTATTTTAAGTATATGAGACCTCTGTCTTCAGACACACCAGAAGGCGGCATCGGATCCCATTGCAGATGGTTGTGAGTCATCATGTGGTTACTGGAATTTGAACTCAGGACCTCTGGAGGAGCAGTCCATGCTCTTTACCACTGAGCTGTCTTTCCAGCCCTGAGACACAGCATCTTACTGGCCTGGAGGTCATCCATTAAGCTAGGCTGAGGGCCAGCAAGCTCTGAGGGATCCTCCTGTCCCCACCTTCTCAGATAGGACTGTAGCATGAGCCACCATGGCTGGCAGTTTTGGACTCATTCTTGCAAGGCAAATATTTTATAAACATAAGCCATCCCCTCAGCCTCGCTGTCTGTCTGGTGAGTCTACCTTGCACCCCTGCCCAGAACGATGAATGTTCCCCACACTGTGCCAAGGGCTACAGGCACAGGCCTCCAGGGAAAGACAATGACAGTGTGCTCATGGCCTACCAAACTGAGCAGTAGGCAGAACCTTCCTACCTGAGGATAACCAAAGGGAGCACCAGGGAGGACCTTCCTACCTGAGGATAACCAAAGGGAGCACCAGGGAGGACCTTCCTACCTGAGGATAACCAAAGGGAGCACCAGGGAGGACCTTCCTACCTGAGGATAACCAAAGGGAGCACCAGGGAGGACTTCCTACCTGAGGATAACCAAAGGAAGCACCAGGGAGGACCTTCCTATCTGATAATAACCAAAGGGAGTACCAGGGAGGACCTTCCTACCTGAGGATAACCAAAGGGAGCAGCAGGGAGGACCTTCCTACCTGAGGATAACCAAAGGGAGTACCAGGGAGAACCTTCCTACCTGAGGATAACCAAAGGAAGCACCAGGGAGGACCTTCCTACCTGAGGATAACCAAAGGAAGCACCAGGGAGGACCAGCCTCCTTTCTACTTGATAAGAGCCACAGTCAGTTGTTAGGCAACAACTGGCTTTGACACATGCTGATGAGTTCGCTCAACCCATCTGCTCACAGTCTGTTATCTAAGACGGGAGGACACAAACACCAGAATGAGTAATCCGGCCAGCATTGCCAGTGTTTCTAATGTTCTACAAAAGCATCCTACACGGTTGTAATGGGTGTTATAGAAAACACAAGTTTAAACAGGAGTCCTCACTGCCAGATTTTCTAGAACTTTTGCAACGTCATATGTGTGGGAGAAAGACAAAGACTCTGAGGAAACAGACACCAGCACTGGCCAGGCTTATCTGAGCACAGTCCTTCGTGCCAGGCCTTGCCGCTGTGGAACAAGCTGTGCAGATACCCCTTGCCCTCGCCCTCGCCCGCGCTTGCCCTTCCAGTACAGTGGACTGACGTAACTCAGAGACATACCAACGTTTCCGAGCATCTCAGCCTTCTGTTTATTTGAAACAGGTTTATGATCCTCCTGCCTCCACCTCAAGTCCTGGAATTATAGGCATGAAGCACTATGCCTGGCTTAAGCTCTTTTGAAATTTAACCATGAAATTTCACTTAACCGAGGACTTTTTAAAAGTAATTTTGATTTTCGTTTTGTTCTTTGAAATAAGGTCTTGCTTTGTAGCCCTGGCTGGCCTAGAATGCACTAAATAAACCAGACTGGTTTTGAATTTACAGAGACGTGCTTGCCTCTGCCTGCAAGCGAGAGGACCAAAGGCGTGTACCATCATGGCTGGCCTCTAACCAAAGACTTAAAAATCTATTACCTGCAAGTACTGCTAAATCATTCCTACCCAGGAGAAGCTTTAAGCTGGGTGCCACAGCAAGTCTCTATGGCTGAGGTGGGTTACGAGAGTCCCTGAGTTTGAGATCTTTTCTCCAACAAAGCAAAGAGAAACTAAACAAAAGGCGGTGGCTGTGGAGGGGGTGGGGTGGGGTGGGGGTGGGGGATGTTGGAAGCCTAGCAAGCACAGAGGCCTGACAGTGGGGAAAGGTGGGCTGTGATTCCAGCACTCAGGAAGCTGAGGCAGGAGGGTAGGTCAGCCTTACTTGTCCGTCTCCGGGGAGTAGGTCTCCACAGAGTTGAGGGAGGAGTTGCCGTCATAGCCTCCACACACGTAGATCTGTCCATCCAGCACGACTGTCCCCATGGCACTGAAACAGACACAATGGTCATCCCAGCAGTCTCTCTCACACACTAAGAAATCAATCTGTCAACTGTCTTTTTTTTTTTTTTTTTAGAACAGACCCAACCCCAGGGACACAACCAGGTAAGGGTGGTTCCTTGTCTCCTGCTCCCCTCCCCCGCCGGACTCGACTTGTAGGCTCAGCAACAAGCTCTCTCCCCTCAGGCATTCAGTCCTTGATTTGCCTGGAGTGCTTACCTCTCGCGCACAACGGGTTCATTTACTTGTTTATGTAGCAGAGGATGGCTCTGCACCCCTAATCCTCCTGCCTCGATTTTCCAACTGCTGAGATTACAGGTGTGCATCCTTGTGACTAGCCTGATTTACCCCAAACTATTTTTAGGCTGGAGAGATGGTTGAGAGTACTGGCTGTTCTTCCAGAGAACTAAGTTCAATTTCCAGTACCCACACAGTGGCTCACAACCATCTGTAACTTTAGTTCCAGGGAATCTGATGCTCTCTTCTGGCCTCTTCAAGTACCAGATACATATCTGTGGTGTACAGATATACATAAAGGCAAAATACCCCAACACAAATATAAATAAGAAAAAATAAAGATTTATTATTATTAGTAGTAGTAGTACTACTACTACTACTAGTGTGTGTGTGTGTGTGTGTGTGTGCATGTGCACATGTGCAGAGCTCAGAGGACAACATCTGGGAGCTGGACCTCTCCTTCTACTATGGGTTCTCTGGACTAAACACAAATCATCAGGACTGCATAGTAAGCACTTCTGCCCACCTGGCAAACCCAGGGCCTCAGCCTGATTTAACTGCAGGGTCTAGTCATACTCTTAAACAGTCCCACTTGATTCTTCTAGCCCCATGCCCCAAGGGTGGCTTCTTTATTAGGACACATGCCACACTTATTCATTCACACCTGATGCTACAGAGACTAAAAATGAAGCTGGGGCTGAATAAGACGGAGAAATATTGGATGGAGGACACTTTTCAAGTACACATAGCAAGGCAAGCTATGTCATAAACCCTCTGAACCTGCCCTATGAGGAGAAGGCCTTGTCTTAAGAAATATCTCTAGGAAAATGACAATTTTAATAGACATTGATAACTTTCTAGATGTGTATGTGAAACACACCCGAAGTAACTATATTTCCTTTCTCTTGGCAGTACTGGGCATTGAGCCTAGGGCCTCGCTCTTGCTAGAGCAGCATCCTACCACTGAGCTATACAGCCTCAGTCCCAAACACAAGGCAGTTAAAGTCAGGAGATGAGTAATGACGGGAGAGTGAATCAAGAGGTGCTCCCAAACCACAAACAACAGTCAAGTAAGAGGTAAAGAGAATGCTAGAGAAGGGGAGCACGCCGGCTAGAGGCGGGAGCACGCTGGCCAACATGCGCTGGAACAATCCAGCACCAGAACCTGGAAGAAGGTGGCATGCAAGATGGAAGCAAGATGGGAAGCGAGCAGACAGGAGCTGTCTCCCGCAGGATGGAGAGCTGTGCGGGATGCCAGAACAGAAGTGACTAAGAACATTTAAGGGGACCTGGGCCCATGTTGCTACTGCCAGGGCATTAACCACAACAAAGGAGAGAAATACCCAGAGAACTTTCCTCCCATTTAACTACCACACCAAACCCTCCGACATCAGCGCAGGAACGTCTCCCAGAGCAGACACACACAAAGGGCCAACTAACCGACTGCAGGCAGAGTGAACGAGCGACCTGTGGTTGGGATATGGGAAAGGGATCCCTTGTTCACAATAAGCTGCAAAATGTCCAAAGGCAGAGGGTGGACACAGAAAGGTGGGGAGGGAAAGAGAACTCTGAGAACATCCTTGGAAGAAGCACATCCTGTGCAGACATTGCTTCTCCCCAAAGGAATGTGCACAGACCTCTGTGCGCTCTGTGACTCTGCTCTCCTTGCTGCTGAGCAGATGCCTCCGGCTGGGGGCCTCAGGCCAGTACTGCTGAATGTGCAATGCGTGTGCGGCAAAGCCCTCCACACTGACCACTGCCTCACCATGCAAGCCATCACTTGGCATCTTCTCCCTGTCCCAGTCACCTGATCTCCCAAGTAGAGAACTAGAAGTATGGCAAGGAGGATGGGCCTGTGAGGCAAAGGTTAGATCACAGAACCATACAGAAAACCCTTTAAAGAGCAACTGGCTGGCAGGTTTCAAAGTATCCTTTTAAAAACGGCACACTATTCTCCTTCCTAAAATTGAGTACAAGACATAGAAGCTCAAAATACAGGCAGAACTGTTCTACTTGAATGTGCGAGGGACCTTGGGCTTCTGTCCTTCTCAGTCCCTATGAGGAAAGCCAGAAGAGCAACACCTGCAACTGTTTGCTCGTCAGCAGTGGCCTGACAGGGTCTAAGAGCAGAAGAACCTGAATGACACCCTTTAATAGCGTGGGCCTCATATCACTGCAGCGCACGCCAGGTGTAAGGAAGAACGCCATCTCTGGACTACGAGGGTTACACATGGGCACTACCATGGTGACCTCCAGCTACCCTTCTCATCCTGGGAATGTGAGCAGGCTAGCGATGGGAGACACAGGTAGCTAGACCACATTGGATGATGTACAAGTTCAGTCCACCTTGTGAATACACATGTGCTCACGTCTGGAGGCTGTGCGTGACGCTGCCTTGCTCATGCATTTCTGGGGCAGTGTGAGCGCATGTATGGCAAGAGAAAGAAAGCAGGAAGAAAACCACCTCAGGATTCCTCCATTCTACCCCTCATCCTTCAGGCTTCAACTTTGATCCCACCTCTTCCCTGAGATCTTCCAGATCTCCCAGTCCAGACTCCTGACCTCCTGGAATCTTCCGTAACACCCATTTTCAGTCCTTAGTTCCTAAGTCCCTCAAAGGACAAGGCAGGTAATTTATGCTTAAGCAGAGGGGGCTTGCTCCCGGGAGGGGCTGGCAGGAGCTCCCGGGAGGGGCTGGCAGGGGCTGGCCTGGCAACAGGATTTCCCAGGCCAACATGTGCATTTGACTTCATTATGAGCCCCTACTCGGGCTCCCCGGGTGCCCAGTGTGTGCTCTGCCTGCACGTGGCTTCCACAATACCTTCGCTTGCTGTTCATGCTCCCCACTCGGGTCCATGTGTCTGTCTCAGGATTGTAGGCCTCCACGGTGCTCAGCCGCAACTGGCCATCATATCCCCCGATAGCGTAGAGAAGCCCGTTCACCACAGCCACACCCACACGGCTTCGGGCTGTCGTCATGGGATGGCACTTTTCCCAGCGATTGGCGATAGGGTCGAACACTTCCACCACATTCAGGGAATCACCTGCATAAAAATTTGCTACTCAAATTAAAACAAATGAGACCACTTGTTTAGATCGCAGCTACTGGGTATTGACGATACGGAACGTTTGGCTCCATTCTATTGGCTCTTCCCATGAATTACTCAGAGTAAGTGGGCCCACTAAAAACTCTAGCTATGATGAAGATTTTAGAATCAAATGGGAAACAGCTGCTCCTTAGTGAGAGTAGTTCTCGGTCATAATCAGGTAAGCCTCTTGCTTGAAATCGACAATAAGGGCAAATGCACAGAATGTTTGCCCAGTACAGAAAGCATGCGAGAGCGAAGTGCATGGGTCCTAATGCTAACTGCACTGCCGTCTCATCTAACGACGCACAGGCTGTTCTGTGTCCTCACCCTGGTCTGAATGTAGAGTTAAAGGCTAACAGAGCTGCCGGAGATGAAATGACAGGATGAACACAGCACTTGAACCCTCTCATCCTCCTCAGATCATGATTAGCAGCTCAATCAATTCTCTTCCCTGTGGCTTGGGTGCACCAAGCACTTTTCTAGGTCAGGCTGTTAACAAGCAGAAGGTTGCTGGTTACCTTTCCTAACCTTCACTGATGTCAGAACTGTCAACCTCCCCTGACCCTCCAGGAGGCCTTCCTAGAAATGCGACTCTATATAGTACAAGAGTTACGGGTAATGGTGGTTTTGTTTTAGAAGCAGTCTCAATTTCTGTAGCCCAGGCTGGCCTCAAATCCAGACCCTCCTGCCTTAGCCTCTGAAGTACTGGGATTACAGTGTGTAAGGAAGCTGCTGATAACGGGTGGGGGTAAGACTGTGGGGGCTTCACAGGAAGCGCTGGGAAGAGTTAGAAAGAATTACAGACGTGGGGTATCATAGCCTGGAGTATGGCAGCCTGGGGTACTGGGTTATCTCAGTCTAACCCTTATGCAAATGTGAACAGCCTAGGTGTAGAACTGGGCAGATTCCTTCCTGTACTCACTCTAGAGCTGAGTAAATGCTGCCAATGATCAGCACAAGGGAGGAAGGTCAGTTTAGGAATCAGGATGAGTCCCAGTCCTTGCTTTGACTGACCAAAGCAGTGTGTATTCACTGTTCAAGTTCCCTGGCCTTACCCGCCTCGTCTGTGAAGTTCGGTTATGGTGACTTACGTGACTCTGACACTGATCCCACTGTCTGGGCTGCCTGGGCCTCGGGGCCCTTCCAAGCACTGGGATTACAGGTGTGTGTGCCTCCATGCCCAGCTTCTCTCTCCTCCCCCTCCTTCCCCTTACTGCCCTTTCTGTTGTTGAGATGGGCAGTAATCCTCCTGCCTCTCATGTGCTAAGATACAAGCATGTGTTACATTAGCCAGCCTTTTCCTTCTTTCTTGAGACAATCTTACTGTGTAACTCAGAGTGGCCTCAAACTCACAATCTTTATTTTCATGATCGAAGTGCTGGGATTACAGGACTGTGTCAGTGTCCCTGGACTGTCGAGCCTAATTCTTTACGGCACCTTTAGCACTGACATCAATTCGATATCATGAATGCATAAGAAGCCCTACTCTAGGGCGACTCTCCAGAACCTTATGATAGGGCAGGAGACAGAACAGCATAAAGAGGGAATCAGAACAGCCAGGCCAGCTTGACTGTGCTTCTTCTTTCAAAGAGCTCTAGGGAGGGCTCTGCACAGGGGAGTTGCAAGATACCTGCTGAGTTGAGGCCCCCCACGGCATAGATGAGGCCAGCGATGGATGTGCAGCATCGAGGCCGAGTCCTGAAAGCTGGCAGGTGGGGCCGGCGCTCTGGCATCAGGTGATAGTCCTTTGCTTCATCTACCAGGTCCCTGGAATAAGGCGCAAGATGCTAGGAGAGGAGGCACCTCCCCCCTTGGTCTACATTGACACTTAAGGGCCTGGATCCTCTGATCTCAGTGTAGGGACATCTAGGAAAAGTCTTCTGGAAAATCTGGTCTACCAGTGTTTGTCTGTCTCTCTCCTCATGCTAAGGATTGCATCTAGGGCCAAAAACAAGCCTGAATGCTCTACTACTGAGCTATGTACCCTGTGAGGTTGTGTCAGGAACTCAGGTGAGATCAGGGAAAGCTATACAAGGCTACTGAGATCTGATCAAAGGTGAAGGAGGCCTCCTCAGCTGCTACAACCAGAGCAGCTCCTTCTAACCAGCACAAACCAGCTGTGATTTGGAAAAACAGTGTGGGGGTTAAAATGGGGGTGTTGAGGGGAGCTCAGACAGCCCATTTCCTATCAGCACTCAGACCCAGCTCTTCCTTCCTGCCCCTGTCACCTTCCATGGCTCACGCCCTCCTGTCAATCACCTCTTGCTCACACCTTGTCAACTGCTGTCAAGTGCTCCAGATGGATTTCCCAGGCCCTAGCCTGCCTCTCCAGTCCCTCCAAACCACAGACGACATTGCTTTTCTCTAAGAACCTTCTTTGATAGCTACCTACTGCTGACAGAATAGTTCATGTGTCTCAATATTACCCTTCAGACTGCTTTTCACAGGCACGCAGCTCCCTCCAGTCACACAGTCCTTGCTTCCTGACACACCACCACAAAGCCCTGCACCACAAAGCCACTGACTTACTCCTGGAACCTGCTGATCCCAGCTAGGGGTGGAATAATGCAAAGCTGAATATGTGTAAAAATCTCGTCAGTAAAGGAGAAAACCAAAACCCAACACTGCATTGTGGCTATAACAAGCAACTGGAAAGACAGGCCTTTTTCTTTGTTTTAATTGCATAACAACCCATCTTCTGTGCTTGTGGCTCTAGGTAGAAGCTCTGCGCACGGGTATACAAGACCCCTCTTCCATCACTCGTCAGAGGCTAGTCACTAGCTACAATGTACTGCAGAGGGCAAGGACCCTCGGGAAGCCCCATCTGTACTATCAAGTCAGCTGCCAGTGTGGGCAGCACACACAGTGCACTCATAGCTCTCAGTGGATGGAGATGAAGGGCAGTGTGTACACAGTGCACTGACAGCTTTCCGTGGATAAAGGTGAAGAATACACAGATAGATAACATAGGGAGGAAAAGCCCCTTCTCTCTGCTTGCAATGTGTGAGTTAACTGACTGCTCGAAATCCTTCCTCCCCTGAGCTAGGACAAGTGGCCAACTCTTCTTTGCCTAGACTTTGGACCGTGTCCTGGACAAGGCTACACACACTTACCTGCATTTGTGACAGCACCGTACCAGGTCATCTTGTTGCACTCGGTCTGATAAAAACTGGGGCCGGCATAGAGGCAGGCGGATATTGGACAGCAGTTCGGGCAGGCATGGACCCCTCTGCTCCCGGTCATACCTGACCCAGGCCAGTGCAGCTTCAAAAACCTATGGGACAAAGAGCAGATGCTCTTGAAGCGACCCAGAGACCACGTTCCTGCCTCCTCAGTCTCAGTTCTTCCACTGCCTGTGCTGAAGCAGGTCCTGGGGTGACCCATCTTTTCTGCCGCCTGTGTCCACAGCTTTTATCACACTTCTCCAGCTATGCTCTTAGGCCCAGTCTTTTGTTTTTGAGACAGGTTTTCTATGCTGCCCAGGCTGGCCTAGGACTCAAGATCCTCCCAAGTGCTGAAATTACAGTCGTGAGAGCCCAGGCAAGCTTGGCCCATTCTTTTGTAATGTAAGGCCAGGATATTGTAAAGCTTCCTGGATTTCAGTATCAACTCTTTTCTGCCTGTTGATCTAAATTCCAGGCCAGGCCAGTTCCTCTGTTTACACTGCCCACCTAGGAACCTTCTTTAGTACCTCCAAACACAAGACTATAACTCGGAGCCCCTCAGGCCTCACAGATTGCCACCCAAATAAACACATGTGAGCTGCTCCAGGATACACTGATGGTGGAACCTAGGAGGCAGCACTCTGTTCTTAGGGTCCAGAGCTTCTACGTCTATGTCCGTGCTGCCAAGGTCAGGCGCTGTCTCTCTACTGGCTACTGATAGTCAAGGGTGGAGCAGAGTGTCTTCGGATATTTAAGAAGTTTAGCTGAGTTTGTGTTAACATCTCGACAGCTGCCTTCTAGTGTTGGGAGCTACACTGAGCCAAGATTTCTCAGGGGCTCTGATGAAAGGGCAAAGAGAACTCTAGCTCTATCCTTGCCCAGGACATACTAGACTTGGCAAGGTCTAGTACGGGGCTGGGGCCAGGCCAGCATATTAAGATTTTGGTTCCTGGGAAATCGCCTTTCCCTTGAAAGACTCCCGTTATCAGTCCTAAGGCAGCTGTGTCTGAGGTGTCCTGTGTTCTCTTGCTGCACTGTCTGATTTAGCTTCCTGCTGACCGTAGTCCATTTCCCTGCAGTAAACAATATATAAGATACTATTCTCCTTCCTCTTCTTCCTCCTCCTCCTTTGTTTTTTGTTTGTTTGAGACAGGGTTTCCTCTGTGTAGCCCTGGCTGTCCTGGAACTCACTCTGTGGGCCATGCTGGCCTTGAGCTCAGAGATCTGCCTGCCTCTGCATCCTGAGTGCTGGGATTACAGGGGCATGCTACTACCACGGGCAGAACGCTATACTACTTAATAAACTTGCTTGGCATAAGCAATCCCAGGTTTCTGTCTTCTTTATTTTCTCATCCCCAATCCTCCCCACCAGACACTCCTCACGGCAGGCAACTCCTCCCCTCCGTCACTGTGTACACACATGTACACGCTTGCCGTGGCACCACATGTATAGAGGTCAGAGACAACCTTGTGTGACAGTCCTCGCCTTCCATCTTGTCTGAGATGGAACCTCTGTTGTTTGCTAACTGTGTACAGCAGACTAGCTGGGCCACAAGCTTCTTGGGACTTTTCTGTCTCTGCTTCCCCTCTTACAATAAGAGTACTGGGACCACCAGAGGGCACTGCTGTGGCCACCTTAATGTAGGCTCTAAGGATTCAAATTCAAACTCTTCAGCCACTCAACCCTGCTAGGGCTCTTGGTTGCAAATGTCCTATAGTGGCTCAGATTTTGACTGGACCTCAAAGTGGATCAAAGGCAGTAGCGATGACCCCAGGTGTTTGCTGAACCCCAGGTTCTTACTGTGCATGCAACGTCCTTCACTGCCAGCCCTCAGCATTCTCTGTCCCAAACAGCACACACTGTCCTCCCAAGGCCACTTATACTATACCTCTGCTGATAGGTGCAGTCAATAAGGCACATTCTTTGCTCTTTTCTGGCTGATACCAATCTGCTTTTATTTTAATTTTTCTTGACCACTCCAAGAAGGTAAGACTTTTACTTTGCTTTACCAATAGCTCTGACATACAAAATGGTTATAAACAGCTTTCAAGAGCTTCCTAATTTCATAGTGCAGTGTATGTGTTTGTGTGTGTGAGTGTGCGTGCGTGCATGCAGGGTGTGTGTGTGTGTGTCTGGGTCTCTGTCTGAGACAGGGTTCCATGTAGTGTGTGTGTGTGTGTGTGTGTGTGTGTGTGTGTAAGAAAGAGAGAAAGAGAGAGAGAGAGAGAGAGAGAGAGAGAGAGAGAGAGAGAGAGAGAGAGGGAGAGAGAGGGAGAGAGAGAATGTATGTGTGTGTGCATGTCACATGTGTGTATGGTGCCCATAGGACAGAACAGGGTGATGGATCCCCTGGAGTTCTGGAGTTATAGGCGGTTTTAAGCTGCCCAACATGAGGAAAACAAACATGGGTCCCCTGGAAGAACAGTAGATACACTTAACCACTGGACCATCTCTCCAGCCTTCAAAGTCCAGCTCTTCACATTCCGTGTGTCTTTTATTCTATACCTGCAGCAGTATGTGACACTATGTGACAGTGACAGAGAACACCCACGGAGCTGAGCACTTTAAACTGAAGCCTACTTACCAGACCCTGTGCGATCTCCCCGGCCCATCTGTCCAGCCCATATATTCCATTCCCCCAGATTTCTAACATCCTCCCTCAGGTTCCCTCTCAGCTGAGAAGACAGAAACAAGCCAGAGAAGAATGTCAATACAGATGTCTCCTGGCGTGTCCCTGCATCTGGCTGTGTGCACACGGGCGCTCCCTTGGGCTGCTAGCACTGCGGATGGCTTTTGCTCCTATCTGACCCTGTCGATCCCTGCAGCCTTAGACTGGTTCTTCTCACTTGAGGATACCACGCAGCCACTGCTTCCCCATTCCTCCTGTATCATCCACTCTCCCTCCTCTAGAAAGTCCGTCAACAGTCAACGATGGATAATTTATCCTGCCTTAACAAAAACGCCACCTCCTCCAAACTCAAGTGCTTGATTTCCAGGTTATGGCAATTATTTTTTAATAATAAATATTGGAGGGCTGGAGAGAGATGGCTCAACGGTTAAGAGCACTGGCTGCTCTTCCAGAGGTCCTGAGTTCAATTCCCAGCAACCACATGGCCGTTCACACCCATCTATAATGGGACCCAATGCCCTCTTTTGGCAGGTAGGCATACAGGCAGGCAGAACACTCATACATTAAATTTAAAAAAAAATAGAATTATACCAAGCTCTAAGAATATAAGAAAATATAAAATATAAGAAAAGTTTTAAGAAAATACATACAACAAAACAAACCCCAAAATACATAAAAAAATGCATATTCATAGCTTGCTTTAAAAAAGGGTGGAAGGAAGGATGGGTGGGAGGAAGAAAGGATGGACAGGAGGAAAGATGGGCGGAAGGAAGGATGGACAAGAAGAAGGATGGACAGGAGGAAAGATGGGCGGAAGGAAGGATGGACAGGAAGAAAGATGGGCGGAAGAAAGGATGGACAGGAAGAAAGATGGGCGGAAGGAAGGATAGATAGGAGGAAGGATGAGAGGAAGGAAGGATGGACAGGAGGAAGGATGATGGACAGGAGGAAGGATGGACAGGAGGAAGGAAGGATGGACAGGAGGAAGGATGGACAGGAGGAAGGATGGGCAGGAAGGATGGGCAGAAGGAAGGATGGATGGGAGGAAGGATGGACAGGAGGATGGACAGAAGGAAGGAAGGATGGACAGGAGGAAGGAAGGATGGACAGGAGGAAGGATGGGCGGAAGGAAGGAAGGATGGACAGGAGGAAGGAAGGATGGACAGACAGGAGGAAGGATGAGAGGAAGGAAGGATGGACAGGAGGAAGGATGATGGACAGGAGGAAGGATGGACAGGAGGAAGGAAGGATGGACAGGAGGAAGGATGGGCAGGAAGGATGGGAGGAAGGAAGGATGGACGGGAGGAAGGAAGGATGGACAGGAGGAAGGATGGGCGGAAGGCAGCAGTGTGTGCACTGCCCGCCGTGCTCACCGACCTGCTCCTCTGATTTCACGTTCAGCTCATCCCGAGATACCAGCTCAAGCACGTCCTCCAAGGGCAGGGCCAGGAACTCTTCGGACAGAGACACCTCTACGAAGTGCTGGTGGATGAAGCTGTTGGCCGCATCATACAGCACAGCGCACATCATCGTCTCGGCAAACTGGCGCACACCCAGGCAATTTTTGGGATGAAGCCTTTGGCATAAGATGAAAGGAGGAGGATCAAAGGAAGGAATAGTGCTATCTTCAGTCATTCTTGACATGGTTCTGAATACAGCCATGAACAAAAGTTAAATCTTGTTCCCAACTTTGTTAGAAACTCCCTATGGTGAGGTACCACTCTCCATGACTTATCTTCTAAAGGATCAACTTAAGATAGGCTAGCCTCAAGTCTGCTTCCTGTGGCATGCGTGACCTTGTCATGTCCAAGAGGAATGGGCTGTCAGGAATGCACTGTCACATGAGAAGGCAGCAAGCATGCCCTGGGAAGCCTTGTCACCAAGCTAGATCCTGTGGCTTCTGAGTCTCCAGGGGACAAGTCCACCTCTAGGCACCAGGAAGGCACCAAGGCCATAGAAGAGTCACCTTTACACAGGGACCATTACACATTGTTTTAGGTAGAGGGAGGCTCTGTGATCTAAGAGTTCAGAACTCTAGGAACAACAGAAGAAGCTATTATTTATAATTTTAGTGACTAAAATACTTTGTTAGGCTTTTTATACCCATTCTACAAAGCTGTTATATTTTAAATTTTTTTTTTGAGACAGGGTTTCTTTGTATAACAGAGCTCTGGCTGTCCTAGACTCATTTTGTAGCCCAGGCTGGCCTTGAATTCACAGAGACCTGCCTGCCTTTGTCTCCTGAGTGCTGGGATTAAAGGTTCAGGACACCACACCTAGCCTAAAAAAATATTTTTATCACCTTTAATCACATGCGTGCGCGCGCGTGTGTGTGTGTGTGTGTGTGTGTGTGTGTGTGTGTGTGTCTGTGTGTGGGGACCATCACTCCAGCTCATACTTTTTCTGAGATGCTAGGGATTAAACCTAGGACCCTGCACTGTAGGCAAACAGCACTGTAGGCAAACACTCTACCACTCAATGCCACCTTCCATTCTTTAAAAGCCTTTTTTAAGGGCTGAAAAGATGACTCTGAGATTAAGAGCACTCACTGCTCTTTTGGGTTCAGACTCCAGCACACATATCTGGAGTCTCACAACCTTATTTAACTCCAGCTCCAAGAGACTGAATATCCTCTTCTGGTCTTGGAGGGCACCTGTTTACACAAGGCATAAACTCACACATACACACATAAACACAGACAGACACATACAAACAATCCTTCCAAAAAAATAAATTCTGGGGGGCTAGAGAGATGGCTCAAAGGTTAAGAGCACTGGCTGCTTTTCCAGAGGACATGGGTTCAATTCCCAGAAACAACACAGTAACTCACAACTGTCTGTAATTCCAAGATCTGACACTCTCATACAGACATACATGCAGGCAAAACCAATGGACATAAAATAAAAATAAATAAATTATAAAAAAATTATTGCTCTCATTCCATAGTGGAGACAAAGGCTTTGGGAAACTAAGATATGTGATTCCAGTACTCTGACATGGAAGTGGACTTGACAAGGGCTGAGATTGAAGCTAGACCTCTTGCTTGTATGGTTACAAGGGTAGACCTTACTCATAAAAGCCTGGGAAATCCTGACTCTGACCCTCTCTGAGGAACATGGGCATGTTTCTTAAGTTCTCCAAAATGTCATTAATTTTCTCATAGAGAAAAGATAATGCTAACTATGTACCTATTAAAACTAGAGCAATGACTTAGAAGGAAAACAGGTAAACAAAAATGGGCAGGGGTTGGAGAGATGGCTTAGTTGTTAAGAGCACTGACTGCTCTCCCGGAGGTTCTGAGTTCAATTCCCAGCAATTACATGGTGGCTCACAATCATCTGTAATGAGATCTGATGCCCTCTTCTGGTGTGTCTGAAGACAGCTACAGTGTACTTACATATAATAAATAAATAATCTTTGGGCTAGAGCGAGTGGGGCCAGAGCGAGAAAACAAAACAAAACAAAACAAAACAAAACGAATGGGCAGGCATGGCTGTGCAAACCTGTGATCCTAGCACTCTGGACACGGAGGCAGAAGGATCAGGAATTTAAGGTTAGCCATGGACTACATACTACCTTGTTTCAAAGAAGCAAACCATGTCCAGGCAAAGAGCTCAATGGATAAAGACATGGCTGTGCTAGTCTGATGAGCTGAGCCCAGAACCCACTAAAACACCTCATGTGGTGGTATACATTGGGCGTCCCAGCATGCCTACCGTGGGACTGGACACAGACACAAGAGACTTGGAGGACACAGGCCAGCTAGCCTGGTGTTCTTAGCACAGCAGCAGGGACAAGAGGGACCCTGCTTTAACGAGGTGATGGGAGACTCCATCCACTCCTGAAAGCTGTTCTCTGACCTCCATTCATTGGCGTGGCATGCATTCCCCTCTCCACATAAATAAGTAACATTAACAAGCACACAACAAAAGATAAAATTAAAAATAATATTTAAAAAGTAGCATTTTCAGACCAGTGAGTTAGTAGATGAAGGAACGGTTGCAAAGACAACAACCTCAGCTCAATCCCTGGGACCCACACTAAGGGAGGAGAGAACCAACTTCCACAAGCTATCCTCTGATCTCCTTATGTGCAACACAGCTCGTGTGTACCCATGTAAACACACATGTGCATGCACGGACATGAAACACATACGCATGCACACACACACACACATACAAGCAAACAAAATGAATGTAGTATTCGTGTGAGTACTCAGCGCAATGCCTGGTATGAAGCTGGACGCTATTTAAGTTTCTATTATATTTGCTTTCTTGCTCTCAAACAAACCCAGCCTGATTCTGAAGTCTTTGTGACAGAGTAGACTCTGAGGGATCAAATTTTCCAGGCTTTCCCTTCCTCTTGCCCTCTGGAGTCTTGGCTGTCCTGGAACTCTCTATGTAGTCTAAGAAGTGGCCTCAAACTTGAGGTATCCTCTTGCTTCAGCCTCTCGAGTGCTCCAACGACAGGCACAAGTGACCACATGTGGCTCCTCAGTGAGTTAGTTCTCCAAGGCCAGGAAACAAAATCACTATATGGAGCAGCACAGACTAGACAGCGAGGAGCAAGGGCTGAGGAGACATGTCGCTTAAGAGACGTGAAGCTGGTGTAAAGCCATGAGGATAGCCTGGGCTCCCATAGCGGGTGCCTCACTCAGGCCCCATCACCCCAACCCCACACACCGGGAGCTGGATAGAGCCCACAGACAGGGCGAGGGTGGGCCTTGGATGAGCACTGATCATGGCTTCCTGAGTGAGCTGTGCTGCCACACCTGACAGGAGGCCACAGGTGGGAATGGAAGAGAGTGGCCTCCCAGGCAAGGACCCACTCAGGATGGAGGCGGGAAGGAAGCAGACACCTGCGTCTTTCACTAGGTTCACTGACAGCCCGATTTTGTCTGTAAGGAGACTGCGGGTGTAGAGATGCGCTACTGCAGACCTATCTAAAAGAGAAAGGGAACTGTTGGGTATCTTTGCTGTTGTCTGAGTTAGGGTCTGTGCAGCCTGGAGGTGATATGTAGACCAGGTTGGCCTCATCCAGCTCCACCTGCTCCCGGGTGCTGGGACTAGGGCTGGGAGCCACCTTGTCCAGCTGCTCAGCATCTTGAAGAGAGAGTGCCTTAAGAGAGAGAGCAAGTCTGGTGTTGCAGCAGTAACCTCAAGAGCCCCTAGGTGGCACTGTCGTCCCCTGATAAAAGTCTAAAAAATGGCAACTATCAGCATCCACTGCATCTGCAAGCCATTCTCTCTCTCTCTCTCTCTCTCTCTCTCTCTCTCTCTCTCTCTCTCTCTCTCTCTCTCTCTGTGTGTGTGTGTGTGTGTGTGTGTGTCCTAAGGCAGGGACAAGGCTGGCCCTGGAGTCGAACTTGTCACTAACTACAAGGTTTTATTCCTTGTAGTTACATGGACCCATGAAACCCTTTGCCAGGAAGCAGAAATAGTAGCAGTATAATTCACCGTCATCCCCCTAAAAGCCCTCACGATGGCGGCGTCCAGTGGACAGACATAAAGGCGGGCTCTGAATGAGTTGCGGTATAGAAAGGTGAAGGAACTCATGTGGGTTAAGGATCTACACAAACATGGAGCTGGCTACGGAACAGTTCAAACAAACAGTGCCAAATAAATCAATGTTAGTTTGGTGAGAAATTAGCTAAGTTATGAGCAATGCTAAATGGGTACAACAGACTATATTTAAATGTGCGCACACGCACACATATACACATACCACACACACACACACAAATCATAAAAGAAAAAGAAGCCATCATTTGAGAGGGAACTGGGGAGCACGGGAGGAGAGGCATGGAAATAATGTAAATATAGAACACATTAGAAATTCTTTAAAAAAAATTTTAAATTAAGAAAAAAAAAAGAGGGGGGAAATGAGGTAAGTGAACTGCTGGCCAGATAGGAAAGGGATGGCCACAAAGGTCTATGCCACACCACGACAGTGTATGTAAATGCCCAGACAAGAAATGCCATCTCTGCAGAGTAACTCCCACATCACTGCAGACACACCATTTCCTCAGCGAGGTGGCGGGGTTCCAGAACACACAGTCCCCACCATCTGCTCGCTCACCTTTCTCGGAGGAATGTGCAGCAAGCATCCTTGATGCTCTGCAGCTGCAGGAAGCTCGCCCCCATCAGCAGCGACTGCACGTTTTGCTGGTCGATAGCGAGGTTGCCGTTATAAGCGAAGTTGATGAGAGCCTCCAGGGCGCTGGAAGGAAGAGGAGAGGCACGAGAAGCTCTTCAGAGACGAGTCTCAGTCCTAACTGAACTGGCATGACTGTCTATTGTAGTTTGAGTAAGAATGGCCCCAAACGCTCGTACATCTGATTGCTTGGTCATCAGGGAGTGGTACTGCTTGAGAAGGACTAGGAGGCACGGCTTTGTTAGAGTAGGAATGGTCTTGTTGGAATAAGTGTGATCTTTTTGGAGTAAGTGTGTCAATACCGATGGGCTTTGGGTTTCAAAACCCCAAGGCAGTCCCAGTGTCTCTCTCTTCCTGCTGCCTACAGGTCTGGAAGGATGCAGAACTCTCAGTTCCCTCTCCAGCACCGTGGCTGCCTGTGTGCACCATGCTCCCATCATGATGATAATGGGCTACACCAGTGATGCTGTAATCAGCCTCAGTTAAATGCTTTCTTTTATGAGAGCTGTTGTAGCCATGGTGTCTCTTCACAGCAGCAGACCACTAAGAAACTACCTGAAGAATAGATGAGCCATGTTCAAACATTCCTTTAGAGGCCGGAGAAATGACTCTGGTTCAATGCTCACTGTGCAACCATGAGGACTGGGTTTGGATCCCAGCACCCTATAGCAAGTGAGTGTCCCACAAATGCCTGCAGTCCTGGCTCCAAGGACTCTGATACCCTCTTCTGGCATCCATGGGTGTCTGTCATCAGCACACTCACCTGCACACCCACATGTGTGCACACACTCACACAATCACACACATACACAAATAAACAAATCCTTTCTGGAAGTCTGTTTAGCAGAGTTGAATGTGGTAGCATATCCTGTGAGTTTGAGACAGGAGAATCTCTGGTTCAAGGTCCAGCCTAGGCTACGTAAGACAACATCTCAAATACGCAAACAAAATCTACTTTATTGAGAATATTTTAAATGGAATAACTACTTCTTTTTTCTTTTCTCTTTTTTTTTGTTTGTTTTTGTTTTTGTTTGAGACAGGGTTTCTCTGTGTATCCCTGGATATCCTGGAACTCACTCTGTAGACCAGGCTGGCCTTGAACTCAGAAATCCCCGCCTGCCTCTGCTTCCCAAGTTCTGGGATCAAAGGGGTGCACCACCACTGCCCGGCTATTGAAAAGTTAATGGTGGCCTGTCTTTCTAGTTTTGCTCCTCTGTCCATCTGTACATGCGATCAACGTGGACAGTCGTAAAGTGTTTTGCTAATCCCTTTCTCATCCTACTACACTAGCCTCAGGGCCACTGTTTTGGGGTGGTTGCTGTATAATAATATTAAAATATGTCCTAATTTATTGCCTTCATTATCAGGCACCATAATTATTGCCATTATACACTTTTTAATTTGGGAGTAAATGTTTATGGAGAGATTTCTAACTTTGTGGTTTTGACTTTGTATTTGTTCCCATGGAGAATGAAATCCCAGCCGTGCAGCTCTGGCCGCTCCGCCTCTCAGGCCTCCTCTACCCTGGCCTGTCTTACTGTGACCAGCACTCTAAGCCCACTCTCACCTTCTGCCCGGGCTGCTCCCTCTGTCAGGAGGACTGTTCCTCCAGAAAACTCACTCCTCTCATTCCCTGACTGCCCCGCTACCCTCTGCTAACTTTTCCTCCTCCTCGTCCTTGTCCTCCTCCTCCTCTTGTTCTACTTGTTTGTTTTCAAGACAGGATCTCTTCTTTTAGCCTTGACTGTCCTGGAACTCACTCTGTAGACCAGCCTGGCCTCAAACTCACAGACATCCACCTGCCTCTGTCTCCCAAGTGCTGGGATTTAAGGTGTGTGACATCTTCTCCCAGATTCTAAACAAACAGGTCATGTAACACCAGCTGGCCTCAAACTCACTATGTAGCGAAAGGTGACTTTTGCACTCCTTACCTTCCTGCCTCTGCCTCTTGAGTGCTAGGATGTGTGCCATCAGACTTTTGATGCCCTGCTGGGGATCGAACCCAGGGCTCTGTGAATGCTAGGCAAGCACTCTACCAACTGAGCAACACAGCCCACCCTGCTTTGCTTTCCTCACATGACTTTCCCTCACATGTTGCTGTTTCCACCCAGAGCAGAGCATGGCCGCTGCTCAGAGACGCATGAGGACCCGGGTCTTTACACATCTCCTCCGGACAGCCTGACACTGGAGGGTGGGCCTTCAATGTTCTGATCCATCAAATGACCATTAAGTCTGCCACACTCTCGATAGATGCTGTCCCTTAGAATACAGTGGCTATCATCCACATGCATTATTCAGGATTAAGTTGAAATGAGTTAAAAATTAAATAAAATATAGAAATTAGACCCTCTGACGCAGAGTCGCAGTGCAAGTGCTCAGTGGCCACACTGTGGTGGTGCCTACCTACAAATCCATGCGGAAGGCTGCGGCAGGAGGATTGCCACTTGAAGCCAGCCAATAACACGACTATTACAAAACAAAACACATTATTCTTGTTCTACAGAAGGCTTAATGGGTAATATTGTTCTAGACTGAGGAAGAAAATATATCACAATGTTTACTGGAAAAACTATTCTTCCAGCCCAGAAATGTAGACAGTAATAAATTTATTTACTACCCTGGTATCCAACCCTAGTTCAAAAAAAAATCTTGGACTCTAGGTATTAATAAAATGTATTACTTTAATAAGGGAGTAAAAACACCATCAAAACTCCCAAAAGGGAGTTATGACAGCACACATGTACAATCCCAACACCAGCAGGTTGTATAGCCAGGGGATTTCTAGTTGAGTTCAAGGCTAGTCTGGGCTACACAATAAGACTCTGTGAAGCCAGCGACTCTTCATTTCACCCTACCTCAGGTCGCTGACCGAGGCGCTCACCGTCTGCTAACTCCCCACAGTGTGTGGAGCTGCTCCATTACAGCTGTGCCCTGTGGCAGCCCCTCATGTGGTCCAATGCTCAGGCTCAGTCTGGCTACAGGAAGCACAATGGTGTGTGTGTATGGGGGGGGAGGTCTGGGCATGGGAAATATAATGGCATGTGTGTGTGGTTCTGGCCACAGGAAGTGTAACGGCGTGTGTGGGTGTGGGTGTGTAGGGGGGTGTCTGGCCACAGGAAGCACAATGGTGGGGTTCAGGGTTCAGTACCTTGGGTCCATCCCCTGCATTACAATCTCGTCCTGCTTGCACTCCATCATGTCATTCGTAAACATAGCGTGGAAGTACGGGATGGAGGCCGCTAAGACGATCCGGTGAGCACTGAATTTGTGGTCCCCGATCTGTGGGCCAAAGAGAATACAAAGACAAATTGAGCGACGCTGATACAGAAACCCAAACTTGCTTTCCACAGCTCACCCCTCTGCTCATATCAGTGACAGGAAAGACATCCCAGGAATGATGGACGGACAGGCTCGTCACAGAGACCCTGTGCATTTAAAACCTAATGCACTCAATGATGGTGGGAGAGATGAGGTGTAAAGATGGTGAACAGAAGTCAGCCTGAACAGAGAGTACCAGTTATTATTACAGTGCAGTCCTCCCATTCTCTAAAACACACACTGCTTCAGCACTTGATTGGAACTCCGGGTTTGTTAAAAGGCAGATTTATTAAAAGACAGAAAAGTACTCAAATTAGAGTACTTAAAAGAATATTTGAAAAAAACAAAACAAAAACCCCAAAACTGAAAAACCACAGAAACGGTGACAAGAAATGGAGAGGAACTAAGGCCTGACTTGAGAGGGCCAGGGAAAGGACTGCGAACACAGCAGGCTGTGGTGATGACACGCAGCTCACATGGTGTCTGGGAAAATAACCCTGGCAGAAGCTCACAAGAGTGGCCTATGCTACAGACAGGCTGCCAAAGGACCAGAGGCCATGTCTTTGATAGTCCAAAGGGTCAGAGGTCATTTCTCCAACATGCTCTTAGATACTGAGTCCTGTTGGAGTCAGGGTCTCAGTATGCAGCCCTCGATGCCCTGGAACTTGCTCTGTAGACTGTCCTGCCTCTGCCTCTGCCTCTGGAGGACTGGGACTGAAGGCACACACCACCACTGCCCAGCTCTGACATTTTTATTCATGCGTGTGTCTGTGTGTGTATGTGTGTATGTGTGTCTGTGTGCTATGTGTATGCAGGTGCATGTGGAGGTCGGAAGAGGGCAGCAGCATCCTTGGTGCTGGAGTTATAAGTGGTTGGTTGTGAGTTGCCCAATGCTGACAGTGCTGGGAACTGGGTTTAGGTCTTCTGGAAGAGCAGCAGTGCTCTTAAACACGGTGCCATCTTTCAAGTCCCTATTATCAGGAATTGTTGCTTCTAGTTTGTTGATTTGGAGTTTTCTTTCTTTTGTTGTTCTCTCTCTTTTTTTTTTTTTTTTTTTTGAGACAGGTTTTTCTGTGTAGCCTTGGCCATCCTGGAACAGGATCTGTAGACCAGGCCTGCCTCCACCTCCCAAGTTCTGGGGTTACAAGCTTGCGCCACTACCACTTGACTCATTTATTTATTTTTATTTTATGTGCATTGGTGTTTTGCCTGCATACATGGCTGTGTGAAGCTGTCTGATCCCCTGAAACTGGAATTACAGCTGTAGGCTGCCATGTAGTTGTTGCTGGGAACTGAACTCAGATCCTCTTGAACAACAGCCAGTACTCTTAAACACTGAGCCATTACTCCAGCCTGCTTTGGAACATTCTTGCAGCTTTCTGAACACTAACCCTGAGTGAGCATCTATTCTTTCTGGAAGTTTCAGACTTTCTGTTTCTGGAGTTCTGGAGTTTCAGGCTCTGTACCTGGGTGCTGGTTTCTCTTGTACATTCTCTGCCTTATTTTAAATTCTGGAAAAGTATGTTCATAGCATATCTTTTATTTTTCTTTTAATGTGTGGGTATGTATATAATATATATGTGTGTGTTGCAGTGTGCTTGACGATGCTTGCACATATGGAAACCAGAGGTTGACACTGGATGTCTTCATAGATTGTGCTCCACTTGCTCTTTTGAGACTAAATCTGAAACTTGCTGCTTTGGCTAGGCCAGTGTCCCGAGCCCTGGCTCTCCCCTCCTCTGCCCTCTAGCACAGGTGATAGATGTGCTGAGACTCCTGGCTTATATGCAGGGATTGGAGACCCACGCCTAGGTCCTCGTGACTGCACAGCAGACATTTCATTCAGAGTCCTCTCCCCACCCTCACACCACTTCCTTGTTGGCTCATTCAATTTTATCATTCTGTGTGTGAGTGCTGGGACACTCACTCTACAGTACGGGTGTGAGGTCAGAGGACAACTTCCAGTAACCAGTTCTCTTTACACCTTGGGTTTTGAGGCTCCCACTTGGGTGATCAGCCTTGTCTTATAAGCATCTGAGTGTGAGCCATCTTGCCAACCTCTCATGCCATTCCCTTGATGGATTCCTCCTTTTCTAGTGCTGTGTGTGTTCATCAGTGTGGGTACATGTATGGAAGCGGGGGTGGGGGGTGTCAATGTTCAGTGTCTTCCTTAATCACTGTGATTGTTCCTGTATGTGTGTGTGTGTGTGTATGTGTGTGTCTTTTACTGAACCTGGGGCTCACAGACCCAGCTAGGCCAGCTAGCCAGCTAGCTCCAAGGAGCGCCCTGTCTCTGCTTCCCCTGCATGGGAACTGCAGGGATGTGCTGTCCCGCCAGCATTTATGAGGATGTGAGGAATCAAATACAAGCTGCTAAGCTTGCACAAGAGTTCTTCCAACCAACCTGTCCTCTATTTCCTCCTCCCAAGTAAATCCCCACCCCCATCTATTTATGTGTATGTGTGTATTCGAACATGCACCACATTGTACCTATAGTGAACAGGAAAAACAAACAAACAAAAACATCCTCCAAAACTAAAAAACGAGTCTTTTCCCTCAAAATCCCAAGTACTGGATTTAAAGATTCTGGTCACCAGGCAGGGTCTTTAGTCAAAACAGGTTTTGTTTTTATTTTTGTGTTGGTGACTGAACTCAAGAGTCTCTCGCAGCCCAGACAAGCACTATAGCACTGAGCTGCATCCCCAACCTAAGCTGCAGTCTTCTGTGTTGCTCAAGCTAGCCTTGTCCATCCTGCTGCAGTCTCCCAGGCATCTGGGATTGCACCTGCATACCGTCACTTTCAGCCTTGTTCTTTAATATTTATTTATCAGAGAAGCAGAGTGGGTATATGCTTCATTTCATTAGGGTATGACAAAATCTCCTAGAGCCAGCCAAGGCTGGCCATGGACTCCTGATCCTTTGGTCTCTGCCTCCCAAGTGCAGGATTACAGGCATGCCCCTGTAATCCTCACAACCCCTAGGAGCATACTGTTGCATGTTCACGATTTCCAAATCTATGACTAGTGGAGCTACAGTACACACACACCTAGCTATCTATGATTTTCAGACCCCAATCTCCCTCTCCTCTGTGTGATTCCATCCCTTGACAAGTAAGGAAGGCGCCGTGGGCCATGCTCCGGGCTCAGTCTTCAGGGCGGGCTTCACTTGGACAGAAGCTCTGCGTCCACTCTTTGTGTAAGCCAAGCAGCATGCATGCCTGCTGTGGTTTTGTTAGAAGTGGTTTGGACTTTCCAGTTACAGCTGACTCCTTTTTCTTAGACGCTGCTGAGAGGATCAAGCATTCAGAAGCATATGTGCATCTTTAAGAACTGTGTTGCTGTCAGCAGCTGTGGTAGGCAAGAGCTAATTACTGAATATTTTTAAGGTATTTTTTCTTCTGGTATTGGGGATTGAACCTGGGGCCTTGAATATGCCAGGCAAGTACTCTGCCACTGAGCTACATCACCAGCCTCGTAGAAAGGTCTTAAGTTTGAGGCCAGAGTGGACTACACATATAGTACATTTAAGAAATAGTTTCAGGTATGTCTCAAAATACCCCAGGAGCCAGGTGTGGTAGCACATATCGTTAGCTCCAGTATCTGGAAGGCAGAGGCAGGCAGATCTCTGAGTTTGAGGCCAACCTGGTCTACATATTGAGTTCCAGGGTAGCTGAAGCCACATGGAGAGACCTTGTCATAAACCACACACACACACACACACTTCTGTCCTGTCTCCTGTATGGCCTGTGAGTAAAGAACAGGTTTTGCACGTTTAAGTGGCTAAGAGTGAAAGCTAAGAGTGACATCTCAGGACGCTAGGATCTGGACACGGGGCATGGCTCACGGCCCCTGTGTTGAGGGCTTGATCCTGAGCTCACAGTACTATCTGGGAAGGCTGAGCTGGAGGAAGTATGCACAGGAGTGTGTTCCTAGGGACAATGCCTTGTCCTGGCCCCTTCCTCTTCCAGTTTCTGCTTCCTGTGTACCATGAGGTGAGGGGCTGTGTTCTGTCATGCCTTCCTCGCCACGCTAGATACCAAAGTTGAAAGAAATTCAAATTTAAGTGTCTAGATATGGTCCAAATTATGCTCAGACCTTTGTTTCTCTTCCTGTGTGATACTAGGAACTGAACCTGTGGTCTTGTGCACACTGCTCAGACACTCTGCAAACTGACAAAGTTCAGTAGTGTGAGTGACTGATGGCCCACAAAGGCAAAACCAGTTACTATCTGACCGTTCACAGAACACATTCCCAGGGAACAAGTATCAAGAAGGAAGTGAGCAAGTCCTCCAGAAAAGAGGAAGTGGCAGTTCTTACTTAAGACCTCAGCCTGGGAACACTTCCTTAGCTCCTCGCCACACTTCCCTTAATAACTCTAAATGAGCTCTGCTAAAAACAAACCAATACCCCTAACCAAATCCCTCTCAATTTCCTGCTGATGTTCAGGGACTCTCTTAGCCAAATCAGCAAAACTTATCTGCAGTCTGTGGAATTCAACACAGACTCTGCACAAGACACTTCCTCCTTTGTAGAATGTAGAAAGGCTAAGCCTGAAATAAAGACAACCCTGGTGCTGGGTTTTAAGTGTTGCCACCATGCCTTTACTCTCTGAGACAGGATCTGGCTATATAGCCCAAGCTGGCCTACAACTCTAGCCTAGGCTGCCTTCAACAGAGTAATCCTCCTGCTTCAGTCTCCCAAACACTAGGATTATGGGTATGTGACACCATAATACGGATGCCCACAGACGCTAGTGCTATATTTCCCTGGAGCTAAAGTTAAAGGTGGTCCTGAGCCTCCTCATGAAGGTGCTAGGAACTGAACTCTGGTCCTCTACAAGAGTAGTACACATCCAAACTCTCAGCCATCTCTACTCCTACCACAGTGGTTTTTTGTTTTGTTTTGTTTTTGTTGTTTTGTTTTGGGGTTTTTTTTTTAGGGCAGGGTTTCTCTGTATAGCCCTGGCTATCCTGGAACTCACTCTGTAAACCAGGCTAGCCTCAAACTCAGAAATTCACCTGCCTCTGCCTCCCAAGTGCTGGGATTAAAGGCATGCACCACCACCACTGCCCAGCTTCTTTTCTTTTTTTTTAAAGTTTTTTTAAAAATAAAATACTTTTATTTATTTATTTACTGTGTATGAGTACACTGTAGCTGTCTTCAAACACACCAGAAGAGGGCATCGGGTCTCGTTACAGATGGTTGTATCCCACGTGTATGTCAATGCTTGCTAATCTAAGTACAGGCCCTTTGGAAAATAAGTTGGCAAGTTCTACACAATTACCATATAAAATGGCATCTGTACTCTTGGGAAATTTATCCAACTCCCCCCAAAACCCAAAACTCAAAAGTCATGCATGATCTTTTATATAAGATCAACAACTTTATTTGTAATAGTCAAAAATGAAAACATCCTGCAGTGAATAAATGATTAAACAAGCTATGGTACATGGGATGCTACTCAGAAACATGAAGGGGAAAACTGTAGACACACTCATTTTGGGTGGACTTATAAGGCATTATGCCATTTGGGAAAAAGCCAATCTTAAGTGCCACGCCCACTAAGATTCCACCGATAGCACTGTTAAGAGGAGCGATGAAGAGAAGCCAACTGTGGTGGTGATCACCTGTACTTCCCGATACGCAGGATGAGGCAGGGGAATTGCTTCGGCCTAACCGTAAAGGCCAACCTGAGCAACATACTAAGACCTAAGTGCGGCAAAGGAAAGGCTGGAGAAATGGCTTAGCGGTTAAGGGCACTGCTGCTCTCCCAGAAGGCTGAGGTTTGGTCCCCAGCACTCACATTAGGTGGCTCACAACCACACACAATTCCAGCTCCCGGCAATCACCTCCACCATGAGGGTCCCCATGGTGATGGAACTCAGGTGGCCAGAATTTTCACCCTCCAATCTATCTTGGCAGTCTAGAAGAAGTTTCTGGATAGGTACGCTCTCTATAATTGTGTCCGATCATGTCAGTTCCCACGACTTTGCCCAGACCCAGCCTACCCTGTCTGTCTCACGTGGTCCCATCCACCTCCACACCTCTCCTTTAAGCTGCTGGCAATTGCTCAAAATGTCTCTGTCTCCTTGCCTGGATCTTTATTTCCCGTTTTCTGCCTAGTGAATTATCCCCCAGCTCTGAAGATGCAGCTAGGATACACTGAGGCCTCCTGTGATTTCTAGGCAGGCAGTACTCGCCTCCATGTGGTACTGGTACGAGCCTCCAGCACACAGTGTGTTATCCCTTATGAATATCCTTCCATCCAGGCTGAATATTCTTCCTACGTAGGAAAGCCTGTAACACGTGGTTCATAGATAAGTGCATTTAATTAACCCTAAAGCTCGGTTCATAAAAATTCCCTGCATCTGGATTGATAATGGAATTGTTAATAAATCATCTTTTTAACTTGCCCTGCTGCTCAGACTGGTGAAACCTCACAAAGTGGGAGTCACAAGTGGAGCACCTAAGGGAGTGCTGCCCTCCAGTGTCACCTGAAACTTCAGCAGGCATGGCAAGGGCCAGGCTGTGGACAGCTTGACTTCAAGGCTACCAATACAATCAGTCCTGAAGAAATAAATGAGCTCCACCAGCCTCTTTGTTCAGATGGGCTTCTAACAGGCTAGTATATAATAAACTGTCAAGGAAAGGGGTGGGGATTCTTTCTCTTCAAAGGCTGGTGATCCGCCCACCAGCCCAGAACACTAACAGAGGAACCTTGTCCAGCCTGCCAGAGCAGAAATGAGACTAACAAACCCACAGGGCTGGGAAACTGACAGCAAGTGTTTTCAAATACACTAGGTTCAGCCTGAGCTTTTGGCAGTATTTTAAAGTACATTCCACCAAAAAGGGAGGATGGGGACATGGTGACACACATCTTTAGTCTCAGCATTCTGGTGGCAGAAGCAGGTGGACCTCTGAGTTTGAGGCTAGCCTGGTCTTCAGAATGAGTTCCAGGATAGCTAGGATTACACAGAGAAACTCTATCTCAAAAAACAAAAACATAAAATAAAAGATAGAAGGAATATTCCAAACTATTGATAAAGCTCTGGTCTTTCTGCTTTTTGGACTCCACTGGGTAGGAACTCAGGAAGGCAGGGTGAGTTGCTGAGAGCTGACAATGAGATGTGGGGTTACATCCCACAGAAAAAGCAGGTATTCAAGCATGAGCTGGAAAGATGGCTCAGCGTTTAAGAGCATTGACTGCTCTTCCAGAGGTCCTGAGCAATTACCAGCAACCAAATGGTGGCTCACAATCATCCATGAGATCTGATGCCCTCTTCTGGTCTGCATGTAGGATGACCACTGTATATTAAATAAATAAATAAATAAATAAATAAATCTTAAAAAAAAAAAAAAAGCCAGGTAGTGGTGGCGCACACCTTTAATCCTAGCACTTGGGAGGCAGAGGCAGGCGGATTTCTGAGTTCGAGGCCAGCCTGGTCTACAGAGTGAGTTCCAGGATAGCCAGGGCTACACAGAGAAACCCTGTCTCGAAAAAAACAAAACAAAAACAAAAACAAAAACAAAAAAGACATTCAAGCATATTCCCAGCTTTTCAAAAGCCTATTACCATACCTGACAAGGGAGGAGAGGGGAAAAGAGGAAGTCAAAGTCCTCGGGAATCACTGCATCTGACTAGACCAAGATCAAGTGCTAAGAAGCTATTTCTTACGAGTCCAGAGCTCTCATCATGAGACCTCAAGTGCACAACCGGCTTCCACCTCACCTTCCTCCGCGATCCTCTATGAAGGACATACTTGAAATGACCTGATGCTATTTTCATGCCTGGGCCTTTGAGGCCTCCCTCCCTCAGCCCACAACGCCTCTCCCCACCCTATCTGTCTAAGATCTATCGGTCCTGCGATGTACCAATCACATCCCATTCTCTCCTGTGAAACAGGCACAGAGCCTCCATACTTTAAGTAGGTGTCATCCTTCTGGATTCTTGCAGGTTGCTGGTTACAGCTCCACATCATAGAACTTATCACATTCTATCTTATCTAAAAGTGAGTTGAAGAGTATCTTTGCCACCAATCTATAAACACCACAGACAAAAGGTGGCCTCATTCATGGTGTTGCTTTACACACCTAGCCAAGCGCCACGCACAAGTGAATGGACTTGGCTAGTGACTACCCCTTAGCCCTGTGGAGTGACTCAGCAAACACCTCTGCACATCTGAAACATCTGAAGGACAACAGGAGGTAAGGGAGGCTCAGACGCGTCAGAAGCTTGCCCTCTAGAGGCAGAAAACAAATGCACCCATGCTTAGGGGAGGAGGAGCCCGGTGCAGGGCTTCCTGTGCACAGCCTGGAAGCATCACTGATCAGCTGGGAGGTGGTGGTGGCACATGCTTTTAGTTCCAGCACCTGGGAGGCAGCGGCAGGCAGATCTCTGGGTTCCAGGCCAGCATGGGCTACACACAGACAAACCCTGTCTCAAACAAACAAAACCAGACAGAACCCCTAGATCCAGTTCAGGGCAGCTGACGTGGCCCTAAACTGCATTTTGAACAAGCTCCCAGGCAATGCTGATGCTCTGAGTCCAATGACAACGGTGTAAAGGTGCCTTCTATTGAGGGTACAATAGAGGAGGGAGTGACTAATTACACCAGAAGTAAAGTACGACTCACAGAGTCAACTTTACACAATTACCCACTATGCTAGGGCAGGGCAGACAAAAGAAAACATGGGTCTCTTCCGAACAGAAACACATGGGTTGGCAGGGAGAGGGATGTGTGAACCTGTAACTACAACAACATTAAACACCTCAGTGGCTGCACACACCTGTGATCACACCTAAGAGAATGCAGCAGCAGATCAAGAGTTCAAGGTCATCTGTGGCACAGCCAGTCTGAGACCAGCCAGGGTATAAGAAACCTTGCCTCAAAAACAAACACACAAAGAGCAACTCTCCAGAGTGGGGAAGGTTTGGTTGTTTTTCTCTTCTTGAGAAAAGGTGACAGGATCCTTGAGGCATGGGTATGACCCTGACCCACAGATGTGTCTGCAGAGGCCGGAGCATGGAAGACAGAGTGCAGAGCACAGACAGTTGCTTCAGGATGCTGTGGACAACTAGGCGAGAAGAGCAAGAGGGCGACAGGAGAGTCCGAGGACTGACAACACACCACAGAGCTGGGAAAGCCAGCGGCTGTCTGCCAGCAAGTCCCATCGCAGGCCTGAGTCAGCAGGGCAGTGGGGATTTGTGAGCAGCTTACAATAAATAATCAGTTCAGCCAGCAGTCCCTCCCTAAATCCTTCAGGAAACCAGCTACCAGCTGCTGCCTCTGCATTTCCCTCCACCTCTGGGCGGTGTGATAACGTATCATCTAGTCCAAAACACAAACAACAAGACAGCGTTTTTCCAAAACGAGGCAGGGGTACCTTGGAGACAGTGGTTGCTGCACAGCTCTGCTCTGCCCCGTACTCCCCTGACAAGTCCGTAACCTCATTTCTGATGTGCAGAAGAGTACACTGGGGTTGTGGGATAGCTTAGTGGTAAAGATCATGAGGACCTGAGTTCAGATCTCAGCACCTCGTAAGAATCAGGTTGAGGTAGAAAGCATCTAGAATCTCAACACTAGGGAGGCAGAACAGGAGGTCCCCTGGAGCTCACCAGTCATTCGGTCCAGCCCAGCGGACCTCCAGGTTCAATAAGAGACCTTAGCTCAAAACCCACGGTGGAGAGCAACTGAGAAAGATGTCCAGTATTGACCTCTGGCCTCCATGTGCATGCGCACACAGAGGGACAGGTACAAATGCACCATGCATGTACACATGCATGGGTTACACAGACAGATAGGCATGTGCCCCCATATTCATGGATTCGAATGCTTGGCCCACAGGGAGGGGCACTATTAGGAGCTATAGTCTTGTTAGAGTAGGCGTGGCCTTGCTGGGGGACAAGAGTCATGGTGAGGGTGGGCTTTGAGGACTCAAGTTTTCTTCTGCTGCCTGCAGATTAAGATACAGACCTCTCAACTCTTTCTCTAGTACCATACCAGCCTTGACACTGCCATGTTTCCCACCATGACAATAATAATGGACTCTGAACTGTAAGCCTGTTTTCCTTTATAAGAGTTGCTGTGGTCATGGCGTCCTTCCACAGCAACAGAAACCCTAAGTAGGTCAGAAGGCGTGCATCTGTCTTGGTGCTGGGACTGACGCTAGGACCTGGGGCGTGCCGGGTACCATTCCTCACTAAGCTACCCCTCTAGCGGCTCATGAGGCACTTGAAGGGTCAGAGTGTAAAGCAAGGAACTAGGCTGAGTGGGGAAGAGAGGGACCTTGCCGACTTCATGCACTCCCTCTTTTCTTTCTGGTTATTCTGTCCATGCCATGTCAGCTCCCTGAAGAGTCCACAGAATAACATACACATGTGTGCCTGTATCTTCTTGTCACTCCATACTTCTCCCTCTCCTGCTGGAATGAATCACTCCCTGCCTGTAAATCGCCATTCAGAGAGGCTGCTCTGGCTCCTGACAAAAACAGCGTTCCCAGGCTCCTTACTCTGTTTAAGTTCGTCACAGACTTATCACCCTTGGACATTCATAGGAGTTTTTTTGGTTTGCTGTCTGCTGTCCCGCTAGAAGCACAAGCTTACAAAGTTCACAAAGACCTTCCTTGACCATGGAAGACAGAGACACATCTGTTGAATAAAAGGAAGTCATCCAGAAAGAGCAGGGTAACTGGGTCAGGAAGCTGAGCGTGTGAGCACATGTTCGTGTGAGCACGTGTCCGTGTATCAATCTGTGGTTACCCAGTGATCATTCCCTAAGGTCTTACAATAACTCTCTGGAAAGGCCAGCAAGATGACATGACAGGCATTGTACCAAGCACGTGCTGCACAAGACTGAAGGCCTGAGATCAATATATCCAGAACCCGGGTAAAAGCCAGAGGTTCAGGAGTGTGAGCATCTCTAATCCTAGCAGTCCCCATAGTGAAGATGGGGTGTTATCAGCTGTGTTACTATGTCTTACATAGAACAGTGCTGGTGGGCCAACTGGTTAGTGTTACAGGATATTTGATCACACTGTGAACCCCGAGATGTGTTGTTTACTGGGAAAACCTATTTCTAGTTGTGCTGTGGCTCAGCCCTCAGCACACACCTTTAATCCCAAACAGTGAAGGTACAGTTAGTTTGAAGAAGGAAGTACTCATGTTTGTAAGTGATGTCTAATTGAGTAGTAAAGTAACAAATCAGAGAAAGATTTGACAGAATAGGATATGCCTAACTCTCATGAGGAGAGAGAGGAAAAGGAAGATACTTAAGAGACCAGTGAAAAGAGAACGAGACTGGGACAATTGTAGAGGCAGGTTATAAAGAGAGAACAAGCTAGATTTAGGTGAACACAGAATGAGCCAGACAATGAGAAGGAGCCAGAAGATTAGAACAGGATTGACAGAGTAAGTTGGAGGCCAAACAGCAACCCAGGAGAAGCTGAGAGAAGCTAGACTGAGTCAGTCCTGGCAGAGGAGCCTGAGCCAGAACGGCAGAATTGAAACAACCAGTCAGAGCTCGGAAAGAACAAGAAGGGGTGAGCCTATTCAGCAAGTCTCAGAGGCTGGAAACATTCTAGTTCTAGATAAGACTGTTCCCAGGCCAGAAGCCTCCAGGTCTAGGCTAGGTAAGCAGACCCAGGCTGTAATCCCAGGAGATAACAATTACATCGGGAGGAAAAAAAGATACTTTACAAGCTAGCATGGAGTACAGAGTGCTACAAGAGAAACAAGAGAAACCCTGACTCAAAACCAGATGGAAGGAGAGAACCCGCTCCCAAAAAGTAGTAGTTCGGATGTCTACCCACTTGTGAACGCCTATCACATAGATATGTTGGTAAAAACAATTCTGCCTCAAACCCTGTAGCTATTTACAAAACTATAAACAATCATGCAACTATTATAAAAAGTGTCACAAAATATACAAAAAATGAGAGGATGAAGCTGTATATGGTGGTATCTGCCTGAGAAATACAGCAAGATCTGGTCTGAAGAAACCATGTCTGGGGAGACTGCTGCTCAGTGGCTAAGAGTGCTTGCTGTTCTTGCAGAAGACAGGCGTTCAATCCCCAGCACCCACATCTAGTGGCTCATAATTGCCTGCAATAACAACTCCATGGGTCAAACTCTCTTTCTGGCTCCTACAGGTACTACACACACACACACATATATATATATATATGCATACATGTGTATGTATGTATATATACATGTATACTCCTATATACATGTGTGTATACACAGACACATAAATAAAAAATAAATCTTTTTTTTTTTCGAGACAGGGTTTCTCTGTATAGCTCTGGCTGTCCTGGAACTCACTCTTTAGACCAGGCCAGCCTTGAACTCAGAAATCTGCCTGCCTCTGCCTCCCAAAAAATAAATCTTAAAACATGCCAGGTGGTGGTGGCAAATGTCTTTTAATCCCAGCATTCAGGAGGCAGAGGCAGGTGAATTTTGAGTTCGAGGCCAGTCTGGTCTACGAAGCGAGTTCCAGGATGGCCAGGGCTACACAGAGGAACCCTGTCTTAGAAAAACCAAGGCAAACAAAAACAAAGACAAAGGGGCAGGGGACAATGAATGACCACACACTAATACCAGTTCCAGAGTTTCAGTGGTGCACAGTTAGATGGATGATTTGTCTGCCTGCACAAAGGAAACAGCAGACGGCCTAGAAGGGTGGGAGGGAGGCTGAGGGCTGGGGAAGGAGCTCAGTGGTGCAGTGTCTGTGCACAAGGGCAAGGGGCCTCACTCAGACACAAGTACAAGAATGCACAGTGCAAATGGAAATGAAGGCTTCTTATTTGAAAACAAAACCGAGAGAGAGATAGGGACAGATTTAGAAGATGAGTAACTTATTCCAATACACCGCTGTGTGGAAGATTTGCTAACACAGAACACTTGTGGATTGCTCTATAGATCTACCAAGACAGCAGGACATTTAGATTTTACAAATCATTCACAGAAAATAAGCTCACATGAATCATTCAAATATGTCATCTCTCAGAAGTAAATGTTTTGTGAGGGGCATGAGGAGGGAAAGGCCTTTAAACTATTAGTAGGGTGCAAAGGCAGGGGGATCACTGTAAGTTTAAGATCAGCTTGGTCTGTAGTGAATCCTGGGCCACTTAAGGCTACAGAGTAAGACTATGTCTCAAAAAAAAAAAAGGCCCATGTTCTTAAATTCATTAATCTGTGTATGCACGTGTGTACATGTGCTTTACCAGTGTAAGTGGTGTAAGTGGAGGCCAAAGGTTAATGTCAGGTATCTTGCCCTGATTGTTTTCACATTTTTTTTAAGACAATGTCTTTTAAAAGAAATTAGCATTTCATCATCACCATCGCCACCACCATCACCGAGACAGCCAGCCAGGAACTTCTTTGTTTCTTTCTTCACTATTTATGTATGTATGTATGTATGTATGTATGTTTCTCCCTGGCTGTCCTGACAGTCATTCTGTAGATCAGGCTAGACTCAAACTCACAGAGATCTGCCTGCCTTTGCCTCCCAAATACTGGGATTAAAAGCGAGCTCCACCACTGCCTGGTGGAACTCTAGTTTTACTTTATGTGTGTGTAAGTATTTTGTCTGCATGCATGCCTGTGTATTATGTGCATGCCTGGGGCCCAAAGCAGTCAGAAGAGGGTGTTGGGTCCCCAGGAACTGGAATTACAGATGGTTGTGAGCCACTATGTGGGTGCTGGGAGCTGAATCCAGGTCCTCTGCAAGAGCAGCAAGTGCTCTCAACTCCTGAGTCCTTTCTGCAGCCCTGGAGGTAGGGTTCTTCAGGGAACAGGAAGCTTGCTATTCCAGCTGTAACTGCTGGTCAGTGGGCTCCAGGATCCATCTATCTCCACCCCTTAGCATTGGACTTACGGGCATACAGTGCTGTGCCCAGGGTTCATGTGGGTTCTGGGGACCCAAACTTAGGTCCTTTTGCTCGACCCGCAAGCACTCTCTCTCCACTGAGCCCGCTCCCTGTCCCAGAAAGCAGATCTTTCTAAAATGACCTTTGGAACTAATACAATTAGTTTCAGTTGCTGGTTTGTTTGCTACTTTGTGCATCTTCCTTTTCCCACCTTTTATCCCCCTGGTTTCAACCCCATCACAAGACAGGAGAGGGCTCCTGGGGGAGGTCTCAAATCTAGTTTCTTTCCTTTTGTATCTTCTTTGAGCTCAACTACTAATAAACCCAAACCTAACCCCATGAATGACCAACAACCACTGATGACGCCTCTCAGGCCCTAGCATTTATATACCCTCTGAAAATTTCCCAGAATTTCAAATATCACCCGATTGTAGAAACTATCTGCAGCTGGCAGAACCATGCCTCTGAGAGAGGGCTAGGAAAACCATAGTCAGCTGCTGTGGACAATCTTAACCAGGCCTGTATCCCTACACCTGGGATTAAAAGGAAAACACACGCTTGTAGTATTTCTGTGTTTTTTAAAGAAACCAAAATTCCTGAATTGTCTCTACATTTCTCTCCTTCTTTTTTAAGTCATTAATTGTGCTGGGTATAGCAGGAAATTAGAAACGGAGACATTTTCAATGAAATAAGCCTTTTAGAGTTAGTGGTCAAGGTTTTCAAGAGACCTCTCTCTCCTGCTCAGTTCTCTATCAGTTCGATGGTATCCACAGCTTTTCATTTCCTGTGGAAATACAAACAAATCAATATCTCAATGCAAAACTTTGCTGGTGCCCATTATGTTAACACTTACAGTATACAGCACTTACAGTGTACAGGCTAATTTAGTTCCAAGGTTTTCCTCTAACCCAGTGTTTCTTGGTTGCATTGCTCCGTTCTGAAGTGGCTCATAATTTTTGTTTCAGGGAAGCGGGGACCTGAGCCAGGCCCCCAAAGCAGTTTCCTGTACCAGTAAGAAATTACCTTGGATATCTCTTTTGTACTGCACTCACTGGTCCACTGGCAAACCTTTAATACATTATATGCACGCCCCTGGAAGGTTAGGCCTTCTTTCTGGTTTATATTTGGAAAAGCATTGCCCTTAGAGATGCCTTGTTCACAATTTTGATGCAAATAACCATATTTCCCATAACTGAAGCACCAGGCATTTTGGCATCAGAGACCTCTATCTATACCTTAACCTATTATATTAACCTGCCTTGTATAATCTTTGTAAATGAGGCGGACTTTCTCCTGGGCTCTTCAACTTTGTCCCAATCTCTTAAGGCTGCTAAGCACTGTTGTTCTATAGCAGCATCATCAAATTGGATCTGCTCTTGTATACCAGAGCACCATCCTTCACCCAGCAACTGGTCTTTAGCTATGTTCACTCCCCTTACTCTGTTTCCCTCTTCAGTGCTCACGGTTTCTTCCCGCTATTGCAATTGCAGACTTGCCTCTATTATATCTGTTACTGATTCCTTCCAGTCTTGGTGAATAGTTCTACTTTGAGTAGACCAGTTATTTAGAATTTGTTTCACATAAGGAGAGTGCATTCCATATGAAATCATGACGTCTTTAAAAGACCTTAGATCTATCATTTCTATAGGACACCATAGGACTACTATAGGACTTGCTCCACTGAGAGCAAGCATATGTTGTACAATGACTGAGGAAGTCATTGGTGGTGATCTCACAACCCCAGGCTGCCCATCCGTCCTCCCACTCTGGTGTCTCAGTTGGTTCGAGATTAACCCTTTCTAAATGGGCTGTTTAATCAGACTGTCCTCCTGATTTTTCAGCGTTTCTCTGACCTGACCACCCTCCACCCTCTTTCCTTCTTTCTTCCTGCAGGAAACTCCTGGTCTCTTGCTCATTTTCCAGGACTGAGCCTTTGTGTTCTCTCTTTTCCGGTGCTCCTCACTTCCCAAGTGCATCTACCCGCAGTCTCTCCAGTGACACCATCAACTCTGCAACCCGCTCACAGGCAACAGAGCAGCGGGACCCCTTTGTTTCCCACCTCAGCCATTCGTTTGTTCCTCAGGCCCCTCCATTTCCACCCACAGTTTTCCCAACTGCTCAGCCATTCTTCCATCCTTTTTTTGAAAAAGAATATATGAAAAAGAAAAAGAAAAACACACACACACACACAAATTCCCTCTGGAAGCAAAGCAAGGATATCCCAGTGGCAGATGCCACAATACATTTTTTGTTGGCATCTTGAAAAAACAAACAAACAAACAAACAAACCACTCCTGGTCTGGAGAGATGGCTCAGCAGTTAAGAGCACTGACTGCTCTTCCAGAGGTCCTGAGTTCAAATCCCAGCAACCATATGGTGGCTCACAACCATTCGTAATAGGATCTGATGCCCTCTTCTGGTGTGGCTGAAGAAAATAATGTACTCACATAAAATAAATAAACAAGCAGGGCAGTGGTGGGGCACGCCTTTAATCCCAGTACTTGGGAGGCAGAGGCAGGTAGATTTCTGAGTTCGAAGCCAGCCTGGTCTACAGAGTGAGTTCCAGGACAGCCAGGGCTATACAGAGAAACCCTGTCTCAAAAAACCAACCAACCAGCCAACCAACCAACTAACAAACAAACAAATCTTATTAAAAAATCCACTCCTTTCCCCCTGCTGTTTCCCCTGTGGCATTGAAATGACATTTCCCAGTCTTTCCTTATCAAGACCCATGTCTGAGTGCCACTTGTTACTTTGTGAGTTCTTCTTTTTCCCACCCTTTACCCCTCTGGTTTTACCACAACTCCCATCACTAGATAGGAGAGGAAGAAGTATAGAAGGGAGGGAGGGAGGGAGAGAGTGGTCCCCGAATCTAATTTATTTCCTTTCATTTCTTCTTTGAGCATGACTCACAAACTACAAGTAACCCCCTCCCCTCCACCCCCAATGACCAACAAACACAAGACGATTTGTATCAGGGCCCTAGCATTTATATGCCCTCAGAAATGTTACCAGAATTCCAACCATCACTCAATTGTGGGAACTATATACAGCTGGTAAAACCATGCGTCTGACAGTGCATGAAGCAAATCGTACTCAGTTGCTGAGGGTATTATGAGGCAGCCCTACATCCTTATGCCTGGGACTCAATGAAAACACATTCTTATACTATGTCTATGTTTGTTTGTTTTTTTTAAAAGCCAAAATTCCCAAGTACCAAAAATGGCACTTCAAAAGGGTCTTATGTAGCCCAGGATAGACTCTCAACTTGGCTATGGAGTATGAACTTCTTATCCTGCCTCCACCTCCCAAGTGCTGGCACTACATGTGTGCACACCACACCTTGTTTACAATTCAGCTCCTAAAAGCTGAGTGTGCATACCTGTCAGAAACAAGTTAGGGAAAGTTATTGTGGCTCATGGTTTGAGGGGATACAGTTCCCCCCCCCTAGGGTGTGTCAATGGAAGCATGAAGCTACTCAGCACCCCCTTTTGGGTTTGTTTTATGCAGTTAATTTTGTATTGCTGTGATTAAACACCGTGACCAAGACTTCTTATAGAAGACTGAGTTTATTTGGGCTTACAGTTCCAGGGGGTAGAGTCCATGATGACAGAGCAAAGGCATAGCGGCAGGAGCAGGAAGCTGAGGGCTAACATCTGCATCACAAGTAGGAAGCACAGATCGAGAACTGAGAATGGTTCAAGTCCTTAACCTCAAAGCCCACCTCTGGTGACATACTCCTTCAGCAAGACCATACCTCCTAAGTCTCCCAAACAGCACCGCTAACTGGAACCATGAATATAGACACTGGAGACGATGGAGGAGGTTTCTCAGCCAAAACACCCTGCTGTGTCCACTGTCAAGAAGAACCGATGCTGGCTTCTGCTCTTACCTTTTCATCCTGCCCAAGACCCCAGCCATGACACGGTGCCACTCACTCAGGGCGGGGCTTCCTTCATCATCTAAACCTTTCTGAAAATTCCCTCAGAAACATATCTTGTGGATGTGCACTTCCAGGGTGACTCCAAGTCTAGTCAGGTTGATGATGAAGGATAACAAGCCCACCACAAATAAAATAAAGGAAAGATTACTTCTTAATGTGAAATAGGTTTGATCGCTGTGTTTGGATCCAGAGGCAAATTTGGTTTTAGTGTCAGAAAGCATTATAAATATTGACCCTGAGTTTGAACTCATCTTGGTCTACATAGTGAGGTCCTAGTTTAAAAAAGAAAAGATAAAGAAAGGAGAGAGAGAGAGAGAGAGTGAGTTTACATGCACTGTGGATGATAAGATGTGTCTCTGTCCTTCTTTGCCTGCCTAAGGTACCTTCTGATTGACCAAAATAAAAAACCTATAGCAAGAGGGGGTGGGAACTATGGGAAAGAGTCATGCTGAGGAACCCTGGCCACGGAGATGTGGAGGGAGTCAGACCTATGAGACTGAGGAGAGGTAGCCAGCCATGAGGCAGAACTTAGATTAGTAAAAGTGGGATAACTTAGTTACACGCTAGCTGGGAACAAGCCTAGCTTAAGGCCTAGGCATAAGTAAGCAAGCCTCTGTGTCATTCTTTGGGAACTGAGGTGGACAGAGAAAAAGCCCAAATGGTTACAAATGGCATCCAAGTAAAGGTTCATAAAATCCAAGCTTAGAGCCTGAGGAAAAACCCTGGGTAGAAAGATGGGGAACAAACAAGAGCGATTTCTTAGCTGGAGTGGAAGGTGGGCCTTTAAGAGAGTGACGGAGCCCTAGAGCACTTCCCAGGCGTGGCAGAGTGACTGAGCAGTGCCCAGCTAGGTCCCTCAGCCAGCACATGGAAACACCTGCAGCTGTCCAGAGCTGAGGCAGAGGAGTGGCTGCAGTCAGCCTTCACTGTTCGGTGAGAGGCCAGGCTACTCAAGAGCTCCCATGGAGCTTGGTGGCTACTTGTGAGCTTCCTCTTAGAGCCCGAGGCCACATTCCCAGAGTGCGAGGGCAGAGGGCAGGGCACGTGGGCCTGGAATTGCCAGTGGGTGTCCAAGGGTAAAAACTTACTCCTTACAGAGGCTTGGCAGGGCAGAGACGCCAGCTCAAGGCTCACGGCGCCAGAACTACCCTTCCACCTCTTCTTGTGAACAAAGGCTGCAGCTTGAGGTACAAGCTGAACAGCTCAATGCAGACAACCAGAGGGAACCCAAGCCCAGACATGGGCCTCTGACCAGGTAAAAACCTTTGGAATTCTGCTTAAATGTTAAAGAAAGAAAGAGACTGCTGGGCAGTGGTGGCGCACGCCTTTAATTCCACCACTTGGGAGGCAGAGGCAGGAGGATTTCTGAGTTTGAGGCCAGCCTGGTCTACAGAGTGAGTTCCAGGACAACCAGGGCTATACAGAGAAACCCTGTCTCGAAAAAAGAAACAAACAAACAAAGAAACAAACAAACAAACAAAGGAACTGAATATAGAAAGTCATAGGGAGAAATAGTTAATAAAGTCTCTGAAGGAAGGAGTTAGAGATTTAAAAAAGAAAAATATTTTATTCGTTAAAAATGAAGAAAAATGCAATGACAGAATATTTGAATGCTGTATAACTTTCATTTATCAGCTTACAAATAATTATATTTTCATAATGATCAAATGTTATATATCCTTTTTAAGAGAGACCATAACAAAGCAGACTTAGTTAATAAAGAACTGGAAAAACATCCTTGCTGAATTACAAACAACACAACAAAATATAGGCAATCCTTTGAATCATGAGAGTTCAGAGGAATCCGATCTAAAGCCTATGGCGCCACCTTGTGCCATGACTGCAAAATGGCACCCCATAGAGATGCAACGTCCTGAACTAAGTACAGATGCCATCTTAGAGCCACGCTATATAATAGCTTGTGTGTTTCATTTTGTATAGTTTGGAGAATTAAAGTATGTGCATGTGTTAATACATCATACAACCGACTCCTATTCAGGATTTCAATGGGCTTCTGCATTGAGTTTTGAAAAGGCCGAGACCCCACATTTTTTAAAGATGATGGCTATCTTGGAAATACTTTTACAGACTGAAGCTGATGATGCTTTGACATGGGTATCCATTAAAATATAACAAGTTTTAGGCATTATGGCATAGAAAATGTTACAAATTTGTCTTACAGTCCTATCAGTCAAGCAATTATAAAAGGATTTAGCTACACTTTAAAGGAAATGATAATACAACAGAAGAGACATAAGGGATCTCCAAGAGATAGATTAAATAATGCTTTATTGATTTTAAACTTTTACGTGTCAATGAGACAGATAGCACAACTGTCGAGAAACACTGGATTTTAGAAAGGACTGCTGAATTAGATCAACATATATCTATGGTAACTTCAGAACGGAAGGCAGGAAAGGTATTAGGGAAGAGGTCTGTCTTTGTTACACAGGAAATGAAAAGCTTTAATTCCTTTAAAATTAATAAAGATTAGATGTGACTGGGGGAGACCTACTGTGAGTCTTGGCAGCAGACATGAAGGAAGAGACAAAGAACAACAAGAAAACATGTAAAGTAAGTGGAGATCTCTCTACAAGGAACAGCTCTGAGGCTGGCCGACACATGCGTGCCTCCAGCCAGGACTTCAGCTTGCACAGCCAATAAGTCTGGGAGACAGAACTCTCAGGATCTATTATTATATGCCATCCTTTCAAATGGAATGGGTGAAAATCTGTATTACAGTTTGGGTACAGTCCAAACAGACTTATGAAGTTTAATGCCTTTTTCCTGCTTGAACATAGAACAGAGAGTCACCTTTAGCTGAACTCTGGCCACTGTACATTCCATACATGTGCTAATGCAGACATGTATATTACCTTTGAAAGTTTATATGTTTACAGAGTGAAAGCCAGACACCAAAGAAGTCAAGTAGCCCAGGTGATTCAACCTCATAGACTGTCTGTCTCAAGTGCTGTTTCCTTAAAAAACTTGAATCCAGAACAACGTCAATACAGCTAGCTAAGAAAATCCAGCTCAGAGACTGTTCTAGCCAAGACTTCAATTACGTCCTGTGCTTTCCCATCACAGAGACTGGACAGCAAACGATACAGCTAGCTTTCTTGATCAGTTAAAATAAAGCTTATGGCCTATAGCAAAAGGAGAGAGAGCGAGAGCGAGAGCGAGAGCGAGAGCGAGAGAGAGAGAGAGAGAGAGAGAGAGAGAGAGAGTGAGTCAGTCTAACTCTGGGAAAGAGTGAGGCATGGGAACCCTGGCCACCGAGATGGGGAGGAAGTCAGACCTATGAGACTGAGGACAGGTAACCAGCCGTGTGGCAGAGTTTAGATTAGTGTAGACAGGATAACTGAGTTACGAGCTAGCTAGGAAGAAGCCTAGGCACTAATTCATGAACAAATAAGCCTCTGCATCATTATTCTGGAACTGAGGTAGACATGGAAAAGGCCCAGCCGGCTACAGAGAGACGAGAAGGGATCGTGCGATCGTTTAGTGAGCACTGCTGTCTAATCCAACTCCGTAAGTTCGGTCCCTGGGGCTCTATAACGTAGAGTTGAAGAAGTAACTCCCACATGTTGTTCTCTGACCTCTGCATGAACTCTGAGGTATGTTCTTACTCCCTCTACAATAATAAATGAATGTAATTAAAATGTTATATAAAAATATGTATATAGAGAATATATAGATATTTTGAGCAGAGAATGTGGCTCACGCTGATAATCTCTGCGTGAAACTGGCAGAGGACTGTCAGGGCCAACCTAGGCTACATAGTGAGCTCTAGGTTGGCCCAAGCTACAGAATCAGACCTTATCTCAAAAACAAAAAGTAAAGCAAAGAAAAACCAAAACAGCACTTTATTTGGTGTGTATGTGCATGTGCAAGAGTGAGGTGTGCGTGTGTGTACACATGGGTACACCTGGGTGTGGAGGTAAGAGGGCAGTCTCCAGTGTCATTCCTCAGCACTGTGCATCCACCTCGCTGGCCTGGAACTTGTCAGTTCAACACATATATGTGCTAACTTCAGAATATATATGGTGACTGGCTGGTGAACCCCAGATATGCACCCGTCTCTGCACCTCCATGTCCAAACTTTGGTTCTGGGAAGCAAATTTGCCCTCAGGCTTACAAGTCAAGCACTTTACTAGCTAAGTCAACAGTCTTATTAGAACAGAGCCACACCAGTGCTTAAGTGTATTGTGCAGAGCGGCTCTCCAAGCTATGTGCAGTCACAACTGAAACTGTACCACCTAAAATCCCCAAGGATTTTATTTTTAGGTCTTCTGGCTCATAGCTCACATACGTTTTGATTCATTCATTTTGTTCTCGACTGGAAGAAATGATGCAGCCCGACGATGTTTGGGAATTCTCCATCCTCCCTACGGTCTCGCTGGCACATAAGCTAACCGCAAAGAAGCTGGATGGTCCCATGCCAAAGAGGCAAGAGTGCCAAAAGTCAACAAGTTGAAAGTAGGAAGGTGGGGGCCACGCTTGTAACTTAGGAAAGTCTGGGAACATGCTTTAGAAAAACAATGTGGTTTCATTTGACCATCACCAAGCTGAACCAGGTGGGGCTAAGAGCAAACAAAGGCATCTCATGCACACAACAATAAAGGAAGTGTCTACATGGAGAAGCATCCCCAAACATAGGCTTCTGACGTCCGCTGACCCAGCCAAGCGCCAGGAGCATCAGGGAGCCCCACGGATGCCTCTCCACTGGAAACAGGTTTCCCAGACTGCTGAGCGTCCTGCTTCCCATGACGTCAGGTGTCAGGCGGCAGTAAGCAGGCTCTCACATCCGCCAGTCTGTGTCCAAACGTTAAACGACGCCATCCAAAACATAACTCACATGAAAGAGAGAGAGAGATAGAGAGAGAAAGAGAGAGAGAGAGAGAGATCAAAGCCCCCTTTCCCTTTCTCTCTCCCTTTCCTTGTCGTTTTGAGGCAGGCTCACCTTATAGCCCAGACTAGCCTGGGATTTCCGAGGTAGTCCAGGCTGACCTTAAATTGGTGTCAGTCCTCCAGTTTCAGCCTGCCATGTTTTGGAATTACAGGCATGAGCTACCACACCTGGGCAGAAGTAAACTTTCGCTGAACATTGAATTCTTGCCAAGAGTGCTTTGCTCCCAGGGGAGTGTATTCTTACCCTGTAACTACTTTAGAAACCAGGCTAAGACTGAACACTACTTTAAAAGGTTGGGAGAGAAAGACTGGGGAATCAATGAGTGTTCAGAAGTCTAACTTTTTCTATGCAATGTAGTTTCAGAGTGAAAAAGAATTCAAAACATATGTCTCCATGTGTGGCACTGCAGCTCATGCTACAATCAGGACTCTGAGGCTGAGGCTGGAAGACCACCAAGTCTAAGGCTCTACTGGCTACAAAATTTCCAGCCAGCCTGAACTACAGAGTGAGACTCTGTCTCAGAGCTACCCCCACCCCTAACCCCTACCAAAAAAGAAAAAGAGAAAGAAAGAAAGAAAGGAAGGAAGGAAGGAAGGAAGGAAGGAAAGGAAGGAAGGAAAACTTTACATCTAGAAATCAGCCAAAGGGCCTTTCTTTTCCTCTCTGCTGCAACATCTGTGGTGCTGTATTTAGACACGCTAACATCACTGCCTTCCAGGCTCAGAAGTGACACCAAGGTGGTTTGGTTGTATCCTGCTCTGCCTGCTTCATGCCATCCGCAGAGCAGGTGAGTAATCTGACAGAGAGCACAAAGCATCACTTCCACCCATACAAAAATAGCTCCGTTGGCTCTCAGCTAATATAGTTTTGTGCCTTGGATAAACCCCTTAAATAGCTCTAAGCTCCAGGCTTTTCGCTCTACAAAATAAGTGGCTTTAGTAGAGACCTCTATGGATTCCTTTTTGCCTTTTAAATTTTATTTATTTATTATATATAAGTACTCTGTCGCTGTTTTCAGACACACCAGAAGGGGTCATCTGATCTCATTACAGATGGTTGTGAGCCACCATGTGGTTGCTGGGATTTGAACTCAGGGCCTCCGGAAGTGCTCTTAACCGCTGAGCCATTTCTCCAGCCCCTCTATGGATTCCTTTTAACATGGTTATTCTAGCTCTATAATTACCCTGTATTATACATTATACCATACATAACAAATACGGCATGCACCAGAAAGTTCTGACTTCATTTCCTTCTCCGCCTACTCTTCTATTACAGACAGGGTACGACTTCAGACTCACATGTGCAGCGCTTCAAGCCAGCTTCAGGGGAGATTCTGTCCCTGGATCTAGTGGACCAAAAGAAAACATTCGAATACTGTGCCCTTCATTCATAGAAAAGACATTGCCTTTTGAAGGTTAAATTCTCTAATTCAGAACTTTTGCAGGGACAGGAGATATGGCTATCGGGTCAAACGTTTTGCCACACAAGCCCCTTGGATTTGAGCTCCACTCTTGGAATCCACAAAAAGGTGGCAGAATCGACTCCACAAAGATGTGTTCTGACCTCCACACGTGTGTCATGGCAAAGTGTGCACCTCCCACCCACCCACCCACACATCACACAAGCACATAGCCTTCTCCCTCTCCTCTATGCTTACGGGTCTATGAATGCTAAATATGCAGGTTTGCTGATAGTCTCCCTGCTCTGCTTTCACAAATATAGATGCACAGGAGCGTGCGAGTTGATGGGAAAATAGGAATAATGCCCCCTGTGGCCTTGAGATCTCAGGAGAAAGGATGCAACCTGGCTCTGGGAGGTGTGGCTTCTGCCCCACTGGCTGGACCCAGGTGAACCTGAGGCTCGCTGCCCGGACCTTGGAACTCCGTGAGAGGCATGGGGATGAGATGGGGAGAGAAGCTGAGAAGTCCCACGGACATAAACTGCTCTACCCAGACCTCAGTCACATCCCGCAGGTGGCCCAGAACCCTGCACTATCCTTCTTGCCATTAAGGAGAGGGACTTGCCAAGAGAAGAGCCATGGGTTTTTGTTTTGTATCTAATAAGTTCATATTCAAAACAAAACAATAACTGCTCAGGAGGCAGAGGAGGGAGGATCTCTGAGTTCCAGGCCAGCCTGGTCTACAGTCCTAGTTCTAGGACAGCAAAGGCTCAACAAAAACACCATGACTCAAAACAAACAAACAAACAAGAAGATCTAGTGATTATAAATAAAGTTTTTTTTAATTCTATTTCTAATTAACTAATTAATTTAGGGACACAGTTTCTCTATTTAGCTCTGGCCTGGAACTCACAGAGGTTCTCCATCTGTGTCTGCCTCCAGAGTGCTGAGATTAAAGGTGTGTGCCACTACACCTGGGTAAAATATGATTTCAAAACAAAAACAAAACTAATATATTACTGTTTTCTGTCACACTTCTACTTAATTATCCAACAGGCTCCCGGGGAAGTTTATGTTTAGCTATTTCCAAAAGGAAAATTAAATCTAGGCTCAAGCATCAGCAGTGAACTGTGAGGGTGCGAGAAGACCATGCCTGTTCACTTTCAGTCTTCCTCAGGACGAGAGGGAGGAGGAGAGCCTGTGGGCAAGAGCGGGCACAGCTGAACTCAAGGAGCTTAAATCACATCACGAAGAGTAACTGAAGTAAGTTCAGACGCTGTCAGTCACAGAAGACTCAACACTAGACCGTGGAAACTACAAGTTTAAGCCAACTTTTGCCTAATTCAGCCTGTAACCTTGAATAAGACCTTTCTGGGCTTTGGTCTCAACTGTTAAATATAAGCTACGGAAGCAGCTCAGTGGATTGCAAACTCTTTGAAGGCAAAGAGCATAAATAAACTAAGATAAACTCAAAACCAAGTGTGGTAGGGCACCATCACAGGTTCAAGGTTATTCTCAACTACATAGCAAATGCAAGCCAAGCCCAGCATGCCTGAGACCCTGCCTTGGAAAACAAACACGGAGAGCTGGGTATAGTGGGAGAGGCCTTTAATCTCAGCACTTGGCAGGCAGAAGCAGGCTAACCTCTATGAGTTCTCAGGAAGCCTGGTCTACATAGTGAGTTCCAGGACTGCCAGTGCTGAATAGTGGGTAACTGTTTTGAAAAACAAAAAACAGAGCTGGAGAGATGGCTCAGCGGTTAAGAGCACTGACTGCTCTTCCAGAGGTCCTGAGTTCAGTTCCCAGCAATCACATGGTAGCTCACAACCATCTGTAATGAGATCTGATGCCCTCTTCTGGTGTATCTGAAGACAGCTTGGTCTACAAAGGGAGTACCAGAAAAGCCAGAGAAACCCTGTCTCGGGGAAGAAAAAAAGAACACACAACAAACAATAAAACATAAATGCCTATTATTCACTGAGCATTTATTACACGAAGTTTGAAGCTTATTAACTAACTGAATCCTTAGTAGTCAGGTAGGTAGTAATGTCCATCCATCTCGGTCAGCATTTAAGGAATTTAAGTTTTGTCAGCTATGAAGTGGCAGAGCCAGGATTCAGATCCAGGCAGAACCTGTGCCACACTGCCTCTCAGATCACAACAGCAAAGTTCCCAAGGAAAATACAGCACAGAGAGATTACAAATGCCAGCAAATGCGTACAAGATGAGAAGCAGACAAGTTCGTGCCTGACTTAGATGGAGAATTCTGAGCATCCCAGAGGTCAGACACCTGCAGAACAACCTCCAACTCTAAGCAATAAGAGCACTCGATTTCTATGTGTGTCATGAGGAGGGGCTCAGAACAGGCAGTACTAGTCCTCTCTACCAGGCAAGCAACTGCTCTGTCACTACCCTAACAAAGCACAGGTAAATGGTTTACACTCTGAACAGGATGAACTCCTGGACTCCAGACTTCGGCAACAAGGGCATTACTGAATACAAAGAAGATTCATTGATCCTAAATACATCCTGAGAGGACAAGTCCTTTATTTTATCGCCATGGTTCTCACAATGTGGTCCTAGAGGAAGACAGCATCCCTGCTGAACTCGACCGGGCTCATGCCAGACCTATGAATCAGAAATTCCAGGGTGATCGCTAATGAACAAAGCCACCAGGTGATTCTCATAGCTGCTGAAGTTTGAAAACAACTACCCTAATAGGGAGGCAACTAAGGTACTAAACCACCATATGCCAAAAACCTCTAACCAGTTCTTTAGAGCCGGCTTATTTGAAAAAACAGTCTGGACTCACTGGAAGTTGGAGGAAAGAGTAAATTATGAGAAACCAAGACAGATTTCGAAGGGCAGCTCTTGTGAGTAGTAACTGTAGCATTGGTGTGCTGGGCTTTTCTATGGCTCCTATCACCAGAGTTCTCCTGAGGCTTTATAGAAGGGAGTTTGGAGAGCTAGTGAAATAAGTGTTATCTATAGTCATGTCTAGCTCTGGCCTATGCTCTTATGCAGGTCCTTATGACCCTGACCTGACACTAGCAAAGTAACTGAGACTTGCACTCTTGGTCAGAATGATGTTTGAATGATAGAATTGTTCCTTTACCTGAACGGAAAACATTTTATCGAAAAAAATCATATAAGCAATTTCTGCTGTAGGTTTGGTAGACTCAGCATTTATGTTGAACGCAGAGGCAAACTGCTCTATGGGGGTAAGTAGTGTGTGTTTCTGTGTGTGTGTGTGTGTGTGTGTGCAGGTGCCCGAGCACACCACAGAGGGCAGAGGGCAATTTTCAGGAGTCATTTCTCTCCTTCCATTGTGTGGGTCCCTGGGATTGAACTCAGGACATCATGCTTGGCAGCAAGTGCCTTTACCCACTCAGCTTGTCGCCAGCACACTGCCTAAATCCTAACCTGAAACTTCTTTCTCATTACTGCCTTTTACTGGTCTCAGTCATCCCAAATGTTAGTGCCACAATTAAGTCAGTCTGCTTCCAAATCTCTACTGGGCTTGCCAGCTCTGCATCCTTTAATGCGGCTTATTTTTCTTAATCCTCTTGGTTTCCCTGTCTTATCTGAGAAGATCTGTCCCTTCTCAGACCATTTCACTGCTCTAATAGAGAACCATTTCTCTCAGGGTTAATGAAAACATTAACATAGGTGTTTTACAAAAAATGCCAAATGTCTAATCCTCACTAATAGTGAGATTTAAGAATCATCTTTAAACTGAATGGCGGTGGCTCACGTCCTGACTGGAAAACCCAAAAGCAAACAAACAAACAAAAAATTTATTTTCACATTTAAACTTATTACATAAAAATTTAAACTTAAAGAGATTAAGTAATGTGCCCAAGGTTACAGCTAGCTAGTATGTTCTGTCTCCAAAGCCACTCTTAGTTTGTTTTGCTTTTTAAAGTGACAAACCATTAACCATCCTACTTTTTTTGAGTCAGGCTTTCTCTGTGTAGACCTGGTGTCCTGGAACTCACTCTGTAGACCAGGCTGGCCATGAGATCCACCAGCCTCTGCCTCCGCCTCCCAAGTGCTGGGATTAAAAGCAAGCGCCACCACTGCCCCAGAACGACCCTACTCCTACCAGTCGACTCGAATATATGGAGAAGCAATGCTTCCTTAACTAGTAGACGATAAAGTCTAAAAGGTGTCTTTCTGTTGTTTTGAAACAGGAAGAGGGAGTGTCATGCACAGACAGTAAGAGCCTTCCAGGCAAGGTCCAACAGGAAAAACCACAGGCAGGCAGTATCTCCCCCACCTGGAGGGATCCACCTGGCTCAGCAGGGTACCCAAGGGGCAGCCCACCAGGGCTCAAAGCACAGGGGGGCACTGGCCCTTGATGACACCAGACCAGAATGCTGGATGGGAACAGGTGGCGACTATATCCCTCTAAACAGTCCTTTAGCCTGGCCTCCAGGACCTTTTAAGGTGGTGACAGTAGATTGTTTTCCAGCATGGAGCAGAATAGCCCACATCAAAAGATTTCCAGATCCGATTCTAAAAGCGCCAAGGGCAAGCAATGACTCCTGAGGAGAAGGCTCAGCATTTACAACAGCATGGCCAACTTCAAGGAGCCCAAAGAAATGACTTCATGACAAGATAGGACGTTTTGGTGGTACCCATCGGAATGTGGAGTTAGCCACCGCCCCTTCCTCCATGGACTGGCTGTAAGAACATTTTCTCTTGTCTGTATGACAGAAAAGAAGGCGGATACCCCAATGTCTCCTGCTCTAAGGGCGTCAGAGGCACACCTCTCAATCTTTCCTTCCAATGGCTGAAAGGCTGTCCCCTTTACTCTTCCAACTTGGCCTCAATCCCCCTCCGCGCTTGGCACCGCTCTCTACTACTCGGTTCCCCTCTAACCTTTCTCCACCCACAGTCGGCTGGACCACTCTTCCCCTGTCCACCACCCTTTTCTTCCCGCTCAGTCAGTCCCTTTCCCCTCAGTCAGCCACCGCCCAGACCATGGTACCTTTAGCGTCACGTCGCATAGCTTGCCCTGCCGCCGGATCTCCTCCATGACGCCGTAGCCGCGACTAGGCAACTCCGACACGGAGAAATGCACCAAGTCCTCCAGCTCCTCCGCGCCGTCCTCCACCATCTTCCCCGGCCGCCGCAACTGCGCAGGCCTGGCCAGCAGGCTTCACACTAACCAGGGCGGGGCAAGGGCGCACGCTGACGGCAGCCCGGAACGCGAAGCCGGAATCTCACTGGCCTGCGCGGCCACCGTACTCACAAAGTCCTCTATACCGGAAGTCTCCCTGCATCCTTCCTGGTTCATTCATAGCCTTCTTTTCCCCGCAACTTAAACCCCGGCTTCGCATATACAGCTAATCTAAACCTTCCAGATTAATTGACTCCATCTCTGTCTTCTTTGTCCACCCCTGACTTTTCCTGTATCTTCAACGGAGAAATGTGGACTTAAATTCCGCCAACCCCCTACAGTACTTCCGTAATCCCTGCAGGCTTCCAGTTGCCATGGCGACTGTGTACACAGCCAGTCGGCTAGCCGTCTTGGTTGCGTACAGAGCTCCCTCAAGTTGCTGCAGTTATAGCGGTCGCTCTACCCGAGCGCTGCTGCCTCGCGAGGTGAGCAGTGGTCTCGAGCCGGTGGCGTTAGGTAAATGGGAAACCTGGTGGGGATATCCCTCCTGGCTGCTGTCAGTAGCTGGGTCCCTAACACCTTTGGCTCTTTTCTTTTGTAAAAAGAAAACAAAAACAAAACCCGAGACAACCCTGGAGAGCGTGTTATCCTTCTGCTCCTTTCAGCCTGGTCGCAGCTTAGGGGAGCTAGGAGTTTCTGATGTCCCTTAGTCCCACGAGTCTCCACTGGGGTCCCACGACTTGCCTTAGACAAAGAGGGCGTGAGGTTGAGTGTCAGAGGTCATTAAGACACGTCTGACACTCACTTAGAGCCTTCTAGTTACCAAAGGGGAAAATCCCCTGAATGGGACCAAGACTGTCCGTCACACACACACATTTTAGAAAAGCATTCCACACACTGGGTGAGAAATAGAGTGGCCAGTTTTGCCTGGATGCCAATTTTGGGTTCGTCTCATGCTGTGATATATAATAGGACTTGTGGGTTTAAAGGGTGTTGTTCCTTAGGCGGTCTTTGTCCCTGATTGGAGGTAAGAGCATGGTAGATATGGATCCCTGGTGCCTATCAGTAATGCATCCGATTGACTTCTTGTCAAGCCTTCATGGGTGTTAACGTATGTCCTGTTCACTGAAGAAACACGGAATCTCTCAGGACAGAGGTCTCCTGGTGGCTCCTTAGAGCCACTTTGTTATGTGAAGTATGTAAGGATTGTGTTCAGCTGACTGGGAGTATCCCATCCAAAGTCCTGAGGGAAAGAAACACTACCTAATGGGAGGGTGTGTTGAGACCGAGCACGGCTTCTTGTACTGGGAAATCAAGTATCCTCTCCAGGACGCTGCAGGTTCAGGGATCAGAGTAGCGAGGGAGGAGAGTGACGAAGTATCACCTACCTTGGAACTCTCTCAGTAGTGGCTGAAGATGGACCCACCTACGGAGAGTCAGTCACCCTCTGACTTCCAGCCATGAGTTTCACCGTCAGCTACTATTTCTTGAGCACCTGGTGTGTTCTGGGCGCTGTTCTGGACCTTGTGGGGGGAATCCCAACAGATAAAAGACACGACCCCTCTCCTCGAGCAGCTTGTAATTTGATTTGGGAGCTGAAGCCCACATAAATGAAGCGGCATAAGAACGGTAACAAGCAGTACCTCAGTAAGTGCGAAATGGCATGTGCTTTCCGAGCACTGATGACTGGCGGGCCTGGGAGAGGAGCTCTAGACATGGGAAAGGCTCGTCGCAGGCTGAGCATGACTCCAGGAATGCTGGGTGGCATGAGCATCCAGAGGGCCTTGGGAAGGACACAGGGGCTGCATGTGCACGTGCATGTTGGAAGTTTTAGGGCAGAAACGGGGTAAAGCTCTGGAACAGTCTTTGAGCTGGCCTGGGAACCTGCTTCCAGAATGCTCTGGATTCTTTGTAATTCCTTGTAGATGTTATAATCAACGGCACTGGAACCTTCCTGGACAGGAAGATAAGACTCCTGGGGTTTGTGCTTAGAAAGGTTTCCCAGAGATGTAGAAATTGGATATTGAGTAAAAAGCACAGCTCTCAGCTCTCAGCTCTCAGCTCTCAGCTCTCATCTGGAGGTACCATCCCCAGCACTTGTGAAGCCAAGGCAAGAGAGTTGTGAGTTCAAGGCCAGCCTGGGCTACACAGTGTTACCCTTTTCTCAAGGAAAACATGTTTTGTTTTGTTTTTAAATCATGAACAACAAACCACTTCTCTCTGCTCTCAGTTTCTCAGTAATATAAACCAACGTTTTATATTACTTATAAAATAAGTGGTTTTAGAACTGAAACATTCTGTCTCCTTAGTTTGGGGTTCATGCTCCAGCTCCATGTAGTTCTTTTCTAGAGCTCAATTTTGCAGACAAAAAAAAAATGTTCAACCAAACTATGTTCTTTTCTTTCCCCCAATATTTTTCAGATTAATTTTCTTTTCTTTCTGAGACAGGGTTTCTCTGTGTAGCCCTGGCTGTTCTGGAACTTACTCTGTAGACCAGGCTGGCTTCAAACTCAGAAACCCACCTGCCTCTGCCTCTGCCTCCCAAGTGCTGGGATTAAAGACATGTGCCACCACTGCCCGGCCAGATTAATTTTCTGAAAACAAAACAAAAAAATTGTGAAAGGTCCAAGAGTGCTAGGAAAAGATTTGTAGGAAGCAGTGACTGGAGGACTGTAGAAATCCTCACTCTGTGGTGGCAAAGGCAGGACACTGTGTGTGCTTGATTGACTTGATAGCTGAAGTGTCACGACAGGAGACACTTTGGTTTTATCCACATCACTGAAACTGTAAGCTTGAAGGGTGGCACCTGTGGTGATGATGGTTAATGTCTCTGTAAGAGGAAATGATCCTAAAAGTTGTCTTTAGACACGAGAAAGCCATCACTACTTTTAAAATCTAGAATAGTTTCTGTTAGGCAGCACCACTGCACCTAGAAGTACATGTAAATATTACTATTATTTATTTAATATGCCTTTAATATTTTGTTATAGTTTATATTTGTGTGTGTGTGTGTGTGTAGTGTCTGTGCCCATGTGTGCCACATGTGTTGATGTTAGAGGATAACTTGGGGGAACTGGGTCTCTTCTTTGACCATGTAGGTCCTGGGGATCAAACTCAGGTCATCAAGCTTTGTGGCACATGCCTTGACCAGTGCCTTCTTGTTTGCCCTCAAGAGACTTTTTTGTTTGACACAGGGCCTCACAATGCTGCCTTGACTGGCCTGAAACTGAATACATAGACCAAACTCATAGATCCACCTGCCTGTGCTTTCAGAGTGCTAAGATTAGATGCATGTGCCACCACACTTGTCCCCTTAAATGACTGTAATAAATACTAGAAGTTCTGTGTCACACAAGAATGTTTTTCTGTAAAGGCATTTTAAAAATTAGTAAATGGAGCCGGGCGTGGTGGCGCACACCTTTGATCCCAGCACTTGGGAGGCAGAGACAGGTGGATTTCTGAGTTCAAGGCCAGCCTGGTCTACAGAGTGAGTTCCAGGACAGCCAGGGCTACACAGAAAAACCCTGTCTAAAAAACCAAAAAAAAAAAAAAAAAAAAAAAGTAAACGTCCCTTCAGTATGTTAGAAAGATTGAATCAACTTCCTTTGTCTGGCGTTTCAATTTTTGTAAATCCAGTCAATAGTTTTGCAGATGTATGCTTGCTGTTGCACCCCATCCCTTCTGCCCTCTCTCCCCCATCACCTCGGGTCCATGCCTGCTCTACCTTCCCTCCTATTCCTTCCCTGTCTTCTCCTCCTCTAAAAGCTCAGGTTACTTTAGGGGCAGATGCTTTATTCCTTTTTTAAACTGGCCCAACCGTGATGGGACAATTTAAAGGGACATGTACAGTGAGCCTATGCCATGCTCTGTGGACCTTCTCTGTATTTAAATTGTGTTTGTACATTGTGCAATAGGAGTTCCAAAAAGCCTGGTGGTGGTGGCACACACGCACCTTTAGTCCCGACACTTGGGAGGCAGAGGCAGGCAAATCTCTGAGTTCTAGGCCAGCCCAAACTACAAAGTGAATTCCAGAACAACTAGGACTACACAGAGAAACGCTGGGCTTTTCTTTTTTGAGACAAGGCCTTGTTTATCGCAGACTGTCCTTGAACTCAATATATAGCTGAGAATGATCTTGAACTTCTGATCTTCGTGCCTCTACCTCCCAAGTGCAGGGATTTTGGGCAGGCATAGCACTGCCACCAACAACTGGCTCTCAGGAAGGGCCCATCTTAGGGTTCTGAGGTGTCTCGCTAGGTAAAGTCCTTGCCGATTCAAGCATGAAGAACTGAGTTTGGATTCCTAGCTCCCACATAAAAGCTGCTTACGCATCTCTGTGGGCTTTCTGGCCAGCAAGTATAGCCAAAATGGGGAGCTCCAGGTTCAGTGACAGACCCTGCTTCAAAATATAAGGTAGAGATCAATGTGGTAGACATCCCATTTCCACTTCTAGCCTCTACATGCACTCACAGGTGAGTGTACACACAAACACACACAGCTTCATCTTAAAACTCTAGTATGCTAATATGTCTAATAACTATGAAGTTTTTAATATATGTATATATGTGTGCATATATGAATTTTTTTAAGACAGGGTTTCTCTGTGTAGCCCTGGCTGTCCTGGAACTCACTCTGTAGACCAGGCTGGCCTCAAACTCACAGAGATCCTCCTGCCTCTGCCTCCAAGTGCTACGATTAACGTCATGCACCTCTCAATGCCAGCTACCCAACATATTTAGTATATTTTCATCAGCTTCTCTTGATTTTTCATGTGTAATTTAACTAGATTTAACAAAATGAGTGATTACTACAAGTAGATGTTATTTGTCTTTTCCTTGGAGCTCTTGGGATTTTGTGTCCTTGATCATCACCATGCATCATGAGACACTTGAAAAAGCAATCAAGTTTTCAGTCCCCCTTAAAGTCATAAAATTCAACTGTGCATCACAGAATACATCTGTAATACAGCACTTGAGAAGGAGACAGGAGCATAAAGAGTTAAAGGCCAGCCTTGGGCCCGTGAGATGACTCATGAGTAAAGGCACTTGCCTTGCAAACTTGGTGACCTGAGTTTCCTCCCTGGAACCCATGTAAAAGTGGAAAGAAAGAACTGACCGCAAAATAAAATTAATTTTTAAAAAGGCCAGCATGAGATATATAAGCCCTGATCTCAAAAAAAAAAATTAGCTGGATTATCCATTCAATTTCATCAATTCTTTGCTTCTCCAGTATGTGGATTCAATGCAACAGTCCCATTGGCAACATCTCTTTTAATTAGCATTTGAATTTGCTTGATCTCTAGGTCTGTGACCTCAAGGTCTCTTCTGTTATGAGATGACCCTTCATATTAGAAAGTCCTTTAACTAAGCTGGCCTCCCGGTCACTTCTGTTCTCTTCTTTTACAAAGTGTCCATCCCACAAAGCTTCGTCACCATTTAATGTTTATTTGCTTTAATGCTTAATGTTTGATGTTATATAAATGTGTAAAGACTATATGTATGACTCCCTGTTTTGAAGGGACTGGAGAGATGGCTCCACAGTTAAGAGCACTGGCTGTTCTTTCAAAGGACCCAGGTTCAGTTCCCAGAACCCACACGATGGCTAACAACTGTCTTTACCTCCAGTTCCAGAGGATCCAGTACCCTTTTCTGGTCACTATGGGCACTGACCATATATTGTATGTAGACATATATGTAGGAAAAATACACATACACATAAAATAAAAACAAAACAAACCTTTTCTTTTTAAAAAAGAAATTGGTTAAGAATATAATTAGGTTTGAGGAGAGCAAGAAGGGACAAGAGACTGATTTTTTTTTTCAGTAAAGTGAGAGAAGAAAGACTATTGATTATGGACTAGATCAAGAACACTTAATTAGGGGCTTGAGAGATGGTTCAATGGTTAAGAGTGCTTATAGCTGGGCGGTGGCGGCGCACGCCTGTAATCCCAGCACTCTGGGAGGCAGAGGCAGGCAGATTTCTGAGTTCGAGGCCAGCCTGGTCTACAGAGTGAGTTCCAGGACAGCCAGGGCTACACAGAGAAACCCTGTCTTGGAAAAGACAAAATCCAAAAAACCAAAAAAAAAAAAAATGCTTATAGATATTCTCAGCACCCATGTCAGGCAGTCTATTACTGCCTGTAATCCCAGGTCCAGAAGATCAAACACACTCTTCTGGCCTCCAGGGAACTTACAGACATATGACATATACTTGCATAGACACACACAAATAAAAACTGAAGAAGGAGGGGAAGAAGGAGAAAATGACGATTAGCAAGATGGCTCAACAAATAGAGCTCTCATCCTGCAAGTCTGACCACTGCCATCCACTGAAGCAGATGCCCCGCATCCCCAGAAATAATAATAATAAATATATCTTTTGAAAGATCTTTAATCTGCTCTAGTTAGTGTAGTGGAGACAGGTGTGAAAGCGGGCTGGCTTTAATGAGTCCCAGGCAAGTATATCATGAGAAATTCACTAAAAAAAGCAAGCACAAATGGGCTCATCTCAGATGCAGGACACTTCTAGAAACAGCAGCTAAAATTAAGCCGCTAGAAGGGACCAGTCTTATTGCTTTGGATTTCAGTCACGTTGGAGTCATGGTGGAAAATGCCAAAGCAACTGAAAGACAGGAAGCACGTGTACTTATAGGGCAGGGACAATGGATTGTGTCTCATCTCTTGTAGCCCAGGCTGTCCTCCATCCCACAATGGAGCTGAGGCTGGCCTTGAACTCTGATCCAGCTGCCTTCACCTCCCAAGTATTAGGGTTACAGGTGTGTACCACCATGCCGGGCTTTTATTCTGATCTTAATGAATGACATCTCCCTTCTGGCTGGTATTTGATGGTGACCACTAAAATTATTGTCCTTCTCCTTTCTTTAGCTAGAATGGGTACTAGGAAAAAGGTTCAAGCGTTTGTTCGTGTCAAGCCTACTGATGACTTTGCTCATGAAATGATCAAATATGGAGAAGACAACAAAGTAAGTGCAGTGTGTTTGCTTATCCAGTCCTTCCTTTTTCACACAGCCACTTAAGGACCAACACAGAGGGACTACAGAGCTGAGTGGGAGCCGGGCGTGGTGGTACACGCCTGTAATCCCAGCACCTGGGAGGCAGAGGCAGATGGATTTCTGAGGCCAGCCTGGTCTACAGAGTGAGTTCCAGGACAGCCAGGGCTACACAGAGAAACCCTGTCTCAAAAAACCAAAAAAAAAAAAAAAAAAAAAAAAAGAGAGAGAGAGAGAGAGAGCTGAGTGGGCTCAGATCCCAGCCAGCACGCCTAAGGGCATGAGGACAGTCTCCCCCAGTCTAAATGGTGGAGGAAGGGTCTTCAAATTCCACACAGGTGCTATTGTATGCACATTTACACACACACAAATGCGCGCACACACAAACACACACACCACTTCATCAAAAGGACTCATAAATGTTCATGTAAACTCTAGAGTCAGTCCATCAGCTCCAAACTGTGCTGTTAGTGAGGAAGTTCTTGAGACTCTTATTCTTTTACTTTTAAGTGTTCCTATGGTGGGAAGGGCACACGCGTGTGCTCAAGCACAGACATGGAAGGCAGAGAGCAACTTGCAGAACTGTGGAGTGGTTTCTCTTCTCCTACCACGTGGGTCCCGAGGAGTCAAACTTGGGTTGTCCGGCTCGGTAGCAGGCACCTTTCCTTACTGAATCATCTTGTCGGCCCTCAGGGATACTAAATGAATAGTTGAAAAACAAATTGCTCAGGTGTTGAAAGTTCTGGTAGTCAGAAAAAAGCTCAAGGATGGCCCTGTGTGGCCATGTGCACTATGGCATGATTTAAACAAACACAGAAGCGTAGAGCATGACATTTGTTCAGTGACATTTACTGTGGGGTATTCACTTGTTTTAATTTAAGTATTAGGGTTACAGAAGTGTACCACCATGCCGGGCTTTTATTCTGATCTTAATAAATGACATCTCTGCTGGGCGGTGGTGGCACACGCCTGTAATCCCAGCACTCTGGGAGGCAGAGGCAGGCAGATTTCTGAGTTCGAGGCCAGCCTAGTCTACAGAGTGAGTTCCAGGACAGCCAGGGCTATACAGAGAAACCCTGTCTCGAAAAAAAAAAAAATCCAAAAAAAAAAAAAAAAATGACATCTCCCTTCTGGTTGGTATTTGATGACAGTAAAATTATTGTCATTCTCCTTTCTTGGAGGTGGAGTCTCTGTAACCCAGCTGGCTTTGAACTGGCCATTTAACATAGGGTAACTATGATCCTTTGGTTTTTCACTTCCCAAGTGCTGGGATTGTCCTATAGGTCACCGAACCCGATAACCCTATCTGTCTTGGCCTTAGTTTTATTTTTCTATGGATAGCTAGGTCCTGGTTCTTAGATTACAGTAGCCAGTAGAATTTTCAGTGACTACCCCACCAAGAACTTGGGGAATAAGCTGGGTGTGTGCTATACTGTCCTCCAAACAGTTGGGAGACCAGGAGGAGAAATCCAGATACCTAACTTCAAAGCGAGCCTTTGTATCACTAAAGTAACTTTTGTTTTTGTTTTTTGGTTTTTTGGGGCTTTTTTGTTTTGTTTTTTGGATTTGTTTTTTTCGAGACAGGGTTTCTCTGTGTAGCCCTGGCTGTCCTGGAACTCACTCTGTAGACCAGGCTGGCCTCGAACTCAGAAATCCGCCTTCCTCTGCCTCCCAGAGTGCTGGGATTACAGGCGTGCGCCACCACTGCCCGGCTGACTTTCTTTCTTTTTTTTTTTTTTTTTTTTTTTTTTTAATAAAAGGCTTGGAATCTGACTGGCAAATGGTTGAAGGTGCATTTGAGATTCTACTGATGACTAGTAAGCTGGCTGCCTTCCATTTACATTAACACAAACGACTAATTGCACCTGAACACTTCAGGAACTTCATGGGCCCATTGCACCCTTGCTCCCAGTGGCTCGCAGCTGAGGAAGCAAGGCTGGCCATAGCACAGAGGATGGAGAGGCTTCACCTTTGCAGGGACACAGACAGGCCTGCCCCGGCCATTGTTTCCAGTTTCCCTATTACGCTCCCCTAACTCAAGGCTCAGTGGGTAAGAGCATTCAGTGCTCTTCCAGAGGACCAGTGCTGAGTACCCAGTACCCTTGAGACAGTTCACAACCATCTGTAACGCTAGCTCCAGGGGACCTGATCTTTTCTGGTTTCTGCAGGTACCAGGCACACATGCACTCACTATATGCACATACATTCTTCATACGTGTAAACAACAAAAAGTAAATGTAAAAACTTTCTTTTTGTGGGCCAGGTGGTGGTGGCGCATGCCTTGGGAGGCAGAGGCAGGTGGATTTCTGAGTTCAAGGCCAGCCTGGTCTACAGTGTGAGTTCCGGGACAGCCAGGGCTATACAGAGAAACCCTTTCTCAAAAAACAAAAAACAAAAAACAAAAACTTTCTTTTTAAACTTCACATCCTCTGTTTCTAAGTTGGGCCTCACTGATCAGTGATTATTTATTTACTTATTTAATACAGGTCTCCCTATGTAGCCCTAGCTGTCCTGGAACACTCTATGTAGACCAGACGGACGTTGGACTCACAGAGATCCTCCTGCATCTGTCTCCTGAATGCTATCAGTGATTCTTTTTACAAAGGCTTTCTGAAATAACTCCAACCCCATCTTTTTTGTGACATTTCACCCATGTTCTCCACACTGGCCTGAAACTCCAGAGCCTCCTGACATAGCTGTTCAGGCTGGGTTCAGGTGTGTGTCACCCACACCTGGTCTCTCTCTCCCCCTCCCTCTCTCTTTCCGCCCCCCCCCCCAGAGCATTGATATTCACCTGAAGAAAGACACTCGGAGAGGAGTTGTCAATAACCAGCAGACAGACTGGTCGTTCAAGCTGGATGGAGTTCTTCACGATGCTTCCCAGGACTTGGTCTATGAAACAGTCGCCAAGGATGCAGTTTCTCAAGCCCTTGATGGATACAATGGTAATTTAATTTTCTGTCATTTTATCTAGGACTCTGAGGAGCCCATCTTGGAGGAAGAGGTACAACAGGTACTCTATCCTGAACAAAACAACACAAAATAACTTCATTTACTAACACTGTAAACTTGTCAGTCTATGATCTAGTGACAGAACATATATTTACTTCATGACACCGTAGGTGTGGCTTCATGGCTTCATCCAGCCTCTGAGATGTTACCTTTATTGGATTGTTAGAAGATCCTGGCTTTTTAATCATTAATTAATTTAATTTTATTCACTTTCCATATTGATTGAGGCCTCTCCATCCCTCCTCTCCTCCTAGTCCCACCCTCACACCTGTCCCCCACTCCCCCTGCCCTTCTCTTCACAGAAGGGGAGGCCCCCCACCATGGGTACTAACCACCGTGGCATAGCAAGTCACAGCAAGACTAAGTGCATCCTTTCCCACTGAGGCCAGACAAGGTAGCCCAGCTAGGGGAAGGGATCCAAAGGCAGCAACAGAGTCAGACAGCCCCACTCCAATTGTTAGGGGACCCACATGAAGTCCAAGCTACACATCTGCTGCATATGCTCTCTGGTTGGTGGTTCAGTGTCTGTGAGCCCTGTGGGCCCCGGTTAGTTGACTCTCTAGGTCTTCTTGTGATGTCCTTCACCTCTCCAATTCACTCAATTCTTTTCCCAACTCTTCCACAAGACTCCGAGTTCCACCTATCATCTGGCTATCAGTCTCTGCATCTGTTTTCATCAGCTGCTGGATGCAGCCACTCAAATGACAGTTATGCTAGGCTCCTGTCTGCAAGCATAGCAGAGCATCATGAATAGTGTCAGGGTTGGCTCTCTCACATGTGGTGAAGACTCCGGTTTTTTATGGGTCTTAAATGGTCAACTATAGGCTTGTTTCAAGTCTCTCAAACATTGGCTTTGTGTGTGTGTGTGTTTGTGTCCAAATCTCAGTCTCACTCTGTAGCCCTGTCTAGCCTAGAACTCACTATGTAGACCAGGCTAGCCTCAAACTCTCAGAAGTCTGCCTGCTTCTGGAATGCCATCACTGCCTGGATTTTTTTTAAAAGATTAAATTCTTGTTTGTTTGTTTGTTTGTTTGTGGGTTTTTGTTTTGTTTTTTAAAAAAAGCTTTAAAAGCTGGAGAAATGATTCATCAGTTAAAAGAGCTGCTTGCTCTTCCAGCTTACTAGCGTCTTTCTTCAGGTGAATATCAATGCTGGGGGTGGGGGAGAAAGAGAGGGGGAAAAAGAGAGACCAGGTGTGGGTGACACACACCTGAACCCAGCCTGGACAGCTATGTCAGGAGGCTCTGGAGTTTCAGGCCAGTGTGGAGAACATGGGTGAAATGTCACAAAAAAGAGGGGGTTGGAGTTATTTTAGGAACCCTTTGTAAAGACATATTTCACTATGTAGCTCTAGCTGTCCTGGAACTTGCTCTATATACCAGATCTGGAACTCATAAGAGACCAGCCTACCTCTGCCTCCCAAGTGCTGGGATAAAGGGTGTGTGCCACCACCACCCAGCCCTTCCTGTGTGTGTTTAAAAAAAAAAAAAACAACTTTAAAAGCTGGAGAAATGATTCATCAGTTAAAAGAACTGCTTGCTCTTCCAGAGGACCCAGGCTCAATTCCTAGCACCCACAAGGCAGCTTACAACCATCTCTAACTCCAGTTCCAAGGGGATCCTCTTCTGGCCAATTTGGACACCCATCAGGCACTCACATGATCACAGACATACATGCAGGCAAAACACCCATGCATTTAAACATAACTTTAAAACAGAGCAAACCCCAGCACCCTTTGAGTGTGACATAGTAGCAAATTTCTACAATCTCGGTGCTTAGAAGCAGAGGCAGGAGGATTAGGAGTTCAAAGTCATCCTCAGCTACCTACCAGTTAGATGTCAGCCCAGGAGACATGTGGCACTATCTAAAAATAAATAAAGCTTAAAGTTGCAGTTTGGTGGCTGCTGATCAGAATGTTCTCAGTTTTGCAAGGCTTTTGATTGTTGGTTAGATGTTTGGTACTGGGTATCAAACCCAGAGTCTCACAAATATTAAGTGCATGTTCTATCACCACAATACATATACAGCTCCAAAAGTCTCAGACTTCTCTATAGGAAAGGCCATGAAGGAAGCCAGGCATGGTTGTGCATGTATGCACATCCAGCACGTGGGAGGTGGAGGCAGAATGATCAGAAATTTGAGAACAGTTTGGATTATATAGCTAGACTCCATTTTAGGAAAATCCAGTGAATCTTGAATTCTCCAAATTGTAATGTGTTCTTCATGTGATACATAGGTGTGTTTCCCCATGGACCCCATGATATTTTCATGATTCCCTGAGAGGCTCTGTGGCCTGGGGATAAAGATTGGGGGGGGGATTAAAAACTAGGGAACTTGGTAGTCTTAGGCACTTGGTGCTACAGAATTACTGATGGGCTATGAATCCCAGCTGAACTGAGTTCTGTCTCATTAGCAGTGGGCTAATTACTAATTGTTTCTGGCTTCAACCCAGAAGCTGAATTAGGGCCACTCATCTAAAACCTGCCTCCAATCCCAGCACCTGGGAAACAAAGGCTAACAGATTTGCAAGGCCTAGTGTAGCCTCACCATGTCTGCCATGTAGATTCAGAAGTAATCTTTGGAGATCCTTCAATTCAAGGGGAGGGAGGAATAAGAGCCCATGGGGACAGTGGTTTGCATCCCAGAGCCTGATGCTAATGGTGATGCTGCTGCTGCTGCTGGTGATGTAGAAAGGTGCAAAGGAAAGCATTCCCAGGGTAGCAGTCAGACACAGGCCCTGGCCCAGAGGTTGTGGTCCATTTCTGGAAATGCCACAGTACTAACTAGGAGCTTTGTAGTCTATACATAACTCTCTTAGCAAGAGTTAGGGTCACAAGCTGGCTATTCCAGCACTTGGGGAGTAGAATCAGATAGATCAGGAGTTTGAGTTATTCTGGGCTACATAGCTTGATACCAACATGAGCTACGTGAGACCATGTTTCAAACAAATCAACAAAAAAGCCCACTGTCAACAGAAAGATTCTTTTTACTCTATCTCCTTCTGGAAATTTGTCTCTGTGGGGTGTCTCCTGTGAGCTCTCAGAGACATGCAGTTCATGGCCTTGAGAAGGACAGGAGTACAGTGCTCCAGCTAACCTCCTGTTCTTTTCAAGAAAAGTTGCAGTCATGGTGTTCCCTAGCCCTAGGACCAGGGACCTAGATCATGTGGGAACAGGGAGGCAGAGGTCTATGTGGGTCACACATTGATGGTGCATGTTTGGGTTTGACTGCTTATGTCCCTGTCCCCCTGTGTACTTGCTGTCTTTCAAGGTGGAATCCCTGATGCCTTTGGATATTGCTGGTGGCTACATTCACATCAAGGTCCTGGATGGCGCCAAGCATGTTGAGGGTATGATGGTTGTCTATGGACGGGTTTTTCTGGATGCCACTCAATCCTATTTGAAATGTTTGCAGGTACCATCATGTGTTATGGGCAGACAGGAGCTGGCAAGACATATACCATGACAGGGGCAACGGAGAATTACAAGCACCGGGGTATTCTCCCTCGTGCTCTGCAGCAGGTAAAGAATGAGCCTATGGTTGGGATGCCACACAGCTACCCTCTTCTCTACCATAGATGCAGTCAACTTTGATTTCCAGACCGATCCTGGATGCCAATAAGTCCATTTCCTTATCTGTGAAGGAGGGAACACCCACTAGTCAGGTTCCTGCTGCTCCGGGGGTCTGAGTCTGTGAGGAAGGATTTAGAGGTCTTTGTTGGTCTTAATGAAGAGAATACAACACTTTGAGAACTCTTACTGTCCTGCTGTGACTTCCCCATCCAGTAGCTCCTGGAAGAACAAAGGCAGGCAGGGTCTGGCTGAGACTTTAGGGCTGTCAGCCACGGCTGCAGGAAATAAAAGAGAAGATGGGACAGAAGGGACGGCTAAGCCAGGTTTTGGTTAGAGGTAGGATGCAAACAGCCTTTCTCCAAAAGCATTTAGTGATTCTAAGCCACCCGTGCTCCATTTTCCTGAATAAATAGGCTTACTATCCCACTGTCAAAATGTCAACTTCTTAAGGCTGAGAATGTCACTCACTTGGTAAAGAGCTTGCCTAACAAGCGCAAAGCCCTGGATTTGATCCCCATCAGTGAAAAAATGCACAGAGGCTTGTGCTTGTGCTCAGCAAGTGGAGGCAAGAGGACCAGAAGCAAAGATGACCTTTGCTTCCATTGAGAATTCCTGAGCAATCCGGGTTACATGAGGCTCTATCTCAAAACTAGCTGGGCACGATGGGGCACAGTTGTCATCCCAGTACTTGGGAAGACTGGAGCAAGAAGATGGCAAGTTGGATTAAATAACTGGGATACATTTTTAATTCCAGTCAGACTGGGACACAGTGTAGAACCTGCCTCAAAGAAATAAAACCAAAAACCAAAACAAAATTCAAACAAAGAAACAAACCCAATCCAACCCAATCCAGTAAGATCCAAAAGTTGATAATCTTACCCGGTAGACTAACAATAGTCGCTGTTGTTAATCATGACCATGACATAAACTAGACTGTAATCTCTTTAGGGCAAGAATTGTCCTGTGCTCCCTGATGCTCTCTCCTGAGGGAAGACGTGGGCTGACAAAGTGGTCAGCCTCTTCTGCTCTTGGTGACTGTGGTCAAATCCCATCCCGTAGGTGTTTAGGATGATTGAAGAGCGTCCTACACACGCCATCACAGTCCGTGTTTCCTACCTGGAGATCTATAACGAGAACCTCTTTGATCTCCTGTCCACTCTGCCCTACGTGGGGCCCTCAGTCACACCAATGACCATCGTGGAAAACCCTCAAGGGATCTTCATTAAAGGCTTGTCGGTGCATCTCACCAGTCAAGAGGAGGATGCCTTCAGCCTCCTCTTTGAGGTGAGATGAGAGGCTCCTCCCTCCTTCCCTCCCTCCCTCCATTATTCCCTCCCTCCTTCCCCCCTCCTCCCTTGCTTTCCTCTTTCCTACTTTTTTTTAATAGTTTAAATTCACCTTGATAATTAGAATGGAAAATTCATATGCACTTATATAGCAAACTTAGTGTTCAGTAAGAAGAACAGACTCATAAAGTATTTTTCACTGAAAAACAACATATTTTAGATTATGACCATCTAGTCCTTTCTTTCTGTGAGGTTTGTTTATTGGTGGTTCTGGGGACTAGGCAGGTCCCCTGTCACTGTGTGCTAGGCAGGTCCCCTGTCATTGTGTGCTAGGCAGGTCCCCTGTCACTGTGTGCTAGGCAGGTCCCCTGTCACTGTGTGCTAGACAGGCCCCTGTCACTGTGTGCTAGACAGGCCCCTGTCATTGTGTGCTAGGCAGGTCCCTGTCACTGTGTGCTAGGCAGGTCCCTGTCACTGTGTGCTAGGCAGGTCCCCTGTCACTGTGTGCTAGGCAGGTCCCCTGTCACTGTGTGCTAGGCAGGTCCCCTGTCACTGTGTGCTAGGCAGGGCCCTGTCACTGTATGCTAGGCAGGGCCCTGTCACTGTGTGCTAGGCAGGTCCCCTGTCACTGTGTGCTAGGCAGGTCCCCTGTAACTGTGTGCTAGGCAGGGCCCTGTCACTGTGTGCTAGACAGGTCCCTGTCACTGTGTGCTAGGCAGGTCCCTGTCACTGTGTGCTAGGCAGGGCCCTGTCACTGTGTGCTAGGCAGGTCCCTGTCACTGTGTGCTAGGCAGGGCCCTGTCACTGTGTGCTAGGCAGGTCCCCTGTCACTGTGTGCTAGGCAGGTCCCCTGTCACTGTGTGCTAGGCAGGTCCCCTGTCACTGTGTACTAGGCAGGGCCCTGTCACTGTGTGCTAGGCAGGGCCCTGTCACTGTGTGCTAGACAGGTCCCCTGTCACTGTGTGCTAGGCAGGTCCCCTGTCACTGTGTGCTAGGCAGGTCCCCTGTCACTGTGTGCTAGGCAGGTCCCCTGTCACTGTGTGCTAGGCAGGTCCCCTGTCACTGTGTGCTAGGCAGGTCCCCTGTCACTGTGTGCTAGACAGGTCCCCTGTCACTGTGTGCTAGGCAGGTCCCCTGTCACTGTGTGCTAGGCAGGTCCCCTGTCACTGTGTGCTAGACAGGCCCCTGTCACTGTGTGCTAGACAGGCCCCTGTCATTGTGTGCTAGGCAGGTCCCTGTCACTGTGTGCTAGGCAGGTCCCTGTCACTGTGTGCTAGGCAGGTCCCCTGTCACTGTGTGCTAGGCAGGTCCCCTGTCACTGTGTGCTAGGCAGGTCCCCTGTCACTGTGTGCTAGGCAGGGCCCTGTCACTGTATGCTAGGCAGGGCCCTGTCACTGTGTGCTAGGCAGGTCCCCTGTCACTGTGTGCTAGGCAGGTCCCCTGTAACTGTGTGCTAGGCAGGGCCCTGTCACTGTGTGCTAGACAGGTCCCTGTCACTGTGTGCTAGGCAGGTCCCTGTCACTGTGTGCTAGGCAGGGCCCTGTCACTGTGTGCTAGGCAGGTCCCTGTCACTGTGTGCTAGGCAGGGCCCTGTCACTGTGTGCTAGGCAGGTCCCCTGTCACTGTGTGCTAGGCAGGTCCCCTGTCACTGTGTGCTAGGCAGGTCCCCTGTCACTGTGTACTAGGCAGGGCCCTGTCACTGTGTGCTAGGCAGGGCCCTGTCACTGTGTGCTAGACAGGTCCCCTGTCACTGTGTGCTAGGCAGGTCCCCTGTCACTGTGTGCTAGGCAGGTCCCCTGTCACTGTGTGCTAGGCAGGTCCCCTGTCACTGTGTGCTAGGCAGGTCCCCTGTCACTGTGTGCTAGGCAGGGCCCCTGTCACTGTGTGCTAGGCAGGTCCCCTGTCACTGTGTGCTAGGCAGGTCCCCTGTCACTGTGTGCTAGACAGGTCCCCTGTCACTGTGTGCTAGGCAGGGCCCCTGTCACTGTGTGCTAGGCAGGTCCCTGTCACTGTGTGCTAGACAGGGCCCTGTCACTGTGTGCTAGGCAGGGCCCTGTCACTGTGTGCTAGACAGGCCCCTGTCACTGTGTGCTAGACAGGTCCCTGTCACTGTGTGCTAGGCAGGGCCCTGTTACTGACTGTATTCCCAGCCCCTTTATACTTTTTAGAAACATTAAAAAAAAAAAAAAACATTTTAGCCAGGAATGGTGGCAGAATCCCAGCACTCCAGAGGCAGAGGAAGGTGGATCTCTGTGAGTTTGAGGTCTGCCTGGACTCTACAAAGTGAGTTTCAGGATAGCCAGGGCTACAGAGAAACATTTCTCAAAATTTTTTAAATTTGAATGTGTTAGATAGTGTCCTTTCTTTCTGTGATGTTTTAAATTTTTTTTAAATTTAAAAAAAAATTAAATGAGAACTTGTTTTAAATTAAAAAATTTTACAATGAAAAAAATTAAATGAGAACCTGTTTTAAATTTAAAATTTTTACAAAGATAAAAAATTAAATTTTAGCTGGGCGGTGGTGGCTCACGCCTGTAATCCCAGTACTCTGGGAGGCAGAGGCAGGCAGATTTTTGAGTTCGAGGCCAGCCTGGTCTACAGAGTGAGTTCCAGGACAGCCAGAGCTGTACAGAGAAACCCTGTCTCGAAAAAACAAAAAACAAAAAACAAAAACAAAAAAAAACAAAAACAAAAAAATTAAATTTTAAAAGTTAAAAAGCAAAATATTTGTTTTGTTTTGTTCTTTGGGTTTTTTGTTTGTTTGTTTGCTTTTTGTTTTTGTTTTTATTTTTTGGATTTGGTTTTTTCCAGACAGGGTTTCTCTGTATAGCCCTGGCTATCCTGGAACTCACTCTGTAGACCAGGCTGGCCTCAAACTCAGAAATCTGCCTGCCTATACCTCCCAGAGTGCTGGGATTACAGGTGTGTGACACCACCGCCTGGCTAAAAGCAAAATATTTAAATTGTAATTATAAGTATGCTGTGTGTCTGTGTGTTTGGGTGTGTATGTGCAGTACCCACAGAGGCCAGAAGATGGCATCAGATTCTCTGAAGCTAGACTTACAAATGGTTGTGAGCTTCCCCCTGTGGAATGCTAGGAACTAAATTTGGACCCCTACAAACATAGTGCTCACTCTGAGCCGTTTCTCCAGCCTCTCCTATGTACTGAATTATTTTGAAACAGATTCTCAATACATTTCCCAGGGTGAGCCAATTGTGGTGGTACATTCCTTTGTCTTGAGAGAGATTCTCAATACATTCCCTAGGGTGAGCCAATTATAATGGACCATTCCTGAAATCCTAGCATTTGGGAAGCTAAGGTAGGAAGGTAGATGAATTTAAGGCCAGCCTGAACCACATAGTGAGACTTTATCTCAAAGAGACAAAGTTGCCCAGGCTAGCCTCAGAGTCACTCTGCAGCCCAGGTAGACTTTGAACTTGTGACTCTCCTGTCTTTGCCTCTTGAATAGCTGGGCTTATGCATCTGCACCGTCATGCCTGGCCTTACATAGTTGAACCTATTCTTGTGTTCTTGTTCTCTTACACTCATGATAGTGCTAAGGATCAAATCCAACCTTGTGCATGGTAGGCAGGTACTCTACCAGTGGGCTATACTCCCAGCCCATCCATCTCTCTCTCTCTCTCTCTCTCTCTCTCTCTCTCTCTCCCCTCTCTCTCTTTCCTCTCCTCTCCTCTCCTCTCCTCTTCTCTCTCTCTCTCCTCTCTCTCCTCTCCTCTCCTCTCCTCTCTTCTCTCTCTCTCCTCTCCTCTTCTTTCTCTCTCTCTCTCCTCTCCTGTCCTCTCCTCTCTCTCCTCTCCTCTCCTGTCCTCTCTCTCTCTCTCCTCTCCTCTCCTCTCCTGTCATCTCTCTCTCTCCTCTCTCTCTCTCTCTCTCTCTCTCTCTCTCTCTCTCTCTCTCTCTCTCTCTCTCTTTGTTTTTTTCAACTCAGGGTTTCTCTGTGTTGCTCAGGCTGTCCTGGAACTCACTCTGTAGACCAGGCTGGCCTCCAACTCAGAAATCCTCCTGCCTTGGCCTCCCAGGTGCTGAGATTAAAGGCCTGCGCCACCACTACTGCCCGGCACTCCCAGCCCATCTTATGTCCTGTTTTGAGTTAACATTGAGTCACACTACTTATTGAGTCCAAATGTAAGGACTGCCGCCATGGTTGCATATACTTGCAGTCCCACCTCTCGGCAGGGTGAGGTAGGAAGACAGAGAGTTCAAGGTTAGCCTAGCTGCCTGTAAGAACCCTGTATAAAGGCATTTCTTTGTAATTAAACTTAAATATGAAAATTAGATCTGTGGGATGGCTCAGTGGGGAAAGGGATCTGCCACTAATCCTGATGCCCTGAATCCACATGGTAGGGGAGAGAACTGACTGTGGCAAGTTGTCCTCTAACTTATCAATACACATCCACATCCACAATACATAAATAATTATCAAAGAAAATCAAATCACACTGACAGTTACCAAGGAAAAAGAACCCCTTAATCATGTTTTACAAAAGACCTGGCTGCCTATTCCTAGCTATCTACCCAAGAGAAACGAATGCATGATGCAAGTACATGTACACACAAAGATCCACATGTGAGTGTTCAGAGCAGCGTTACTCATAGCCATCAAAGGCTGTCACCAGATATCTGTTAGCCAGTGAGTAGGTAAACATCGCCACAGTGGAAAATGAGCAGCAAAAGGGAACAGGTGGGGGAGGCCAGACAGAATGGGAATGTGTTCTACAACATAAGTGAACCTTGGAAACATTGTAGCAGTCAGCCTCAGAAGGCACACATTGAAGGAGTTCACACCCACGGGAAATCCAGAACAGCTGCACAAAGAAGCAGAAAGTGGCTGAGTGGCCTCCTGGAGAGCAATTGCAGAGGGCCTGCATGTGGGCTGCAGGAGCTCTGGGGTGATGGAGCAGTTCTAATAGAGGATTGCAATAATGTTGCACAATTCTGATTTACTAAAAATCATTGCATTACAAAAAATAGCCGACCAGTGCCTTTTATGGTATATAAATTATGATAGCCAAGTATGATGGTACACCCCTGTAATCCTAGCACTTAGGAGGCTGAGGCAGGTGAATTTAGTTCATGGCTGTCGGGTGGTGGTGGCACACACCTTTAATCCCAGCACTTGGGAGGCAGAGGCAGGCAGATTTCTGAGTTCGAGGCCAGTCTGGCCTACAGAGTGAGTTCCAGGACAGCCAGGGCTATACAGAGAAACCCTGTATCGAAAAAAAAAAACAAACAAACAAAACAAAAACAAAAACAAAAAAGAAGAAATTCACTGTGGCGTCGAAGAGGGAGTGGGAAAGGCCCATGATGACCGAAGAACAGTGCAAGCCCTGATCCAGGAGCATCCGGCTCCCTAGAGGGTATGCTCAGGGCGTGCACTCAGCTGAGCCATTATTAAAGCCTATCTGTCAGTGATCAATAAGAACAGGGCATAATAGCCGGGCAGTGGTGGCACACGCCTTTAATCCCAGCTCTTGGGCGGCAGAGGCAGGCGGATTTCTGAGTTAGAGGCTAGCCTGGTCTACAGAGTGAGTTCCAGGACAGCCAAGGCTACACAGAGAAACCCTGTCTTGAGAAAAAAAAACCAAACCAAACCAAACAAACAAACAAACAAAACCAGGGTATAATGATGGATATGTATGAAAGTGCCCTGTTAATGATGGGTTTATATCACTTCATGTGCCAACTTAAAAATTAAATATTTGTCAAACTGGATACAATAACTCATACCTGTAAACTAAGCACTTGTGAGGCAGAGGCAGGAGGGTCTGTGAATTTGAGGTCAGTCTGGTTTACAGAATGAGCTCCAGGCTAGCCAGAGCTACATAATGGGAACCTGTCTCCAAAATAAGCAAACAAACAAGCAAGCAAATGACTTCTCCTTGCTTTCTTGGCTGCCTAACATTCCTGTGTACTGACCTCAGCTTTTTGGATATGCAGTTGATACCAATTCAGTGTTCATGAATATCTTAATCCTCATTTTTTTTTGTAAAATGTTTTCTTTATTCTTATTTTATATGTGTGGGTATTTTGCCTGCATGTATGTTTGTGTACCACTTGCATTCAGGACTCACTGAAGTCAGAAGAGGGTATTAAATTCCTGGAAATGGAGTTACAGACAGTTATGAGCTTCCATGTGGTGGCTGGGAATTGAACCTGAGACCTCTGGAAGAGCAGCCAGGGCTCTCAACTGCTAAGCCATCTCTCCAGCTCCTATTTTCAGCCTTTTGATTCTTACTGTGTCTCACTTCTCCAAAAGCATCAGTTTGTACACTTCACCACAAATCTCTGGTGGTGAAAGTACAGGGCCAAACTCCAGTTTGCTTCCCTTTTATTAGTTTACCAAAAAAAAAAAAAAAAGTTCCCAGAAGGCCCAACTGATCATAAAGGTCTGCATGTTGGGACAATGATGCAGATTCCTTGTTTTCAGTTTACAAAATGTCGCACTCGCTTCCTTTGCCCTCCAGGGAGAGACCAATAGGATCATTGCCTCCCACACGATGAACAAGAACTCGTCCCGGTCACACTGCATTTTCACCATCTACATGGAGGTGGGTGCTTGTTCTCTGTTCACCAGAGGACTGGGGACTCGGGTGGTGCCACCCAGTCAGAAGGCCCCCTCCCCCACGCCAGGCATTCTAAACTGTTTGGATGTTTCCGTAGGCCCATTCTCGGACCTTATCAGACGAGAAGTATATCACTTCCAAAATCAACCTGGTAGATCTGGCAGGCTCAGAGAGGCTCAGCAAGACTGGGGTAAGTGAGAGGAGCGGGGAGCTTGTCAACCAGCCACAGGCCCTGTGGCATAGAGCCTGAGTCATGCAGATCCCACACTGGATGCTTGACAACAACCAGACGGAATGGAGTGTTTCTCTAACCATTCATTACTTGAGATGATTCCCATTAACATAACGCCTGTGTTAGAAGTAAGTCAGGGCTCAGGACTCACTGATATCTCACAAAGGGAGAGTAAAGTGGCAAGTTGGCTTTTCCTTTTGTGAAAGGGTACATTGCCTCAGTGAAGTAACAAGCACACCCAACTGAAACCATGACAGGCTTTTATCCTAACACAAGAGTTAGGCCCCTTTGGCTGGAGTCTGACCTCAGACTTTGGTGACAGGTTAGATTTGAAACTTGGTGTGAGGAAATAGGGGTCAGGTCCAGCCTCCCTGGATCATCAAATTCTGAAACTACAGCAGGGTCTTTGCTAAACAAACAGCTTTACACAGGAGGGAGATGGCAATCGCATCACAAAGGTTTCGTTCCTGTGAGCATTCTGTTGATAGGAAAGAGTTGGGTTCCTTGTAATTAGCCCTCACCCGTGTTCAGTAAGCACTCAGTAAATGTTCCACACTGGCATGCCACTTCTCTGTGTATGGACGTGAGCAAATTCACATGCATATTTAATTTCAAATATATATTTGCAAAGGTTTTATAAAAAAATTTCACAAGAGTATTTAGATGAGTATTTGCCTCTGTGTATACTGCTATATTTATGTGACTTCATAGGCTTACCTGCTCAGGTAGTTCATGTGCGTTTGTAGATGTACATGTGAGTATCGTATCACTATTCACATGTGTATTCTTGTTCACGTAACCCTTTATATGAATGTCCCTGTGAGTTTTACTGTTTCCATCATCAGTAGCCCAAGATGGAAAACATTCCCAACTTGGAGGGAAAAGTCCTGTTCTGGAGAGGAGGCTCCAGCCTGGCTGCAGACTTTCCATATCACTGTAAACCAGGAAGGGTGGGCAGCCTGAAGAGGGTAGCCCCCCTACTGTGTCCAGCATAACCCAGACATTTTGTTTGCAGTCCGAAGGTAGAGTCCTAAAGGAAGCCACCTACATCAACAAGTCGCTGTCATTCCTGGAGCAGGCCATCATTGCCCTTGGGGACCAGAATCGGGACCACATCCCTTTCCGGCAGAGCAAGCTCACCCACGCTCTGAAAGACTCCTTAGGTAAGGATGTGGATGGTCCTCAGAGGAAGGATGGTATCCTCAGGAGCACTAGGCTGGGCTCATCTGCTATTCCGGATCAGAGAATCACTCTGACCCGAGGGAATGAGCAAGCTTACTGCAGTTCTTCAGAAGTGATGCCAGTCAGGCGCACGGGACAAGCCTTCTTGCACTCTTGCTGCTAGAATCTTTATTCAAGTTTTTGCCTCTGCTGGGAACATTTTCTCTTTCTACCTTGTCCCTAAACTGTTTGGCAGAGACCTTTGTGGCCTTGGAGACTCAGGAAAGAGGCCTCACCTATTATTTCCCCGTGTCCTTTACACCTTTCTGAACACAATGGGAGCCACCCTGTCATCCCCACTTGTGCTGGTTTTGTCAGGCCTAATGACACAGTCACTGGCTTCTGGTCATTAGCCCTGTGACATCATGAGCCAAGTCCAAGCTCACACCTTCCCTCCTGAGCTTGCTTGAATTGCCTCTACTGTTCTGTCCCGGTTCCTCCTGTGTATATTGTATGGTCTCTCTTGGTTCCTACCTCTGTCTCTTGCCTCATGGCCTCATGCAGACTAGGGCAGTCTCCTTTGTCTCTAAGTCAGCATGGGCTGTTAAAACAAAGCACTACAGGCGGGAGGTTTAGATAACAAAGGCATTCCTTGTAGTTATACGGACTGCCAAGGCAAGGCTTGAGGTGCCAATAGATTTGGTTCCCTCCTTGCAGATGGCCACTTCTTGACCCTAGCCTCACCAGGAAAGAATGAAATGGCTCTGCTTTTTCTTTTCTTACAAAGACAGCAACCCCATCACAGGGGCTGCACACACAGACCTTATCTAAAAGTCATTTATACCAAAGGCTCCACTCCAAGCATATCAGACTGGGTGTTTGGGATTTTGGAGGTTATAAATTTTGTGGGGATACAAGCATTGATTACATAACCAAACCCTGTCAATGCTAAAGGAATCTCTCATGTCCCTTTCTGCAGGGGGAAACTGCAATATGGTCCTCGTGACAAACATCTACGGAGAAGCTGCCCAGTTAGACGAAACGGTATGTTGAGACAGTCAGTGCAGCCAGGCTGGAGTTTCTCCCCATGGGTGCTGGAGGGTGGGGGTGGGGCATGGATAAGGTTGGGTCTAGACTGGCTCAGATGGTATATTATCCATGGCATTGTTAGGGACCCCAAGGACAAATCTGAGCCACAACTACTGAGGGTGACAGATACCAGAATGCAAACACCAAGCAATAAACCATATTAAGAAAGAAGTCCAAGTGTAAGACAGATTTAACCTTGGGGGCTTATTATACAAGGAGGGCATAGTGAAAGAAGTTTTGTGGGGACAAAGAACATGTTTTCAGGGGTGCAGCTCATGTGAGTTGATAGTTCAGTACAATAGAGCCTTCCCTACAGAAAGAGAAGCCCTAGTCCTAAGTCATGTCAGAGTGCTGGGTGGTCGAGAACTTCAGAAGTGGCCAGGGAGGGGAAAAGACTTTCCCCCCCTAAGCTTGGGTGGACACTGAGCTGGGTGGCATTCAAATATTGGCAGCAGGACGCACAAGTATTACAGGTAGAGTTGATGACAGTGACTCACACCACGAGTCGCATCTTGCTCCTCTACGGGAGGGCTTAAGAAGGAAAGAAAGGAAAATTGTAGGGCCTTGATGTATCTGGGAAGGCTGGGCCCTTGGCTGTTCTGCACATGGCTGGAGCCATGATAGAGTTTTAAGAGGGAAGAGCTGTGGACGTGGATGGGACTCGGGAAGATAAATCCAATGTCAGGACACAGGAGTCCTGACAATGTCAGACAGGAATAAGTGTCAGACACAGTAACCGGTGACTCCATTCCAGTTTGGGTTTCCTTCTCTAAGGTATCCTAGTCATAAGACAGTTAGAAAAACTATCCCTAGCTAGTTAGTTTACTGTTGCAAATGTTGAAGGAAAGCTTCAGGTATCTGGAGAATTCACTTAGGTGGAATGGGTTATTTCCAGGGATGCTGTGTGGCAAGCCGTGACTGTATGCATTAGGGACAGTCCCAGCACAGGGAGAGTGCTCTTGCCACACATTCAATGCCCTGGGGCTTCAGAGGCAAAACCAAAGAGCTCCAGCTGACGTGAGACAGCACCTCCAGGGAGAGGGTTTAGGAACCTCCTGGGCTCATCTCATAACAAAGTACAATTGAGCCCCAAGAGGAGCTCTACAACTTTGCCCTCCAGGCTGCCTTATTAAGAAAGCTACTGTTGAGAACTCTATCCATGCTGCTTTGGGGAAGTCATCACCCACACTGGGACATTTTAGTCATGGACCTATTTGGGGGTTATTCTATGTCTTTCTGTGATAGAAAGACATGATGGCAGAAACAGGTGTCAAGTACGTGGGTGGCTTTGTAGTAAGCATTCTTATTGTAGTATTGCTTTAAGAATGAACCTTGGAAAGCTGGGTGTGGTAGCACAAGCCTTTAATCCTGTCACTCTGGAGGCAGAGGCAGGAGGATCTCTGTAAGGTTGAAGCCAGCTTTGTCTACAGAGTGAGTTACAAGCTGGCCAAGGCTACTTTGAGACCATATCTCAAAACAAAACAGATGAGCCTTGGGGTGGATCAATGGCTGTTCCTCTTGACACATAATTCATATTTAACTAAAATCACACGAAGGGAAGGCAAAGAGTATTTTTAATAAAATGGAAGGCAGTTCTTGCTACTAACCAGGCCCAGATTACTTTAATATTAAAGAGATTCAGTGACCATCACTGGTTTCCTCCTGAATTATTTAGTCCTGCAAGCCAGTGAGTGTATATTCTACAGTGTCTTGCTTTCTGAGTACCTCTCTGTCCCTTAATCCTTGTGCTTAAAAATCTATTTAAAGGTACCTTTAATAAACTCATCTCTGTTACATAACAAGGAAAAAAGAAAAGAAAAAGAAAAGAAGATAACCTTCCAGCACAGTTTAAAGCCCACCCTCCCATCTCCACCCCTGAGAGAGCACAGAAAGCTACTCTCCTGGCTCTCAAGATCTCCATGCTCTTAGTCCCATGTTGCCCAGGGGTTCTGCCTAGGACTGGACCCTCAGGCTCAGAAGTGGGGTCTTAGGGGTTTGGTAACAAGGTATATGAGAGGTATGGATGCTAATGAATCTCTCCTCTAATGTTTAAAACAACTAACATTCCTGTTATGCACTGTCTTCCTCTAACAACAATTGTGTGTGTGTGTGTGTGTGTGTGTGTGTGTGTGTGTGTGTGTGTATGTGTGTGTGCTGGGGTGGGGGATCAGCGCCCTGAAGCAAAATCACCAGTCGTGTTTGGAGCAGAGTCTGATTTGATCTCACAAAACCAGCATCTGTAACAACAACCAGGCTTCTTCCGAGAGCTCTCTTTATGGAGTCATCAGAAATTGCATACTGAGTCTCCCAAGGATTCATAAGGCAGGCCTCCCCTCCCTGTACAAGAGAGTGGTGGGATTCATGTAAGGTCACTTGAATGTCCAGTAGCAGAGAGAGCACTTAGCCAACCAAACAGCACCACGGAGGATGAAGCTTACCAGTCCTTCCTGGGGCCACTGCCAGGTGACCCATCCCCATTCCGAGCCTGTTCCTAGTCTCCAGGCCTCTTCACCGACAGCCCAGCATATGGAGGCTCCTTTCTTGGGGCCTGCCTTGTGCTCCGCCCTCACCTAACACTGTGCATTGAGGCCATTTCTAGGACACCTGCTCACACGGCTGCTCATGGCCCAGAAGTCACACAGCTACTGCTTGTGCTTCTTCCTCTTTTTCTTCTTCTTTCCCCTCCTTTTTCTTTTTTTTGGGGGGGGGGCGGTTAGGAGCACTTCTTGAGAGTCAAGCCGTCAGGCTCATGTGGTGTCCTGGTTTTCTTCCTTTGGCAATGATAAAAGATGAGCAGAGGCTGAAGGAGGCTGTTAGATTTCTTCCTCTCTGAAACCCGCCTTATTTTTTGAGGCAGACTCTTTCGAAGAACCAATAACTTACTGTTTTGGCTAGGCTGGCTGGTCAGTGAACGCCTGTCTTTGTGCCCCCAACACTGGGGTACAGGCACACGTAGCCATTATCTGACTTTTACACGGGGGCAGGGGATTTGGACTCAGGTGCCCTTGAATTCATCTCTCATTAACCTGGAGGTAGCCCACTAAGGCTAAGATAGCCTGAGGGACCTAGCTGTGTGTGCCTCACCGGGTCTGAGACTGTAAGCTCACACACCACACAGGCTTCTCCAGTGCAATCTGGGAATCAAATGCCAGTTCTCCACTCATGTTTATGAAACCAACTACTGCAGCCAACTGCGCCCTTCTCCTCAGACACACATGGCTTATTTTCCAGATATGGTGCCATATCCATTAATCCCGGCTCTAGAGGCAGAGATAGGCAGAAGTCTGTGAATTTGAGACCAGCTTGTTCTTCATAGAGGGTTCCAGGACAACCAGGGCTACATATAAAAAGCCTGTCTCAAGGACATACAAACAAGCCAGGCAGATTAAAGGTGGCACACGCCTTTTTTGTTTGTTTTTGGTTTTTGGTTTTTCTGAGACAGGGTTTCTCTGTGTAGTTCTGGCTGTCTTGGAACTCACTCTGTAGACCAGGCTGGCCTCGAACTCAGAAATCCGCCTGCCTCTGCCTCCCAGAGTGCTGGGATTACAGGCGTGCGCCGCCACGCCCGGCAAGATTTTATTATTATATTTAAGTACACTGTATCTGTCTTCAGATGCACCAGAAGAGGCATCAGATCTCATTACGGATGGTTGGGAGCCACCATGTGGTTTCTGGGATTTGAACTCAGGACCTTCGGAAGAGCAGTCAGTGCTCTTATCCGCTGAGCCATCTCTCCAGCCCAGCACACGCCTTTAATCCCAGCACTTGGGAGGCAGAGGCAGGCAGATCTCTGAGTTCAAGGCCAGTCTGGTCTACAGAGTGAGTTCCAGGACAGCCAGGGCTACACAGAGAAACCCTGTCTCGGAAAAAAAATACAAACAAAGGAAAAATGTAATAATGAGTATGGTCGCATATTATTTCTTTTATACTTCACTGAAATAGACCGAGAGTAGTAAGTAGCTAAGGAAGAGCAGAGGGCGCGTCCTGTAGGAGAGACACCTTGCCTGTGCCTTTCATGTGAAGAAGAACCTGAAATGCTTTGTGCTGGAAGCTGGTTTCTAATTGTGACTTAAGGAACAGAGAACAGAAAGTCGAAGAGGGTGGAGGAGAGGAAAGAGTGCCTAGGGCAGGGCAGCCTGAGCCCAGGGCCTGGACGGAAGCTGGCGGGGGTAGGGTTAGGAGCAGTGTGGAGCAAGGACGCTCATAGTGTAGAACCTTGCCCAGTAAACACAAGGCCTGGGTGTGCTCACCAGCACTGCACAGAAAAGTAAAAGAAACAGACCCGTTTGCAGCAAGCGTGGTACCTTACAGCTTCAGTCCCAGCACTGGGGGGGCAGAGGCAAGGCAGGTGATCTCTGTGAGTATTGAGGCCCAGGAGGGAGAGGGAGAGGGGAAGGAAAAGGGGGAGGGGAAGGAAATGGGGAGGGGAAAGGGGAGGGGGAAGGGAAGGGAGGGGAGAGAGGGAGAGGAGGAGGGGGAGGGGAAAGGGGAAGGGAGGGGAGAGGGGGAGGGGGAGGGAGAGGGGGAGGGGAGAAGGAGGGGAAGAGGGGGAAGGGGGAAGAGGAAATGGAGGGGGAGAGAGGGGAAAGAGGAGAGAGGAGAGGGATGGGAAGAGAGGGGGAAGGGGAGAAAGGGGAAGGGGAGAGGGAGAAGGAGAGAGGGGGAGGGGGAGAGGGAGAGGGAAAGAGGGTGAGGGGAAGAGAGGGGAAAGGGGAGAGGGAAGGGAAGAGAGGGCGGAGAGAGGGGAAAGGGGAGAGAAAGGGGGAGAGAAAGGGGGAGAGAGGGGGAGAGGGAGAAAGAGAAGGGGAGGGGGAGAGGGAAAGAGGGGGAGAGGGGGAAGGGGGGAGGGAGAAGAGGAGAGGGAGAGAGGGAGATGGGGAGAGGGATAGGGAGAGGGGAGGGGAGAAAGAGAGAGGGAGAGAGAGAAGGAGGAGGAGGAAGAAGAGGAGGAGGAAGAGATAGGGGAACGAAGGGAGGGAGAGGGGGAGAGAGGAGACGGACTAGTGTCTGGGCAGTGCACTAGCTAAGGACCTGGCTACAACATGGGCCTCTGTCCACTTCCTGCTCCTACTGTTCCATTCCCTGCCCTACTGAAAACCACTGCTAAGGTCTTGTTTGTTTATCAAGATTTAGTTTTGTTTGTTTACATGTATGGGTGTTTGTGAATATGTGTGTGTGCTTGTGACTGCAGGTGACCATAGAGGCCAGAGAGGGTATTAGATCCCACTAAACTTAGAGTGACAGGCCATTGTGAGCCACCTGATCCAGGTCCTGGGAACTGAACTTGGGTCTTTCAGAAAAGCAGTATGCTCTTAACTGCTGAGCCTTCTCTCCAGCCCTATTTATGTATTTTTGATACTGAGTCTAATGTAACCAAGGCTAGCCTCCAGCTTGATATGTAGCTGAGGATGATCTTAAACTCCTGATCCTGTTGTCACCACTTCATAAGTGCATGTGCCATCATGCCTGATGTACCCTTTTTAATTTTATATTTTAGTTAAGGTTTGGACCAGCCTGGACTCCATACTGAGTTTTGCTAAGCAAAACTCATGAGGACCTCCACTTGCTAATCAGTGACTGTATCACTCACTTAATCTTCAGACCCCACAAATGCCCTTTTGATCACTGTCCCCTTGAAGACATGAACTAATAATACTAGTTAAGGCAACTGGAAGAGTTTGAAGAGGACTTGCCCTATGAGAAGGCTGGTCTTCCGGGCCTCATGTGAGTGCTGAGCCACCTGACATGTGTCTCATCTGTCTTCAGCTGTCTTCATTGAGGTTTGCCAGCAGGATGAAGCTGGTCACCACCGAACCTGCCATCAACGAGAAGTATGATGCCGAGGTACTAAGGGCTGATGGGAATGCTGTCTGTGGGTTTGCTCCCTGCATGTTTGTTGCCACGTGTGAGTATCTGCTGGAGGTCATGAGGGAAGCCAGACTTGTGTGGTTTCCTTCCTGCTTTCACTGAAGTTTTGCTTGGAGTCCTGGGTTGATTCTTTTCCTTTCTGTGATAAGCCAATATCTTTAAAAGTCCTTGGAGACCCCACTAAACTGCCATAAACACGAGAGGAGACAATCTACCACCCAGCTCACAGGGGGGTCCAGGGACTTGGGTATCCCAGGATTCCCCAGGAGCTTTCTTCAGAGCTGAATCAGCATTGTCTCTCAGAGTTGTCTGCCTGTCACGATAGAACACATTTATTTCGTGTGTGTCTATATGTGCCTGCATGTGTGGGCACATGAGTGGAGGTCTAAGGACAACTTGTAGGAGTCAGTTTTCAGGAAGATCATGAGTTCAAAGACAGCCTAGGCTCCATGAGCCAGTCTCAAAAATCAGCCCACTGGGTAGAGAGATGACCCAGGGTTAGAAGCAATCAGCCCACTGGCTAGAGAGGTAACCCAGTGGTTGGAAGCATTTACTGCTCTTACAGAAGACCCAGCGGAGGCCATCCCCAGCATCCAGGTGGCAGCTCAAGTCTGTAACTCAAGTTACAATTCTGTAACAAGGAATCCAATGTGCTCTCTGGCCTCCCTGGAAACAAGGCACAAACATGGTGTGTGTGCACACACACATGCACACATGCACAAACATATATGTGTAAAATAAAGATAAATCATTTTTTAAAAAGCAACCAACAATGCTTATGAAATCATGGTCACTGGAGATAGGCATGTGTCTGTCCTTGTGTTCCTGGCAGAAGGGTTAAACATTTCTAGATTCTAAACCCTGAAGGCTGATGCCATCAAGGGACTGAACATGGCTTAGCAGAAATGTAGAGCTTGAGTTCTGGTTCTTAAACTCAGTGAGGGTTAGAAGCACGTGGCCAGCTGAACCCCTGTCTATTCTGAGCTCCTGATTCTGTTAGTGGTAGAGCCTGAGTATTTCTTTCCTTCCTCCTTTCCTTCCTTTCCTTCCTTCCTTCCTCCTTTCCTTCTTTCCTTCCTTCCTCCTTTCCTTCCTTCCTTCCTTCCTTCCTTCCTTCCTTCCTTCCTTCCTTCCTTCTGGTTCCTCTCCATTTTGTGCCTTCCATTTTGTGACATGGTCTCATTATATAGTCCAATCTGGCCTCCATTTCCTGTTTCTCCTGCATCGTTCCCAGTGTGCTAGCATTGTAGACTTGTGCCATTGCAGTTCAGTGAGGATTTGTGTTTTTGAGTTCACAGTTGCTGCATTTTCTCTTTCTGGGTTGGACCACCCTTGTTCAGTGACTTGCTCCTTCTCCCCCCCCCCCCCATGTGCGTGTGTGTGTGTGTGTGTGTGTGTGTGTGTGTGTGTGTGTGCATTATATGTATGTACAACATGTGTTTGTGTGCACATGCATGCTTGTGTGTGCAGGCAGATGTGTGCATTATATGTGTGGGTACAGGAGATGTTTTCAAGACCCTGAATTGTGGGGCCTGCTTCTGCAACCCTGTTCCCAGGCAGCTGCTCCCAGCAGTAGGAGAGGCTGCTAAACCTGTCAAGCATTAGGAAAAAAGTTCCCTTGTTCTCAGGGTAAGTTGGAGGCTGGTTTTCCCAAGAGGGTCCACTACCCAACTCACCTTCTAATTGGACCACCTATGTCCCCTGTGATAGATACACTGAGCAGAGCCATCCAGCAGCAGTTGCCAGCATCTCAGCCAGACTTTCTGTATCTGGGGCATAATGTATTTTTTTTCCCAAGACAGGGTTTCATAATGTATTTCTTGAGAGTGGGGAGGGTGAGGTGGCTGAGAATAGCCCCAAAGACAGTCCATACTAGAAGGAGGCCTACTTGGGGTTTCCTAAAAGGCTCAGCCTAGATTTGGATTCTGATCACATGCCTCAGGCTTTGTGTCTACATTGCCACAGAGCCACTCTGATGCTAGAGGTGCATCTGCCTTGCTGTGCACTCACAGGGTAACAGGTAAGCCTCTGTACCCAGATGATCTGACTGAATGAGGCTAGACTATAGCAGGCTGTGGTGTGAGAAGCCCGTGGACCTGTGATTAGACACTGCTGTGGTCACCAGCTTTGGCAGCAGCTCCTTCCAGTTGTCATTTTCTGACAATGAAAAGCCTGTTCATGGTGAGAGGTCTCTGAAAATTTCCTTGTGCCTCTGTTACAAAATATTCTTAAATATCAAATGTAAGTGATTTGGCAAATACTCTTTTTGTTTTTTTCCAGACAGGATTGCTCTGTGAGGCCTGGCTGTAGCTCTGTGTACACTAGGCTGACCTTGAACTCAGAGATATACCTTAGTGCTGTGATCAAAGGCAGGCACCACTGCCTGACAACATTTAGCAAATTTTGTTGCTCCAAATTTATCACTTCTGGATTGGAGAGATAGCTCAGAGGCTCTTCCAGAGGTCCTGAGTTCAATTCCCAGCAACTACATGGTGGCTCACAACCATCTGTAATGAGATCTGGTGTCCTCTTTTGACATGCAGGCATGCATGCAGGTAGAACACTGTATACATAATAAATAAATCTTTTAAAAACCTTTCATTTCTTAGTACTTGAATCAATGAGGTGTTCTCTGCCAGACAGTTTTCTTCTTCCTTCTCTCCTCCTTCTCTCCTCTTCCTCTGTTTTAAAACTTTTGTGACAGTTGCAGGATACCCCAGGCTGGCTTCTATGCTATGTAGCCAAGACCATCCTGGGCTATTGAACTTCCTGCCTCCATCTACCAAGTGTTAGAATTACACGCATACATTACCACACTTGACTTTTCTTTTTCTGTGGTCTTAAGGCAAGGCTCACACATGCTAGGCATGCTCTGTGTCTAAGTCATGCCCCAGTCCAAAGAATGTCCACTTATAAAAATGGACTGTTAGGAGGTGCTGGACCCGGTTGGAGGAAGCAGATAACTGTGGTGTGCATTTGGAGGGTATAGCTTGTGCTTGGACCATTCCTCAATCTCTCTGCTTTCTGGCCACCATGAGGGAAATAGCTTTGTTTTGGCATCCTCACCCTTCCATCTTGTTAAGCCTCATTTTGGACCCAAAGCAATTTGTTCAGATTTGCTTAGGGCTTTTTTTGTTTTTGTTTTTGTTTTTTTGAGACAGAGTCTCACTATGTAGCCTTGGCTGTCCTGGAAAACATTATGCAGCCCAGGCTGGCTTCCAGCTCACTGAGATCTGCCTGCCTAATATTTTGTTACAGCAGCAAAAGTGACTAACTCAGGGATCAAGTCTTTACCACATAACCTTCAGTGGGCATTTAAGATCCAGCCACAAGAGTCCAGCATATGACTGTCATCCCAGCACTCAGAATGAGAGCCTAAAAGATCAGGAGTTCAGGGTCATTCTAGGCCACATGATGGCTCTGGAGCCAGCATGGGCTACATGAGACCATGTCTTAAAAATTAAACACACACACACACACACACACACACACACACACACACACACGTGATATTTTTAGCAAGCGCAGTGGAACAGTGTGGGATGGGGAGAATTGAGTCCTGCAACTTGTCCTTTGACCTCCACACATATGTCATGTCCTAGGAAGGGCCTTATCCCAGGGGACTAGGGAGCTCTCCAGGAGCTCCTGGGAGTTGGGTTTGAAGACAGCATAAAACCTGTGTACAGTCATGTTTGCTGAAAGAAGCCATCTTAGACCATAAGCTCACTCTAGTTGGAGAAGGATCACCCACCAACTAGGATGGACGGCCTAGAAACCAAGAATATACTTTATGTATTGGCAGGAATAACCAAGATATCTGGGTCTAATTTAAGAAATTGAGCATTTGGCTGGCGTGGTGGCACATGCCTTTATTCCATCACTCTGGAGACAGAGGCAGGTGGACCTCTGTAAGTTTGAGACCAGTCTGGTCTGAGTGAGTTCCAGGATAGCTAAAGGCTACATAGAGAAACCCTGTCTCAGAAAAAAAAGATTGGAAAAAGAAAAGAAAATGAAAAAAAATTGGACATTTGCTATGGAGGAAACAAGTAATTTTTCTGATGACTTTCTTCCCTACTTGTTATGTTTTCCCTGGCAGAGAATGGTGAAGAATTTGGAGAAGGAACTGGCATTGCTTAAGCAGGAACTGGCCATCCATGATAGTCTGGTAAGGGATTGGATATGGGAGAGGGAAAGTCGCTGGGGACAGAGACTAGGGGCAAACAGCATGGTGGGTTAAGGCCAGGGGCAGTAGTGTGGGGTAGATAGTAGGGAAGGATCAGCAGTAGACATTCTGCGGCAGGTGGAGTCCTCCAGTGGCCTCGGTGGGCTTGTGGTCATGACTCTGATGGTCCTGAAGGCAAAGGAAAGCATCTGCCTACCTGATGGTTTGCTGAGACACCTGGCCTGCTTTTCAGGCCTTCCCCACCAGGACCAGACTGTCGAGCAAACAGCCAGTACAGCAGTCAGATACTGTCCCCAGCTCCACACTCTGGCTGTCGGGATGACCCTGATGGTCCTGCCTGGGCCCAGGTTCTTACTGCTTATGTTCTTCATCCTTCAAGTCCAACCGCACCCTCGTGAATTATGACCCCATGGATGAAATCCAGATTGCGGAGATCAACTCCCAAGTACGGAGGTACCTGGAGGGGACACTGGACGAGATTGACGTAAGGAGCCCTGCTGTGCGACCGCCAGGCTCGACTCTCTTGGACTTCCCTTGCTGAGTACTGTGATGTGGAGTGGATGCAATAGATGAGAAGTGGGGTAGATCCTAGTCAAATGCCTTCAGCCCACCATGGCCTTAGGGTCCACGTTTAGGGTTACAAACCCTAGAGTGAGCTACACACAGTGTATATACCAAAGGTATATGCATCTCAGGTGCATGGGAACAGACCTTGAAGCAAAGCTGCTCTGGTGGAATCCCATGTAGCTCCTGGCTGAGTGACCTGGGCTGAATGTTCCCCTAGTGGCAGGGAAGGAAAGTAGGCTCAAGCTAAGTTTCCCCTTAGATAAGCTTGGCTGTGCCTGGTGGGATGAAGCTAGCTAATAAAGGATAGTAGTCAGGTTCATGGCCCTTAAAGAAGATCCTGCCTCCCAGAGTCCACTGTTGGAGTGTAAAAGAAGAAAGCAGCAGGCACACAGGAAAAGCTGGAGAGGGGAATGAATCTCATTACAGTGCAGCCATTAAACCTCTCACCAGGGAACTACATGGGCTACTATCCACATGTGTGTGGTGTGTGTGTGTGTCTGTGCCCAAACAAAAAGGTTCAATAATGGGTCCATCTTAACCTTCTGGGAGTATAAGAAAGCTAGTTAAGTAATTTTATCTTTTTTTATTGGTTATTTTGTTTACATTTCAAATGTTGTCCCCCTTCCTGGTTTCCCCTCCACAAACCCCCCATCACACCCTGTCCTCCATGCTTCTATGAGAGTGCACCCACCCACCTACTCCTGCCTCACCTCTCTAGCATCCCCCCTACACTGGGTCATTGAGCCTCAACAGGACCAAGGGCCTTCCTTCCCATTGATGCCAGATAAGGCCATCCTTTGCTGCATATGCAGCTGGAGCCATGAGTCCCTCCATGTGTACTCTCTGGTTGGTGGTTTAGTCCCTGGGAGCTCTGAGGGTCCAGTTAGTTGATATTGTTCTTTTTCCTTTTTTTGTTTTGTTTTGTTTTTTGTTTTTTGTTTTTTCAAGAAAGGGGTTCTCTGTGTAGCCCTGGCTGTCCTGGAACTCACTCTGTAGACCAGGCTGGCCTTGAACTCAGAAATCCACCTGCCTCTGCCTCCCAAGGGCTAGGATTAAAGGCATGTGCCACACTGCCCAGCTGATATTGTTGTTCTTACTATGGGGCTGCAGACACCTTCAGCTCCTTCAGTCCTTCCCCTAACTCCTCCATTGGGGTTCCCATGCTCAGTTTGATGGTTGGCTGTAACATCTGTATTGGTCAGGCTCTGGCAGAGCCTCTCAGGAGACAGATATATTAGACAGATTATATCCTGCAGCAAGCATTTCTTGACATCAGCAATAGTGTCTGGTATTGGTGTCTACATGTGAGATGGATCCCTAGGTGGGACAGTCTCTGGATGGCCTTTCCTTCAGTTTAATATAGTCTTTTCCTTAGGAACTATTTGTACCAATTTTCCTCATTGCTGTGACAATGACAATATATCTGACAAAAGCAGATTGAAAGGAATGGTTTGTTGTGATTCACAGATGCTGTAGCCCATCACAGATTATGTAGCCCATCATGACAGAGAAGGCAGAGTGGCAGAGGCTTGAGGCTGGTCAGCCTGTGTACACAGTCAGGAAGCCAAGGGAGCAGGAGTGCTAGGGTTTATTTCCTTCTTCCTTCCTTCCTTCCTTCCTTCCTTCCTTCCTTCCTTCCTTCCTTCCTTCCTTCCTTCCAATTAAATGTGATTTACATTGCTATTTTGCCTGTATATATGTCTGTGTGTGAGAGTATCTGAGCTGCCATATGGGTGCTGGGAATTGAACCTGCGTTCCTGTGGAATACCAGCCAAGTGCTCTTAACCGTTGAGCCATCTCTCCAGCCTACTTTCTTTTTATTCAGTCTGAACCTAGTACAGGGAATAAAACTGCATACATTGATGGTGCATCCTCACCAGTTGACTCAGTCTAGACATGCCCAGAGAGGTCTGTCTCCATGGTGTTTAGATCTGTTGACAGTGTTAGCCATTAATGTATTTGAAAAAGTAGCCGGCTGAAGAGATGGCTTAGCAGTTAAGAGTACTGACTGCTCTTCTGAAGGTCCTGAGTTCAAATCCCAGCACCCACATGGTGGCTCACAACAATCTGTAATGAGATCTGATGCTCTCTTCAGGTGTTTGAAGACAGCTACAGTGTACTCACATATAATAAATAAATAAAATTTTTTAAAAAAGTAGCACAATCCTTAGAGATTTCCACTCTAAAAGTATTTTTTGTTGGTGATGGTAGCACATGCCTGTATTCCGGAATAGCATTTGGGAGGCTGGGGCAGGTGAGTTCAAGGCTAGTCTGGACTACACAGTTAAACCTTTTCTCATAAACAAAAAATGGGGACTGAAGAAATAGCTCAGCAGTTAAGAGTACTTGATGTTCTTGCTGAAGACCCAGGTCCAGTTCCTGTAGCACCAGTGCGCAGCTCATGGCAACCTGTCTCAGTCCCAGGGCATCTGTTGTCCTCTTCTGGTCTTTGAGGGCACCAGGCATATACATACATGCAGGCAAAGCATACATACACATAAAAATAAATACATCTTTAAAAATATACACACACATACACATATCTGAGTGTGGCTTTATACTTTTCATAGGGTACCTATGGAAACTGAAAGAGGGTATTATCCCCTGGAACTGGAGCTAAAGACAGTTGTCAACTTTCTGATGTGGGTGAGGGAACCAAGAGAAATATATGCTCTTAACTGCTGAGCCATTTCCCCAGTGCCTGCTGAGAGGCTCCTGCACATGTTATCAAATGATATGGCTCAGAGTCAGCCAAGGGCTCCCGACTTCTTAGACACAGCCTCAGTCCTTGGTATCTTTGTTTAAACTCTGCTTTGCTCTCTTCTGTCAGATAATCAACCTAAGGCAGATTCAGGAGGTATTCAACCAGTTCAGGGTGGTTCTGAGGTAAGTTTCTCCTCTTTTGCACACGCCATTTTATTTATTTATTTATTTATTTATTTATTTATTTATTTATTTATTTATTTATTTATTTTGGTTTTTCGAGACAGGGTTTCTCTGTAAAGCCCTGGCTGTCCTGGATCTATCTCACTCTGTAGAACAGCCTGGCCTCGAACTCAGAAATCCGCTTGCCTCTGTCTCCCAAGTGCTGGGATTAAGATCACTCACTTCAGACTTTCCTTCTTTGGGGAGGCTTTGGCAGAAACTGCAAGTGTCATGCAAGTTCCCAGATCAATATGACACCAGAAGCCGGGTGGTGGTGGCACACGCCTGTAAGTGCTGGGATTAAAGGCGTGCACCACCGCCCAGCTCCATTTTTTTTTTAATGGCATGGGCAATCGCCTTTAAGAAAACCTTTATCTGTGTGAGAGGTGTGTGTGTGTGTGTGTGTGTGTGTGTGTGTGTGTGTGTGTGTGTGTGTGTGTGGAGGACATTCTCTGCTATCTAAGGAACCTGATCTGAGGGCTTAGGGTGTGTGCAGGTCCCTCTTGGATGTTTGTTGAGTTCGTTAATGGACAGACTCTGTGTGAGAGCCAGGCCTCAGGCGCCCTCTGCACTTGCTGCTTCAAGGAGTACTTCTAAGTCTGAGCACAGATCAACCCATTGTCTGAGCAGCCAATGCTAGTTGGCACCAGACTGGTCATTGGGTTCCAAAGGGACTATTAGAATCTAGGTGACATCACAGTCCCCAGGCAGGTTTACAGGCATTGTTAAATGTCAGCTTAGAGCTGATGCTGTTGGCATGGAAGGTGCTCTGTAGGTTCGGGGACTGGAAGATGTAGGGTGTGTACACTGTGAAAAGGGATGGGCCTTTTTTAAATTGTCCTTTGGCTTATGGTGAGGCTGTGGGTCCCATCATCAGGGCTTTACCTAACCAACTTTTAATCTAGTATTTGAGTCCCAGTCCAGTGGACTCAGCATATCCCCATTACAAAGTGTTATTTCATTCTTTCTCCCAAGCCAACAGGAGCAGGAAGTAGAGTCTGCCTTGCGCAGGAAGTATACTCTGATAGACAAAAACGACTTTGCAGCCATTTCTGCTGTCCAGAAGGTAAGCACAATTGCTTCTTGTTAAGATCACTCACTTCAGACTTTCCATCTTTGGGGAGGCTTTGGCAGAAACTGCAAGTGTCATGCAAGTTCCCAGATCAAGATAACACCAGAAGCCGGGTGGTAGTGGCACACGCCTGTAATCCCAGCACTCTGGGAGGCAGAGGCAGGCGGATTTCTGAGCTCGAGGGCAGACTGGTCTACAGAGTGAGGTCCAGGACAGCCGGAGCTATACAGAGAAACCCTGTCTCGAAAAAACCAAATCCAAAAAAACCAAAAAAAAAAACAAAAAAAAAAAAAAAAACCAAAAAAATGGAGCGCTCTAGGCAAGAGTAAACTAAACCATTTCGGGGCTGGAGAGAGCTCAGTCAGTAACGCAGTTGCTGCACAAACATGAAGGCCCTCAGTTCAGTTCCCAGAACCATATAAAGCTGGGCATGGTGGTGCATCCTTGTAATGCAAGCTCTAGCAAAGTTTGGGAGTTCCAGGCCAGTGAGAGACCTAGCAACAGACTGTTCCTGAAGAATAGCATTCAAGGTTAGGTGAAGGTCTCCACATCCACATCCATCCATACTCTGAAAGAATATAGTATACCACTATTGCATTTAAAACGATGTCTATAAACTGCACATATGGCTAATACTATAGATGGCCAATACTTGGAATTAGGGTGGAAATAGGTCTTAAGATCCACAGGGAGATGGATATGGTAACATAAGCCTATGATTTCAGCCCAGGAGGATGGATTATTAGGAAGCCAATATGGAAAGTAGACATTGATTTTCTAGAGTTCAGAGATAGCTCTACTAAGGACAGCATGAAGGTGTTAGAAGTAGCCAAATCTTGGTGTGTGTGTGTATAACATGCTTACCCCAAGGTCTGCACCACGAACACTTGCATTCCTGAGAGGCTCAAACCTCTAATATAACCAATGCCCCCTGTCCTGACCTCTCCATCCAGGCAGGGCTTATGGATGTTGAAGGTCACCTAGTGGGTGAGCCCGATGGACAAAGCTTTGGACTTGGGGTTGCTCCTTTTTCTGTCAAACCTGGGAAGAAACCTAAGACCAAGAAGACACTGAAAGATCAGTACAGGTGAGAGCTGTCTGCTCCATCTCCTGGCTCCTTGGTAGACAGAGGGTACAGCATGGCTCCCTATTCTCCCACGGTACCTCAGCTACCAGTGCCCACTGCTGCACTATCACTGATGCAGCAGTGGGAAACCCGTGGGAAACCTCTGGGGCCATGCCCCAAGTGTTCCGACTCATCCTCATAGCACCCCCAGCGTTTCCATCTTACTGAGTTACTTCCAGTGTTCTGTCCCTGTTGAGTAGTAGGGTTGTAGGAAGTGCTAGGCCAGCCATGCCAGCACTAGGGCACTGCTGTGCCCGCTGTACTTCTGTGATACCTCTGACTCTTCACCTGCATGTAGCACTCAAGATATAGAAATTCTAAACTCACCTTTTAGGTAATTCTGGGGGAGCCTGAGAAGGAGTCTCACACTATAGCCAAGGATGGCAGTTTCTCACTGCTAATGCCTGGGCCTTGGTATTTCCCTGATGTTTTTCAGCTCCTCAGCAAGAAAGGAAGGTGCCAGTAGCCCTGTGAGTGGCAAGGACTTTGATATGGCTTCCCTCTCCAAGACCCAGCTGATCCCATCTTCCAAAGATGGGGATCTCAAAGATGTGCTTGCACGAGAGAGGGAAACATCCAGCATTGAGCCCCTTCCCTCAGACTCTCCAAGGGAAGAATCGCGTGCACCCAGGTACTCATCTAAAGACAAGTCTTCCACTAGATCAGGTCAATCTAAATCAGGGTGTGGTCCTTACATGGTAGGTAAAGGATGCTCAGAGCAGAAGAAAAACAGGAAACAAAAAATCCAAAAGGAGCTGGGCGGTGGTGGCGCATGCCTGTAATCCCAGCACTCTGGGAGGCAGAGGCAGGTGGATTTCTGAGTTCGAGGCCAGCCTGGTCTACAGAGTGAGTTCCAGGACAGCCAGGGCTATTACAGAGAAACCATGTCTCGAAAAAACCAAATCCAAAAAAACCAAAAACAAAAAAAAAAAAAAAAAAAAAAAAAAGAAAAGAAAAAAAAGAAAATCCAAAAGGAAAAAATATGACAACATATTTGTATGCAAAATGCCCCAACCTCAGTCTGCCAAGATACACAGTCAAACAAGAATCATTTTAGGGGCTGAGAAAATAGCTCAGGTAGTAAAGGAATTTGCCAGTTCTGATGACCTGAGTGTAATACCCAGTACACACAATAGTTGAAGGAGAGAACTACCTCTCACAAGTTGTCCTTTGACCTTTATACACATGCTGTGGGGTGCACGTGTACATGTATGTGCACACATATACACACATCATTTTAGAATTACCACATATTAGTTATTTAAAGCGAGGTAGGTGCTGGGCAGTGGTGGCACACATCTTTAATCCCAGCACTTGGGAGGCAGAGGCAGGTGGATTTCTGAGTTCGAGGCCAGCCTGGTCTACAGAGTGAGTTCCAGGATAGCCAGGGCTATACAGAGAAACCCTGTCTTGAAAAAAAAAAAACCCACAAAAAAAAAAAAAAGAAAAGAAAAAAATAGTGAGGTAGGAGGCAGAGGCAGGCAGATTTCTGAGTTTGAGGCCAGCCTGGTCTACAGAGTGAGTTCCAGGACAGCCAAGGCTATACAGAGAAACCCTGTCTCAAAAAAAAAAAAAAAAAAACCAAATCTAAAATAATAATAATAATAATAATAATAATAATAATAATAATAATAAAGTGAGGTGTCTTTTGCATAAGTAATGCATTGTAGAAGCATGGCATAAGAATATAATCTTATATAAACCTATAATCTTAACACTTGGGAGGCAGAAGCTGGAAGATTAAGGATTTAAGGTGATCCTTGGCTATAAAGACAGACAGCAGCCTGTAATATATGAGACTTTGGCTGAAGAAAAACAAAAAACAACTGGGGCTGGGGAGGTAGGCAGCTGTGATGACCTGACATGGAATGTCCAGAACCCATGTAAAAGTCAGATATCTAGCACTAGTACCTGATATTCCCAATATTCCTACAGTAAGGTGGGCAGCATAAATGGAAGAATCCCTGGAAGATGTCAGCACAGCTAGCCTGGCATGTATTGGAGGGAGGGGGGGAGGGAGGGAGAGAGGGAGGGAGGGAGGGAGGAAGAAGAAGAGAGGGAGAGGGAGAGGGAAGAGAGAGGGAAGGAGGGAGAGGGAGGAAGGAGGAGAGGGAGGGAGGGAAAGGGAGAGGGAGGGAGGGAGAGGGAGAGACTCAAAATTTTAGGAACCCAGGCTAAGGAAATAGAAGTGGGGTATGTAAAAATATGTTCATCACACCATTAATAAAAACATATTTTTAGAAAACACTTTGCATAACTGCCAAGACTACCCAGAGAAACATGCCTTGAGAAACAGACAAACAAAGGAACAAAAAAGGAAACACTTTGCTAGTTGTTATTAGATAAAAGGCATCAGATGAATTGTTATATCTGCCCCTTTGGTGTACAGTACATACATGAAGAACTTCTTCTGAGCCTGTGTACATTTCAGAACATTAGGAAAAGTTAAGAGTTGCACAGTGAATGCCTATACACTTCGAGCCCTTTCGTCTCTGTAGGCAGGCTGTTACATTTGTTCCATCTTGTGTTGTCCTTTTCAAAATGCATTTCAAATAAGTTGTCCACAGTAGCCCACATCCCTCTGTGCCAGAGGTTATATCACATTAACTGGGGATCTCAGTTATATGTGAAGTTCTATATATCCCTTGTATATGTGCATGCTAAGTCCTGAGCAGCACACCTAGTGACTCTTCTTACTCTCTGACAGATATATGGAGATACAGTCTTTCAACAATCTTGAAGCTTGCTGTTTTAGCTAAGCTGGGTGATCGGCAATCATTCAGATCTGCCTGTCTCTGTCCCTTAGTGCTGGAAGTATAGACACGATTTGTGGATTCTTATGTGGGTTCTGGGGTATTATATGAGACTTTTCCTAAGGAGATTTGAACCAAAGTTTACTTACTCTAGATAAGAAACCAGTGACAGAACACATTAACAATGCCTCCAGAGTCCAAGTTAGCAAACTGTGTTGGAGTTACAGGAACATGGGTACCTTAAAGGCAGTTTCATCACCAAAAAGCCTACCTAGCCTTGGTGATTACTCATAAAGGCTATACCCCTGGAACTCTGTGTGACTTATAGGCAACTGGATAAATCAGAATCTCCTCCTCTCCCAGCAGTTTACTGCTTCTATAACCTTGTGAAAAGAACTTGGTAAATCTTGTTAGTTTTAGGAACTTCCTAAGACTTAGGAGTTATTTAACTATTTGAGTCTCATGGGCTTCTGTGCTAGTTTGAATACGAATGGTTCCCATGGACTCATATGTTTAACTGCTTAGTCACCAAGAGTGCAACTCTTTGATAGGATTAGAAGACCTTTGTTGGAGGAAATGCCACTGGGGATGGGCTTTGAGGATTCAAAAGCCCACTAGGCCCAGATTCCCACTCTGCCCATGAATCTGGGTGGAGCTCTCAGCTTTCTTCAGCACTATGTGCCCATGCTGGTCACCATGCTCCCACCATGATGATAATGAACGAGCCTCTAATATTATAAGTAAGCTCCCAATTTTTATGAGTTGCCATGGTAACTTAACATTTATGTAATAGTGTCTAAGAAAGCTTGGTTTCTTCTTCTCGGATGGAATTGCTATATAACACGGGGATATGAACCTAGGTATTCATACTTGCAGAATATGTGCTCTTATCCACAAAGCCAGACCTCGAGGCCCTCTCAGGGAAATTTTAATACCATGAAAAAACACCCCTGTGAGAAAAAAATCATGTATTCTGTTTGGCTTCGCCCATTTAAAATGCATATCAAAGAAACCTCAAGAGATTCAACAAATTCTGTTTGCTGATAGGTTATAGTGATTTTGTTTTCAGTTTCTTTCCTCAGTCTCCGCAGTGGAACAAAGATGAGGGATTGATTCCTACAGGCTAAGTTAAATAATCTGACATCAATAGTGCCAGGGCCTACACCTCCTACCCTTGCAGGTCACAGCCTAGAAAGGTGAAGAACCTCGTGTCTCCAAGGCAGCTGTTCCACTTCTTTTCCCTTTGACTTCTCCCTCTGTCCCCAGACCCAGCACCCCACCCTCTAAGCCTGTGGCCTTTGAAGAGTTTAAGAATGAACGAGGTAGTGAGATCAACCGCATCTTCAAAGAAAACAAATCCATCTTAAATGAACGGAAGAAAAGGGCCAGTGAGACAACCCAGCGTATCAACGCCATCAAGCAGGAGATTGATGTGACCAAAGATGCACTGAATTTCCAGAAGTCACTACGGGAGAAGCAAGGTAGATGTGAAGGGAAGATGGCCAGGGCAATGCAGGGACTCAGAGTCACCATGCTGTAAGTGTGACAGCTGGGACACTAAAGGACCAAGATTGGGTGGGTGGGGAATAGAGGGCTGTAGGGTACAGACCTATGTCATTTCACTAGGCTCTAGGAGTCCTTCCTGCCAGCTAGCCTTTGTCAATGTCGCTCTTACTGCTGAACCTTGCTCCAGATATGTGTATATGTCCATGTGAAACTGGTCCTTGGCCTAAAGGAAACCCACTACTCGCCCCCCACTGGATGCTCAGTAGAGAAAGCTAGGCAGTTGGTTGTAAAGGTGGGTAACATTGATAGAAATTTAAAAGTGGCAGGGTATACCACAGGAATACAAAGAAAGTTTTGTTTTGTTATTGAAACAGAATTTCTCTGTGTAGCCCCGGCTGGCCTGAAACTCACAATGTAGACCCGGCTGGCCTTGAACTCAGAGATCTGTTTGCCTCTGCCTCCTTAGTGCTAGGATTAGAGGTGTGTAACACCCCAAGTTCAAAGCCTTCAAAGCCTTGTCCATCAGTCTAACCCACTAGGTGACCTTCAGCGTCCATGAGCCCAGCCTGGATAGAGAGGTCAGGACAGGGGTCTGGGTCATGTTAGAAGTTTGGAATGCAAGCGTTCATGGCCCAAAACTTGGAGTGTGCATGTATGTTCTCTACAAACACCAAGATTTGGCTGCTGCTGCCAGCTTCAGGCTGTCCCTAAAGTTGTTTCTGAACCCTAGAAAATCAATGTCTAGTTTCCATTTTGGCCTCTTAATCATCCATCCCTGAGGATCTACTTATTTGACTCAAAAGAAAAAAAAAAACTTTCTGAATCCGAGGCTAGCCTGGTCTACAGAGTGAGTTCCAGGACAGTCAGGGCTACACAGAGAAACCCTGTCTCAAAAAAAGAAAGAAAGAAAGAAAGAGAGAGAGAGAGAGAGAGAGAGAGAGAGAACGAAAAAAAGAAAGAAAAAGAAAGAAAGACCTCTTTAAATGGTGACTATCTTTGGCTGACAGGACAAGATCAAGATAAACATGATAGTCTCTCTCTGCCCAGCACCCCTATTTGTTCTAAAATACCAGCAGACCCCACTGAGCCCCTGCCCTACCTGTGGATTTGCCTTCTCATGCTTTGCCCACATGCTTCCAGGCCTCTGCCACATGGGATCTGCCAGCACTGTCGTCATTTTGGAACTCAGTCTTCGCCCTACCCTGACTAATGCCTCACTCCCTGACTGCTTCCATCACCCTGCAGGAGAGTATGAGAACAAAGGCCTGATGATCATCGATGAGGAAGAATTTCTGTTGATCCTGAAGCTCAAAGACCTGAAGAAGCAGTATCGAAATGAGTACCAGGAACTTCGAGACCTTCGGGCCGAGATCCAGTATTGCCAGCGCCTGGTGGATCAGTGTCGCCATCGCCTGCTCATGGGTATTCCAGTTGGGAAAGTTGGCAGGCCCTTTGAGGTCAAGAGAGGCCTGAGGTCAAGGCCAAGGGTCAGTTCTGGAAGTGCTCTCTGAGCTGCATGCTGCAGAGCCAGGGATTGGTCAGAGGCTTCAGGTATGTGCTTCCCAGGCCTATGATGGCTGGAGAGAGTGGTGAGACTAGAGAAGCCCCTGGAGCGGAAAGTGGAGACGAGCCTGTAAGGAAGAGCCTTTGCCTGCCTCCCCGGAGCCTCCCTTACCCCTCACATGCTGTCTCTCTGACTCTTGCAGAATTTGACATCTGGTACAATGAGTCTTTTGTCATCCCAGAGGATGTTCAGGTAGCACTGAAGCTAGGCAGCAGCATCCGGCCAGGCATGGTGCCTATCAACAGGATTGTATGTCTGGTGAGTGGCACACAGGGATGAGGGTGTGGGTGGTTCTGCCCCTTCCCTGGATTCATGTCTAGTGCTGCCAGTGCCCAGGTAGGGAGGCAGGCATAAGTTCCTCCATTATTGAAATGTGAGAAACAGAGCTAGAGAGGTGGCCTGGCCGTCAGGAGGACTTGCTGCTTGTTGTGAAGACCTGAGTTTGGTTCTCAGCACCCATGTCAGGCAGCTCACAACTATTTGTAATTCTAGTTCCACTTCCAATGCCCTCTTCTGGCCTTTGTGGGCAACAGCACACATACAGCACACAGTCGCAACGACATAAACACATAGAAATCTTTTTAAAAATCTTACCTCAGGTTTCCAAAGCAAGGTTGTGGGGGGTGGGGCCAAGAGGGTTCATTTCAGCTTACAAGCTTTAAGCTACATCATGAAGGGAAGTGAGAGCAGGAACCTAGAGACAGAGACTGAGGCAGAGACCGTGGAGGAATGCTTGCTCCTTTGCTGCCCATGGTTTCTTTCCCCCCAACTTTTTTTCTAAGTCAGATGATGGTGGCACAGGCCTTTAATTCCAGCACTCGGCAGGCAGATCTCTGAGTTCAAGGTCAGTATGGTCTAAAGAATGAGTTCTAGAATCACCAGGACTATACAGAGAAAAACCAAAAATAGATAGATAGATAGATAGATAGATAGATAGATAGATAGATAGATAGATAGATAGATAGATGAATATTTTATCTGTATGCATTTTTCACTACCTGTGTGCCTGGTGCTCAGAGTTCAGAAGAAAGTGTGGATTCCCATTTGGAATTAGAGTCATATACAATCATAAGACATTTTTTGAGTGGTGAGGGTTGAACCTGGGTCCTCTGAAGACCAGCTAGTACTCCTATCCAGTGAGCCATCTCTCTAGCCTCTTCAGTCTGTTTTCTTATAAAACCCAGGACCCTCCTACCCAGGGGTGGCATTGCCCACCATGGGGGTTGTGCTACATCAATCATTAATCAAGAAAATGCCTGAGGCTGGAGATATGGCTCAGAGGTTAAGACCACTGACTGCTCTTCTGAAGGTCCTGAGTTCAAATCCCAGCAACCACATGGTGGCTCACAACCATCCATAATGAGATCTGATGTCTTCTTCTGGTGTGTCTGAAGACAGCTACAGTGTACTTACATATAATAAATAAATAAATCTTTTTTTAAAAGTGCCCTATAGAGTGCCTATAGACCAGCCTGATGGAGGGAATTCTTTAACTGAGGGTCTTTCTTCCAAGACATGTCTAGGTTTGTGTCAAGTAGAAAACAAAACAAAACAACAACAACAACAACAACAACAAAAAAAAAACCCAAAAAACCCAACCAGCACAAATCTTTATTTATTTATTTATTTATTTATTTATTTATTTGGTTTCTTGACAGGGTTTCTCTGTGTAGCTCTGGCTGTCCTGGAACTCACTCTGGAGACCAGGCTGGCCTCGAACTGAGAAATCAACCTGCCTCTGCTTCCCAAGTGCTGGGATTAAAGGCGTGCGCCGCCGCCACCACCACCCGGCTCCCAACCAGCACAAATCTTAAAGAGGGATATGTAAGGGCCAAAGAGATGGATCAGTGGTTAAGAGCACTAGATGCTTCTCCAGAGGCCTTGAGTTTGATTCTCCACACCCATAGAGTTCGATTCTCCACACCCACATGGTGGCTCACAGCTGTCTATTAACTGTAGTCCCACAAATTTTAATGTAGACACAGCACCCATATATATTGGTTTTTTGAGAGAAGGTTTCTCTGTGTAGCCCTGGCTGTCATGGAACTTACTCTGGAGACCAGCTGGTCTCAAACTCAGAAATCCATCTGCTTCTGTCTCCCAAGTGCTGGGATTAAAGGCTTATGCTACCACTGCCCGGCAATAGAGAGAAGTAGAGACAGAGAAGACAGCAAGTCAGAAACAGAGGAATCCATTTTATTACTGTCAATTTTCTGCAGTGCCCAGGTGGCCCTTATAGAGGAATCTGGAAGGACACTGGCAGTCATGGGTGCTACAGATGCTCTGGGTGCATTTGGAAGCCCAGCAAGGAACTGCCCTGATACTAAGCATAGGCCCTGCCAGGGTTTATCCTGACAATGCCAGGCTGAGATACTATGCTGGGTTGGGCCTCTCCCAGGGAGAAGATGACCAGGACAGGTACAGCCAGCTGCAGCAGACTGTCCTGCCTGAGGGTCCTGATTCCATCTCCTTCTACAATGCCAGAGTCAAGACGGAACAGAAGGTAACTTGGCACATTCATGTCTGTGAGGGTGGAGGCCCCAAAGACTTTATTAGGATACTCAGAATCACCAACCTCATTAGATAGGCACAAGGTGTATCTGAGTATGTTGGGGGTGTGTGTGATGGTACCAGCCCAGGGAGATTGTCACCCTTAATCAGTAGGTGTCTTCTGCCAGCTCCAGATTGGAGCAAGGTTGGACTTTGGAAGTGGGATCACATAGATCATGGACAGGTCTGAACATGGCTTGTAAATACTAACCTACCTATAACCATGTATGGTGGCTCACAGCTCTTGACAGTCTAAGAATAAAATCCTCTGAGACCACGGCCTGTGGAGAAGGACCTGGTCAGGGGGCTACCCTGAACAAATGGCAGGGGACAGAGGATCCCATTTAGCCAAAGTGGAGCTAGACATGGCGTCAGCTACAGAGAACCTATGACTCCCCAGTCTTCATTCTGTCAAGGCCCTGATACTGTGCAGTCCTCTGCTCAGGTGGCCTTTGTTACTTGTTTGTTTGAGACAAGCATCATGTATCCCAGGCTGGTCTCAAACTTGCTAGGTAGCCAAGGGTAACTTGGAACTGATCCTCTTGGATCCATGCTCCACATGCTGAGATTACAGGTTTGGGTTACTATACTCAGCACTATTTACATTTTTTTTTTTTTAGTTTCTTCATTGTGAGACTGATTTATAGTGTGTATGTGTGTATTTACATACTTACATTTTTAAAAACTGTTAATTTTATGTGTACTGGTGTTTTTCCTGCATGTATATCTGTGCAGCATTTGCATGTTTGGTGTCTGCGGAGGCCAGAAGAGGGTGTAGGATTCTCTAGGATCCCTCCAAAACTGGAGATGATAGCAATTGAACCTGGGTCCTCTGGAAGAGCAGCCAGTGCTCTCAACCACTGAGCTATCTCTCCAGTGAGCTATCTTTCCAGTTCCAAATATAATTTTTAAATCACAAGCTCATATATGATTGGACTTAAGGACTGCAAAACATATGAAAGTGTATATACTTGTTTTTAGAGCAGGGTGGGAGGGGTGTTGTTTTGTTTTGATTTCTTAAGACATGGTCTTAACGAACTCTAAGACTTTGAGGCCAGTCTGATCTATACAATGAGTTCCATGCAAGAGCTACATAGTGAGACCCTTTAATCCCAGCACTTGGGCAGAGACTGGTAGATTTCTGAGTTTCAGACCAGCTTGGTCTACAGAGTGAATTTCAGGACAGCCAGAGCTATACAGAGAAACTTTCTCTCACAAAAACAAAACAAACGAGACACTAACTCAATATCTTAGGCTGGCCTCAAATTCACTATGCAGCTAAAGATGACCTTAACATCCTAACACTCCTGCTTGTACCTGTGGAGTGCTGAGATTACAGGTACTCAGCAGCTTATCTGGCTATTTGTTTTTCTTTGAAACAAAGTTCCATGTGGTTCAGGCCTGCCTTGAACTTGCTGTGTAGCACAGAGAGGCCTTGAACTCCTGTTCCTCCTGCTCCTGCCTCTTAAGTTGGAATTTTCAGATTTTCCCCACTCTACTGCCAGCATTTGCTTTCTGCAAACCTAGACCTAGGACCATTTTACACCCTTCAAGAATTCCAGCTTTAATACTGGAGATGGAAGGCCCTGGGTTCAACAAAAGGAGGAAAAGTTCCATCTTGAGCCCAGTGTTCTTGTCAAATCCTATAAACACTTCTGGGGGTTGAGGGAGTTGTATCTTGAGTTCAAGGCCATCTTGGGTTATATATCGAGACACTATCCCAAGAAAGAAAAGTCCAGCTTAGTGTTGGCATTGCATGTTAAAGCTTCTTACCTTGAGGACTCTAGAGTTCCTTTCCATATTCTAAGCTAGCTTTAACATTTGATCCTACCCTGCCTCCTGCCTTAGTGACAGCCTTTCCTACCCACTCTCGGGGATCCTAACTGTATTAAAAGAATAGAATTTAATTAACAAAAGAAAGAGTAGAATTTGTGAATACTACAGCTAGATGGGGGTCCCTATAACAGTAATTAGGCCTTGACCTCTAGAGGAAGAGCCCCTTCCTGTTAGTTTCCTATTGCTTAGACAAATACCTGGTAGTCACAAGGAAGGATTAAGCCAATCTGGTGACACATTCCTCCTGAGTGCTGGAAGCAGGAGAATCGGGAGTCCTAAGTTATCCTATTTGCATAGGAGGCTAAAGGCAGGCTGGGGCTTTATGGAGACCCTTTCTAGAAACAGAAATAGAAACAAAGGGAAAATCAAAGATGAAAGATTTTTTTACCTAGTAAACTGGTTCCATTGTTATAGGCCTATGGTAAACCAGATCAGCCTGGCATCAGAAGAGCATGGTGGAGAGCTGCTTGTATCATCAACGTGCTCAAGCAGAAAAGGCCTGGGGTGGATCAAGGATATGATAAGTCTTTCAGGCCATAGCCCCAGTGACCTACATCCTCCAACCTGCTCCTACCTCTTGCATCCCACCACCTTCCAATAATGCTATCAAGTTATGAACCCACTTGTGGATAAATCCGTTGATTAGCTCTCACTTTCCTATTACCTCTCAATGATCAGATCTACCCATGGAGACTAAGCTTGCAAACACAGGAACCTATATGCTTTAAGGTATATAGTATATAAAGTTCTTTATATCCAAACTATTGTTGGGGCACACTGTGTGAAGGTTGTCTCTGTATTATTCAATTGTTAATTCTGTAACAGCAAAGCTCACCATTGGAATTGTTATTCTTCTGGCTCATCTCCTGCCGCCCGCAGTGTTTTGTAAACATACACCTTCCTCACTTACTGATTGGTTTAATAAAGATCTGATGGCCAATAGCTCGGCAGGAAAGAGAAGTCAGGACTTCTGGACTGAGAGATGGGCTCTGGGAAAAGAATCGCGGACAGTTGGCTTAGTTAAGTCAGATGAGCTAGCTGGGAAGTAGCCTAAGCGGTAATAAAGTTCATAAGTCTCTGTGTCATTATTTGTCCACTGGTGGGTCCAAGAAAGTCCAGCAATAAACTATACCATGTTTTCTCTTTTGAATCCATGCCCTGTCAGATGTTATGTGGCCACTGAAGCATGCATGCCTACTTTTTGTTTTGAGACAGGGTCTCACCATGTAGCTCTGGCTGTCTTGGAACTCACTAGGTAGCAGGTGGAGCTCACAGCCACCCACCTGCCTCTGCTTCCTGGCTGCTGGGACTAAAGGTGCATGTCACTGTGCCCAGCACATGTCGCCTTTTAAACATAACTGCTAGGATATTTCAAACGTTTTACACACTTTCCTTAGACTGAAAGAATGAAAGTGTTTGTATGGAATGTTACTTTTCATAGCAGTTGCACTGTGCAGAGAGTGCTTTGTCTCCAGACTGTGATGTTTGCAGGAGAATTGATGAAGTGCACGTGACATGGCTTGTGAATCCTCGCTAAGACCACACTTCCTCATCAATTTCCCTTCTGTTCATCTTTTTTTTCTAGCACAATTATATGAAAGCCATGGTGGGCCTCCAACAGTCACACAGAAAATAGTCTCATCAATAGCTTGAAGACCAGCAGCTCTAGTCTGTAAGGAAGCTGCTAAACCACATGCCCAGAGTTCCAGCCACTCAGCTGCAAGCTGGGACCAAACCCAGAGAACACACAGTTGCCTGCCTGCTAGGATGAGCATCCTCCAAAGGACACCCTTGCTCCTCTTCACAGAATAGTTTTGATTTTAATTTACTATAATATGTAAAAGATAAAATTACTTTTTATTTCCTGTCTGAAAGGACATCTTCCTTATGTACAGGTTGTGGCTAATACCCAAGTCCTACGTTTGCCTAGCAAGCATGACACCTGGGATTTGATCCCTAGCAAAATACACACAGACACAGACACAGACAGGGACATACACAGACACACATAGACACAGATCCACATAGACACAGACACACACAAGACACAAACACATACAAATGCATGTGCACACGTAGGGATGGAGGAGGACTGGGAGTATAGCTCAGTGGTAGAATACGTGTGTAACACTTATGAAGCTCTTCCATCTCCAACACCACCACGAAGGAAACAGCTAATATTGTAGTTAGGCATGGTAAGACAGTCCTGTCATCCCAGCATTTGGGTGGTGGCGATGGGAAAATCAGGAGTTCAGAGTTACCCTTAGCTACATATCCAATTCAAGGTCAATTTGGACTGTAGGAAACCCTATCTCAAACCAGTTTTATTGAGTAGGAAATCAAAAGAGCAATCCAGACTCCTCCTAACAGGTGTTTCCCTCTGGTCAGTCTCTCCTTTCTTCTGTGGGCACCCTGAGATGAGCTTAGTCTGAGAATACTTCTTCCAGTTCTTTCCACCCACACTTTCTCTGCTCCTGGTCTCTGAAGACAGGAGGAACTCCTACTTCCTTGGCAATCAGAAGAGTATCAGATATAGTGACCTACAAAAGGCAGAACCAGGTCTCTATGCCCAGGGGTGCATGACTTTAGACAGCACAGACTTTCTGGCCAAGCACACACATGCAGTAGGTGTTGCAGCTTCTCTCTTGGCCCCTCCTTTTTCTTTTTTAGTGAGTGACTGATGATAAACTCAAGTAAAAGTGACAGAACAGGGATCACACCAGCAGAGCTGAGCAGGGAAGAGGAAATACTCCTCCTTAGTCAAGTTCTCAGGCTCTGTGTGCTTGGTTTTGGTAGCACGGGGAAAGAGCTTGCTGCCCTGCTAATGACAAACCCTGGCCCACTGGGGGCTGACTAGTGTGGTGTCTACTGATGTGTGGGCCAAGGCTTTGACCTTGAACATGGTATGGCCATGATCCTCCATCTGATACCCTGGACTGCCCAGGATGATAGACGTCCTGCAATGGAATTAGCTGGAAGCCCATCCAGGGAAGCAGTGAGTGAAAATACTCCAGCTCATACCTGAGAGGTTAACGTCTATCCAAGGGCTAGAGGGCCTCAGATTACTTTATATGGGGAACATTGTAAACAGAGGACATGGTGAAGTGGCTAAGAGTGCTTGTTCTGCAAGCATGAAGATCCAAGTCTCAGTTCTCTATACAAGCATAAAAACCATGGCTGCACTAGTGTTAACCTCAGCGTGAGGAGCAGAGACAAGCAGATCCTGAGAGCTTGCTGGCCATCCAATATGTCCTAAACAGTGGGCTTCCTGTTCAGTGAGATACTGTCTCACAGTAGTAAGATAGAAAGTAATCACGGGAGACAACTGATGTCCTGTTCTGACTTGTGTATGGCTGTCACTCATACCCTTGCATGTATGCACCACATATAAATCCATCCCACAAGCCAATCCCTATCATCTCTGTTCCTACCCCAGTGTTTGATTATGTAAGTCAGGATGGTGTAGAACTCACAGTGATCCCTCAGTCTGGCCAAGTGTTTGTATTGGAGGCATTTACTACCACACTTCCATCAAGGAGATATTTTCTTACCTAAGAGGAAGAACCGTGTGACAGTGTCTCAGGTGTGGTTTCCAGGTGGAAGAGAAATGGGATTTGGCATGTATGGTCCCTTTATCAGGAGAGTCTACTGCATACTCATGAGAACCTGAGTTTGCATCCCCTGCCCCAGGTAAAACCAAGGTTTAGTGGCATGTGACTGTAAAGCTAGCCCTGAAGTCAGGGGGGCCGCAAAATTGGGGTGTGGACATAGGTAGATCCTCAGAGCCCACAAAGGAAAACTTGTTATGAAAAAGGGGAAGAAGCCGGGCAGTGGTGGCACACGCCTTTAATCCCAGCACTTGGGAGGCAGAGGTAGGCAGATTTCTGAGTTTGAGGCCAGTCTGGTCTACAGAGTGAATTCAGGGCAGTCAGAGCTACACAGGAAAACCCTGTCTCAAACCCCTCTCCCCCCAAAAAACCAAGTGTGTGTGCAGGGGAAAGATTGGTAAATAAAGGCATAAAACTGAAAATTATCACATAATTTTGTAGTTAATATATATAAACGCGATAGAACATCTACAAAGGCATAAAATTTGAAAGCCAAAGCTGGGCGGTGGTGGCACCCGCCTGTAATCCCAGCACTCTGGGAGGCAGAGGAGGGCAGATTTCTCAGTTCAAGGCCAGCCTGGTTTACAGAGTAAGTTCCAGGACAGCCAGGCCAGGGCTATACAGAGAAACCCTGTCTCGAAAAAAAGCCAAATCCAAAAATAAAAGCAGAGAGGTGAGAAATTGAAATTAATTTTATATTTTGGGGGAAGAAGAAAATACTTTGTCCTTTCATATATCCAGTGCTTTTCCACTAGGAAAAGGACTGACTCTTCAGGATGAAGGTGTTTGTGTTAGTGTATGGAGAGGGATATTATTTCCCAAATGTCATACTGAGTCAGGGTCTGGTTGCTAATGCCATTCTTGCTTGCCTTCCCTCAAGGAAGGGAACTGCACAGTCACTGTACTGAAAACTTACAATTTGCCTGTCCTTTCAAACTTGAACATTCTTCCCTCCCTTCTGGTTTTTTGAGACAGGGTCTTTCCATGTAGCCAGGCTGGCACTATATTCTCACTCCTGACTCTGGAGTTCTGCAGTTACAGGTGTGCCATGCTATGCCTCACAAAGTCAGCATCTTCTGAGGAGTTGAATCAATGCTCTGACAGTCTTCACTAGGGGAAAGTGTTAGAGAAGTAGGAAATGAGAGGAAGTAGCCTTCCACTCAGTTCCAACTGTGGACTCAAGGGGGAATGACCTTTTGTCTTTCCAGAGCCTTACTCTGGCCTGGACACAGAAAAAAAAAACAAACCCGCCATTTGGGGGGGGGGGGGAAGGTACCACCTAGTGATATAACACATATAGTTGCTTATGGGCTGTATCAGTCAATGTACTATATCCATCTGTATATTAGCATATTAGCTCAAAGTCTTTGTATTGGCTGTGGCTATAGCTCGACAGTAGAGACTAGTGTTCTAGTTCCATTCTTTTGCTATGATAAAACACTTGGAACCAAAAGCAACTTCGGGGGAAAATGGTTTACACTTCCAGGGCACAATCCATTGTGTAGGAAAATTGGAGTAGAAGTTATGCTAGTTTTCTTATACAGCCTTGGACCAGCTATCTAGGTAGGTGCTGCCCAAAGTGGGCTAGACCATCCTCCATCAGAAACGCCACAGACCAGTCTGATCTAGGCAATTCCTTAACTGATGTCCTCTCAGATGACTTTAGACTATGTCAAGCTGACAAAGCTCACCAGGATACCTAACTCAATTAGCAGCACAGGGAGGGATAACATTTACAAATAGTTTTGGAGAATGTGCTCAGGGGATCAACTGGTGTTTCCCTGTCCTAGATACTTTTCCCATCTCTTTACCAGAGAACTTACCTGTGGCAATGTTTTGTCTTTCTTCCCTTTTTCATGAGACACCAAAGTTAATTTGAAGGCCACTAGTAGCCATCCTGGGTCCTGCTGGAGGGGATGTAGTCTGGGCCCACAGGAGGTACTAGAAGGGATTCTCAACTGTTTTGTTTATTAGAGTAGGAGTAGGGGATTGTGAACTTTTTCTTTAAACACATTTGGAGTTTTTATTTTTCATTTTTCTAAAAGCATGGAATAGCAGTGGTTTTGAATAGGTTTGGACTCCATAGATTACTGAGTTTGAAAGTTTGGCCCATAGGTAGTAGCACTATTAGGAGGTGTGGCCTTCTTAGAGGAAGTGCATCATTGTGGGGGTGGGCTCTGAGGTTCTCTATGCTTAGGCTCCGCCTAGGGCGGAAGAGTGACTCCTGGCTGCCGTCGGATCAAGAGGTACAACTCAGTTCCTTCTCCAGCCCCTTGTCCTCGGCCATGCTTCCTGCTGTGATAATGGACTAAACCTCTGAAACTGTAAGCCAACCCTCATTAAATGCTTCCCTAGAGTTGCCTTGGTCATGATGTCTCTTCACAGCAATGGAGACCCCGCGGCGTCGCATGGCGGCACGTGTCTTTAATCCTAGCACTCTAGAGGTGGAGGTAGGTGTAAGGCCTACCTGTCTACACAGTGAGTTCTAGACTGACCAGGGCTACAAGGTGAGGCCCTGTCTTTTTTTTTACTTTTTTTTAATGTATGGGAAAGTATCCAATAAGCTAAAAAGTATTGCTTTGATCAGGAGGTCAATCACAGAATGGAGAATAAGCTTGGAGGTTAGGGAATTTTAAGGCATGTTTGGGTTGAAAAGAAGTTTTGTTTTGTTTTGTTTTCCCCAAGACAGGGTTTCTCTGTAGCCTTGGTTATCCTGGAATTCCCTCTGTAGACCAGGCTTAAGTATGGAGATTAAAGATATGAGCCACCATGCCTTATAACATGAATTTTCTTTGTTTTGAATTCACACTGGGTGTGGTGATATACAATCCTCAGTACTTGGGATACAGCAAACCAGAACCAGAGAATCCTGAACACCATCTCAAAGGTGCTGCCTGGAAAAATTTGAAAGATTTATGGGCCTCAGAATTCCCACTGACCTCCATGGTTTGATATGCCTGCTCTGTTGGGTTCCGACTCTTAAGTTACCATTAGGATTGGAGTTCCATCCATCTGTCCCTGCTCGACAGCTGTGTATGAAGGAAATGGGAAACCCATACACCTCATTCTAGGATCCTCTCCACTTAAGTGTCCACATAAAGTAGCCCTTTCCTAAGGCCACGTGGCTGCCACTGGCTTCCGTGGCATTTAAGGTAAAGAGCTCCAATATATTCAAAATCTAGCTGGGCATGATAGCACACTTAGTAGAGAGAGACTGAGGAAGAGGACTTCAAGCTCTAGGCAAACTGGACTACATATTGAAATATTTAAAAAAAAAAATCAGTAAAGATAGCTGGGCAGTGGTGGCGCATGCCTTTAATCCCAGCACTTGGGAGGCTGAGGCAAATTCTCAGTTCGAGGCCAGCCTGGTCTACAGAGTGAGTTCCAGGACAGCCAGGGCTATACAGAGAAACCCTGTCTCGAAAAACAAAACAAAAAAAATCAGTAAAGATAATTGTTTAATGAAAGACATATACAAACATGTTCACAACATTATCTATGTGATAGATACTCTTCTATTTTAATAGGCAAGGCAGTAGAAACCCAAGAAACAGCCATGCCCAGTGTCATAGGTCTAGAAGTTGGCTGGTGTTGGTTTAAAGTTTAGGGTTTTATGGACTGGGATGTTCTCAGAAGGTGGAGTACTTGTCTAGTATTTAGGAAGCCTTCCTTGAGTTCTGTCCCCAGCACCATATTAACTAGCTATGGTGATGTATCCCTGAAATGTCAGTACTTTGTGGTAGATGCAGAAGGTTGAGAGACAGTCAAGGTCATCATTGGCGACATATGGAGGCCAAGGCCAAAAAGAAGTAAAAAGAGGAAGTTCAGGGTTTCACTCACCAGCACCTCATCTCATCCTCACAGCAGTGAGAGACTTCACAATAAAACTTTCATCTTCAGCAGGTTGTGGTGACTGGCACCTGTAATCCAGGCATCAGGGAGGATGGGGTAGGAAGGAGTTTGAGTTTGAGGTCAGCATAGCATAGAGCAAGTTTCAACCACAAAGGAAAGCTCACCAATGAAAGCAAAACAAAAGGCTGGGTTTTTTTTTTTTCTTTTTTGGTGGACTTTGAACTTCCTCAATGATATGCATAAAAGTTACCAGGAAAAAAAATACAGATTAACCTCTAAACGAAATGAGAAAACAAAACAAAACAAACCAAAACTTGCTAGCTTACATACAAGTGGAAAAAAAAATTTATAAGCCTGTTAGATGGCTCGGGGTCAGTAAAGGGACTTGCTGCCTAGCCTTATGGTGTAAGTTACAGGTCGCACATAGGACACAAAAATGGACTCACTGTTATCCTCTGATCTCCACGTGTGCATGTGTGTGGCTCAATACATGCCATTCCTATAAAAACAATTTTAAAAATACATTCTAGCCTGGGCAGTGGTGGCTCATGCCTTTAACCCCAGCACATGGGAGGCAGAGGCAGATGGATCTTTGTGAGTCTGAGGCCACAGAAAAACTCTGTCTTGAAAAACAAAACAAAAACCCTAGAATTCCAGCACCTAAGAGGTAGGCAGGATGAAACTTTCAAGGGTTCAGGGTAAGTCTAAACTACACAAGATTTTGTCTAAACAACACGAGAAAGTTAGTTAGCTAGTGAAGGATTCTTCTGTTAGATCACATTTCATTTTATTGGTGAATCCAATTAAAAAATTAGTGGCTAAACCGCCCCCCCCCCCCAAATTCACAAAAGATCAGAACTCTGTGATCTCCCACTTTCATGTTAAGCAACTGCTATAAATTCAGCGTGGTGTAAATTAGCTAATAGTTTCACGAAATCCTGCTAATGCAGAGACAAAAAGGTGGTAGTAGTTTAAGTTATCTAACTTTTCTTTTTTAAATAGTTTCACGAAGTCCTGCCAATCCCAAAACAAAAAGTTTGTAGTGTTAAATTATCTAACTTTTTTTTCTTGCAAGATAGTAATTAATAACCTTTTCCTCAGGCCATTTTCCCCCCCCCGAGGTCTTAAGAACAGACCTAGCCTCTCAGACTTTTGGGGTGAGGGCAGAATACCGCGGTGAAGAAGGTAGGAGGTTTCGGTTGGGGACACGCTGGTGGGGGCTGCGGGAGGGCGGAGGGCGTGTCCGGGCAGCCGGGTCTGGGAAGCAATCCCTGCTTAGCTTGGTTTTCCGTGCGCGGCCGAGAGCCAGATTTAAGGGCAGGGGAGAAGAAATAAAGGGGCAAGCGGGCGAGAGCGGCAGCTGCGCTACCTCACAAGCTGGAGGCCAGGCTCTCCGAGGGCTTCGAAGGATGAAGGCGGGTGTCCTGAGGGCCTTGGGCTGTTCCCCAGAGGTCGTCCAGGGAGGGGCAACGGTGGCGCTCCTCCAGCTCCGGGACCCGCCTACAGCACTCGGCCCTGGGACTTATTGTTCCGGAAAGCCGCAGGCTAGGCCGGGCCCGGCCGCGGGTTGCACCCCGCCCCTGCCAGGGTCGGCGTGCTGGGGCTGGCGCGCCGACTGGCGGCCGGTGGGCTGCCTGTGCGTGTCTCTTTAAGGGGCTGGGCCTGCAAGGCTGCAGGGCGGGCGGGGTGCGCGTTGCTCCGGGAGTGAGTGTGTGAGGGTGAGAGCGGCGGGCGGTTGCCGGAGGGAGGGAGGGAGGGAGGGAACGAGCGGGCGAGCTAGCCAGCCAGCGACGCGGGCCGCCCCTGCCGCCGCCGCGATCGGACCAGCGGCCTCCTCCCCTCCGGTCCCCTCCCCCGCCTCGGCCTGCCGCGGGGAGGGGGCTAGCGTCGCCGCCTCCAGCTGCTCCACACGAAGCAGCTGCGGTCGCAGTCGCCACCGAAGATGGGGGATTTCTACGATCCCGAGCACCCGACCCCTGAGTAAGTCTCAGGTCCGCGGCCTCCCCACTGCCGTTGGTCGCTTCAGCCGAGGGCGGCGCGTCCTGACCGGTGGCGGCGCGCGGAGTAACGGGCCCTGGGCGTCTTCGCGCGGCCGTGGTGGGGGGCAGGCGGGGCGCAGCCACTTCAGGCCGCCTCGCTTGGCCTTGGTTGGCCGGGCGGTTGGGCCTGGCGCGGAGACGGCTGCTCGCGTCGCCGCGGCAGTTGGAGCGGCCCGGTGGGGGAGGGGCGGCCACGGCCTCCTCTGCCGTTGCCGCGTCCTCAGTCGGCCTGCTTAGGTTCGGCGCTCCGCGCAGCTCCTCCAGGACACGCCGTGGCGTCCCGAGCTTCTGTTGCAAATCACGGTGCATGGTCCGAGGCGCCGCTAAGGCCAAAGCCGGCAAGAGGGAGCCGGCTAGTCTAGGCCGAGAATCCCCGGGCTCGGGTGGAAGCTCGGCCCGTCGCCCGGCCTATCGGTGACGGCAGCTCGGACCGGAAGGGCCTACCGCGCGTCTCCCCGCTTCAATCCGCGGAGGAGACCCGCGTTGCATTCTCGGTTTTGAATTTTTTTTATTTATTTTCTTCTTGGGCCCTGAATTCTGGCCCAGTAGAGCTATGAGCTTCATATTCTGCACCTTTGGCGCTTGGGTTTTATAATGGTGGCAAGGTTTATCTGGTTCCGTTGTTGAGGTGACACCGGTTTTGTTTTTTAACCTGAAAGTGAAAACCTGACAAACATTTCTCGATATGAGGCTTGAACACTTCGGCGTCCTATTTCTTAGGTAATAGAATCTAGACTCTTATCTACAAGGATAACTTTACTGCGTGTGAAGATTTAGTTAAGAGACCCAAAAAAATCTCTTTGTATATTCTTCTCTAAATATAGTTTTGTCCTATAGTTTCTTTTCATTACTTATAGGGCACTTTTATATTTCTGTTGGGCGGTATCCGATAGTACATAAGGCTTTGGTTCCGGTCGGATGGTGGTGTACACCTAAAATACCAACTGAATTAGGATTGTAGGCAGCCTCGTCTGCCTCAAAACAACAAAAGTAAAAAGGAAGCTTCCACTTCAGAGTCAGGAGTCAGTGCCTTCTTTGAGCCCTCATTTTGTCATTTTTAGATAAATGGTTTCACCTTGTTGCCCAGGCTGCTCTTGAATTTACTGTGTAGCCCCGGCTGGCCTCGAACCTGGGATCCTTCATCTTGCTTCCTGAATGCTGGGATTACAGGTGCTGGCGACTAAGAAAAACCAATGTATCTCGATTTGCTTGTATTGATGTCTGCACATAGGAGCAACAGAATTTATTTCCAAGTTAAGGTTTGCAGGGATGTCTCTTGAAAAACAAACTTTTATGACTGAATTACTGCACACTATACATTTTTGGGGGGAATCTTTGCCAATTTTTTTCACCTTGGTTCAGAAATGTTTGGATCTTACTTGATAGTTCTTTGCTATTGTAACACAAAAGTTATTTTGTTGGAATGTTATCTCCACACAAAAAAACCAAAATCCTCATGTTGCCTTAAAAAAAATAAAATTTTTATTGGGAGAATTTTAACAATCCCGTTTTCAACCTAAGAATAGCCTGAGTAGTTTTATATTTGTTTTCTTTTAAGTTCATAGAAGCCCCTTAGTGGCCCTATGGCATTTTAGTTTTGTCTTTACTTTGTGTGGGTGTGGGTGTGGTTTTTTGGTACCTACACAGGGTTTCTCTGTGTAGCCCTGGCTGTCCTGGAGCTCACTCTGGAGACCAGGCTGGCCTTGAACTCAGAAATCCGCCTGCCTCTGCCTCCCAGAGTGCTGGGATTACAGGCGTGCTCCACAACCACCTGGCTATAGTTTTGTCTTTACTTAATAGATAATCTTGATACATAGACAACCTCTGTGCACACTTTATGTGCTCTTAAAACAAAGTCCATCTCTTACGTGCAGTAGTAAACCAGCGTGGCGTTGTCTTTTCCTGGGTTCTTGGCTTTAGAATAACACTTAAAGGTTTTGGCTTTGAGACTTGAAAAACCTTAAAAGGAATTTGTATCATCCAATAAATGTTGATTGCATGCTTATCTTGTACAAAGTAACATGCTAGCCCCCAGGAAGGGCAAAGAGCTTTGCAGTGAGTGACTTTACAGGTTGCACAGTGAAGTCTCAAAGCTGTAAGTGTAAGGAGTACATTATTTATTGGAGGAAAACATTTTTCATAATATGTGAAAAGAATGGAGTCTATATCTTTACTGTGCAAGTGAGGGGAAATGCTTATTTTTCCTAGTCTTATGTTTTACCACTTTTCTGGCTTTATTGCTTTGGAGTTTTTAATAGTATCAAGTTCTGATACATGTGTATTTTTTTTCTGTTTATTAACTTGTATAGGTTATAGAATCTTAAATTCTGGCCTAAAGGTGTTGACAGTCATCTTGAACAGTATCACCTGTTTTACATTGGGAAAAAATGAGGCCTGGCCCAGAAAAGAAGAGTGAAGTGATAGCAGACCCTCCCGGTGAGGAAGGAAGTCAGACAGACCTGCACTTGAACTCCAACTTAACCTTGAACAAATGACTTTGTCTTTGAATTTGGGTTTTCCCATTTTGGAAGTAGTTATCCTAATGCTAGCAACTTGCTGGGGCTTTGGAGAAGACTGGATGAGACAATGCACGAACCCCTTGCTCGTGGCACTGTGTGTGTACAGGTACCTTTAGCTGGGGTTATTAGGGAGATTTGAGAGGTGTGACTGTTTGAAGAGCTGGTTGTGAAGAGGCCAGTCATTCTCTTTTAGACTTGGGTTAGTTTCAAATGGTTCTTTGAAAAAGAGAAGTTGAGGTGAAATGTAAATTTGCTTTGATTGAAGCTTGAGTTGGGGCCCTGTTGGTCTGTAGTGTCTCCCACTCTTTAAGGAGTTACATGTGTGTAGGCCTGGATTTTTCTTGCAGTATAAATAACATTGTATTCAGGTGAAGTAGCTATAATCATTTGAGTAACTGCATAAGGTGTTCATATAGTGCAGGGGTGGATATTGAAGGCATAGCACAACCTATTAGAGTCTTCAAGGACCTGTCATACTAAAGGAGACAAACACGATAAAAAGTGGTTTTTGTTGTTGGGGTTATTTGTTGTTTTAAACATAGGCCTATCTTTACTAAGGTTGAAATTGTGGGAGTAATTGATGTACAGAACAAAAATTTGTCTTTGTGCAGTTTACATTCTAATGAGGTCTATTAAACAATACAGTATACAGAATGGCCAAGGTAAAATGCTTTGGGAAATCCAATAGGATATAGGTGATATGCTGTTGTTAAGGCAGTTACAGTATAAAATGGAAAAGTTTTATAGAGCCATTCTAAAGATTTGGCTGGGTTTTTTTGTTGTTCCGTTTTGTTTGTTTTTTGTTTTTGTTTGATTTTTGTTTTTTGAGGAACCCAGGCTGGCTTTGAATTCTTGAGCGCAAATGGTCTTCCTCCTTCAGCTTTCCTGAGAGCTGGGACTGTTTAACCAGAGGAGTGACATTTGCTTCCAGCCTCAGAAGGGTCGATTGTAGTCTCACCGAGAGGAGCAGAGTGGAAGCCTGCAGGCTTGTAAAGAAGCTAGTAACCCAGAGGAGAGCTGCTGGTGCCTTACATCAGGGTGGAGGTTGGAATGGATGGATGCTGAGGATTAAACTAACATGATCTAATGACGCATGTGCCATGGGAGAGAAATTAAGGATGATTCTGAGGTTTTTGGTCTAAGCAGTTAGAAATCAGTCATCCACTGAACTAGGGATGATTTTAGAAAGAGCAAGTTGGGAGTAGTAGTTCCTTTTTAGGCATAGTAAGTTGGAGATGATTGTTAGACATATAGTTTGGATTGTTATGTAAGTCTGGTTTCCAGGGAAAGGTCTAAACTGAAGATAATTTTGTAGTCATCTTTTTAGGTAATATACAAAGCCAGCAGACTGGATGAGGTTACTAGGGCATTTATTATAGACCAAAAAATCATCATGGTTTATAGTTTAGATAAAATCTTAGTATGTAGTCAAGGCTAGTGTGGACTCCATGATTCTTGTGCCTTTGCCTCCTAAGTGCTGAGAATGTAGGTATACCACCATTCCTGGCAAGGAATACTCTTGAAGCTCCACTGTTAAGATTTAGTTATGTAAGCCTCTTTTTTTTATTTGCTTTTGAGACAGGATCTCCCTGGCATCTCCTGGTGACCTTCAGCTTCTGCTTTGACCTTCTAAGGGCTAAGATTACACCTATATAGTACCAATAGGCTTGATGGTATAGACCAGTAATCCTACTTGATTAGTAGTCTGAGGCATCTCCTGGTGACCTTCAACTTCTGCATTGCCCTTCTAAGGGCTAAGATTACAAGTATATACTACCAATAGGCTTGATGGTATAGACTAGTAATCCTATTTGATTAGTAGTAGTCTGAGGCAGAAGGATCAAATAAATATTCAAGGCATGGTTGTGTTACTGAGTTGGTTCAAGGCCAGCTTTAGCATCTTAGTAAACCCTGTCTTAAAGAAATAATAATAATAATGATGGTGATAGAGATCAGTGGTTAAAAATTTGCATAGCGTGAATGAGAGCCTAGATTCAAACCCCAGTACTACAGGGAAAACCACCATTAAGTCCAACATAAGCTAGCTAGCTCCTTCCTTTCTTCCTTCCTTCCTTCCTTCCTTCCTTCCTTCCTTCCTTCCTTCCTTCCTTCCTTCCTTCCTTGGTTTTTTGAGAAAGGGTCTACTTCACTATAGACCTTGGCTGGCCTGGAATTTACTGTGTAGACTAGGCTGGGTTAAAACTCAACAGAGATCTACCTACTTCAGCCCCATATCCAGCAGTTGATTTTTATCCTCATCCATCTTTATTTCTCTCCTAGACAAGATCTTTCTACAAAACCCTGGCTATACTGGAACTCACTCTGTAGAGCAGGATGGCCTCGTATTCACAGAGATCTGTTTCTGCCTCCTCAGTGCTGGAATTAAAGGTGTTTGCCACCATACCTGGCTGATAGATTCTTGATAGGTATTTGTAATAACTTTAACCCTAGTATAACCCTAGTGTCTGTTATTGTTGCATGAATCTTGCCAGTTTTGCTTGAGACACTAGAGTAGTCATGCTGACTGACAGCAAAAGATGACATCTTGGGTTAGACTCAAGGCTGGCCAACGTCATCATTTCTGTCATTTGTGGATTAAAAGCTGTTGTAAGATTTAGAGGGTGTTTATATCTAGAATCAGCAGTAATCAGGTTTAGATTTCTTTTTGAGAAAAATCTAGCTTGTGTGTTTCTTTTTTTTTTTTTTTCATTTTTGTTTTGAGACAGGGTTTTATTATGTAGCCTAAGCTGTCCTGGAAATTGTTATACCACTAACATTGGCCCTAAGTGCTGGGGCTGGGATTGTAGCCATGTGCATCAAGCCAGTGAGAGAAAAGCCCACTTTCCACTCCACATCTTATAATGGTATAACATTATTTTGAGACTTTACAGTCCTCAATTTAACAAATACTTACATTATAGATATGAGCCACTGTACTATAATTTTAGCCTAGATTAACACGTAATGGAAATTTTGCCATTTGTATTACTTTCCCCTAATTTGTATGTGTGCCTTTGTATGGAAGTGAGTTATCTATGTATCTGTGAGGTGGCCATGTGAATGCAATGCTGCTGTGTGGAGGTCAGAGAACACTTGGGGAGCTCATTCTCCCCTTCTAACTTGAGGTGCAGTCAGACTGAGGTGGTGCCTTTTTACTTAGTGGGGAATTTTACTAGCCCCTCAACTTTTTTGAAATTCATTTTTGGCTGAGCTGTTAGAGAGACAAGATATCAGGATCCTTGTCTATGTATTTTAATAAATTTGGAGGTAGTGTATGGTTACCTATATTTGCTGAACACAGATGAAGCATTTTAAAAACAGTAAAGCTTGGTAGTTCTTTTCCCCCATTTTGTTCAGGCCTAGTGGTTACTTGGTATCTTTTCCAGCTGAGTAAGTAAATGGTTACTTAAATTGAATTCTAAAGTTGGTGTGAGTTCCTAAGCTGCCTTTTATTTTAGAGTGTTTTTTCTGTCAAATGCTAACATCTTGATAGTGAAAATAGCTTTGGGATGATGTGGGTGTTGATAAGAATATAATTGTGCAAGCAGGCTGATAGAAGGGCTGCTTACTGGGAACACTGCTGTGGGCTTGCAAGAATTTGGAACAAGCGGTAGTTTCTGAGTATAGCTCTTGCAACTGCCCACTTCCTTGCCAAGTATAGTTTAGACCTTCTCTTTTGGAAGGGCTATATAGTGGTCCTAAATGTTCTTTGCAAAGAAATGATGTAACTTACATTTTGATTCTTTTGTGTGATATTTGGCTTCTTGGTAAATAGTTATTAATTGTATACTCTCTTTGAGTAGCTAGACAACACCATGTTTAACACATAAGTAGAACAAATAATTTATTAATATACACATGGGTACAGAAATCCTTTTCTATATATGCATGTATGTATATGAGTATACTGTATATGTAGCTGTCTTCACACACACCAGAAAAGGGCATTAAATCCCATTATAGATGGTTGTAAGCTACTATGTGGTTGCTGAGAATTGAACTCAGGACCTCTGGAATTGAACTCTGGAAGAGCAGTCAGTGCTCGTAACCACTGAGCCATCTCTCCAGCCCCAGAAATCCTTCCTATGGAAACCCATCATTATTCTATATTCTTCAGCATACACAAAGCTTATTTTTAGTTTTGGTTTTATTTATTTTGTATATGTGTGTGAGTACCTATACCTATGGAGGGCAGGGACAACTTTTGGAAATCATTTTCCTCTACTGGGTGAGTCCCAGGAATTGGAATCAGGGTATCGGACTTGATGGCCGGTGCCTTTTCCTGCGCGCATTCGCACTGGCTCTAGTTTTGTTTGTTTTTTCTCTCCTGGTTTTGTTTTTTGAAGACAGTGGGTTTCTTGTAGACCATGCTGACATCAAACACAGAGATCTGCTTGCCTCTGCCTTCCACCTCGCCTGACTGGCCTCGATTTATTTATGTTTTTGTCTGCTTAGAAACATAAGTGCCATTAATTTATCTGTTACTTATCAGGGCAACTCTATGACTCCTGAAACAGATTACATATTTTATATACTGCTTTGTGCTGAAAGATAGTTGAATGACCAATAGTAAAGAGGTGAGTTTTATTAACATACAGTAAAGTAACTAATTAGTAAAAATATACTGTAAAAGTTGCTTTAAAGTAACCAAAACCAGGTATACTCTATGGTAACTTTGCCAGGTCCAATAAAAAACAAAACTTCTATTATACAATAACGTAGAAAACCAGTTGAGTAATTGTTTATTATATATAAATTGCATATATTTCATATTAGTAATAGTTTGTATAAGAAGTAATGCTATTAACTGATGTGGCCACATTAAAATAGTGGTGGCTAAATAGAAAAGCCTTTCCTGGAAGACTTTCCCTGTCCAGTATTGGTGAGGTAAATGAGAATAATAGCATCACTACCTGGGAGAACCTCGTGCTCTTTGTTGGAATAATTTGGTGGTGGTGGTGGTGGTGGTAGAGAAGGTGATGGTGTGGTACTAGACAATGTGAAATGAGGGGCAGGCATTAAAATCTACGATAGCATATATTTCGGCTGAGCATATGTTGCTAAAATATTTTTTCTTAGCTGTATGTTTTTCTGAAGTGCATACATCATTTGTTTTACCATTTTTATTTTCAATATTTTTTCTTTTTTTTTTAAGATTTATTTATATGTGTACACTGTGGCTGTCATCAACACACTGAAGAAGGCATCAGATCCCATTACAGATAGTTGTGAGCCACCATGTGGTTGCTGGGAATTGAACTCAGAACCTCTGGAAGAGCAGTCAGTGCTCTCAACTGCAGAGCCATCTCTCCAGCCCTCAGTATTCTCTCTCTATATGAAGATTTTACTTTTAGTTATGAATACATGAGTGTATATATGTGTTGTGTGGGGTTGTGTATATGAAAGCAGGTACCTGCAGGACCAGACGGGTCATTTGAAGCCATCATTACAGGCAGTTGTGTGTGAGCTACTGTGTGGGTGTTGGGGACTGAAGTCAGGCTCTCTGGAACAATAAGGATTCTTAATTGCTGAGCCATTTTCCCAGCCCTATGTAAGTGTTTTAAAAGGCTTACACACACACATGCAAGCATCCACACATGATTTTTATAAGTTTTTTTTAAATTTTTTTTTCAGGATTAAAAACAGTGTATTCTAAGCAATACACTGTATTGATATATTTTTTTTCCTTTTTGTTTTTTTTTGGAGACCGGGTTTTTCTGTAGACCAGGATAACCTTGAACTCAGATCTGCTTTCCACTGCCTCTCTAGTGCTAGGATTAAAGGTTTGTTGTCATCGCCTCCCAGCCATCCCAAGTTCATAACTTTCTGATTTTTTTTTTTAAAGATGATTTGGATGATTACTAGTATTGGAGCCTTACTGGCTTTCATTTCTTTCTTGCAGATGTATTGTTGACCTAAGTTATTGTAGTGAAGTACTAGAAAATTCAAGTACCATGATGAATATTTTATACATAAATTATATGTAAATATATAAATACTTTTTAATTAAGTATTATATATGTTTATTTAAAGTTTGGCTATGTAGCCTTTGTTGGTCTGCTATCCCAGGATTTATAAAAAATTATTAGCGTCGAGGCCAGTCTGGTCTACAGAGTGAGTTCCAGGACAGCCAGCGCTACACAGAGAAACCCTGTTTCGAAAAACAAAAATTAGCGTGTATGCATGTGTATCGGGAAGTCAGAGAACACCATTTTCAGGAGTGCATTTTCTTACATAGTTGGTTCCAGGGATTGAACTCAAGTTTTCAGGCCTGTACACAAGTGCTTTTATCAGCAGGACCATCTCACCAGCCCCTCAGGATATTTATTTTCTTAGTTTCACTTAATGGGTCAATGAACTTGAAAAACATTCAAAAGAATTGAAGTTACTAGAAAAAAAAAACGTAGAGGTAGACATTGAGGGTTAGAAGGTGGCTCAGAGGATAACTACAGAGGACCAAAGCTCAGGTTTCACATGACATTCACAACCATCTGAACTAGAGGATCCAACGCCCTATTCTGGCCTCCAAGGGCACCAGGTACTCAAAAATTTGCACCTATATTCAGGCAAGCAAAACATCCATCACAAAAAATTTTAAATTTAGACTAAAAATAATTGAGCCACTAAACAGTTATGTATCGATTGTGGTGATAGCAAAACAACTCTGCACAGGATGAAATTGCATAAACAGTATGTACACAGAAATGAATTTTGAGTATTGTGTTTAAAAAGTACTGACTCAGGCTGGAGAGATGGCTCAGCGGTTAAGAGCACTGACTGCTCTTCCAGAGGTCCTGAGTTTAATTCCTAGCAACCACATGGTGGCTCACAACCATCTGTAATGGGATCTGATGCACACTCTTCTGGTGTCTGAAGACAGCTACAGTGTACTCACAAACATAAAATAAATCTTTGAAAAATAGTGACTCAAGATTTAGTCTGGCTCTTGTGTGTGGTCCTAGTTATCTTTAATTGTTGACTTGAGACAGCCTAGAGTTATTTTAGAGAGTAGAGCCTTGATTTGGAAGTTGCCCTGATCCTATTGGCATGCAAGCTTGACTATTAATAATTAGTCCTGTCCACTATGTGCAGTACCATTCTTTGGGCAGGTGGTTCTGGTCTATATAAGAAAGCTAACTGAGCATGTGTCTACAAGCAAAACATCAGTGTTCTTCCATGGTTTCTGCTTGAGTTCCTGACTTGACTCCCCAGAATGATGGACTGTACCTAGAAATGTAAATTGAATAAACTTTACCCTAAGTTGCTCTGGGTCATTGTTTTATCATAGCAACAAAAATCAAACTAGAATTTGGACCGATCCTAGTTTCCTGGCTTCATCTTATACTTAAGCTGTATGGTTACTGTTGAAGAGAGTTGTTGGGTAAAGAGCAAAAGGATACTTCCTGTGATTGTAATTATTTCCTAATAAAGATCTTCAAAGAATACAAGTCTGATCATTGGTCAAGGTTACATTGTTGTAAACTTTCTAAACTTTTAAGTCTCAATGTCACTATGTGATAAGCAGTGAATCAACCTATTGCTTTCCCTGGTTCTATTCATACCTATACCATTCTTCTTTTACTTCTGTCTCTTACCTCAGTCTACATTTCTCATTTGTCCTAAATTACTTATGTGTCTTATTTGTGCCAGAATCCCAAGGATTTAGGAAACGAGGATGTGTTTATTCGATTAGAGTGTAATTAAAGAATTTTTATGCATTACTAACTGAAATCATTAATAACTTTCATGTATTAAACATTTTGTGCCAAGTGCCATGCGGAGGCTGTTAGACATTCTCTGTAGTAAGTTCAGTATTACTATTGGTTTTATACATCTCTTCTGTAGCCTCTATTCTTGGGGAATGACTTAGTTTAGGAAATGTTAATTTATTAAAATTTATGCTAACTTTTTTAAAGTGTTATTTTTATGTATATAATTTTCTGCCTACATGTATGGTTGCAGGCTAGAAGAGGGCACCAGGGTGGTTGTGAGCCACCATGTAGTTGCTGGGAATTGAACTCAGGACCTCTGGAAGACGCTGTTAACATTTGAGCCATCTCTCCAGCCCTTGCCTTTTCTTTCTTTCCTTCCTTCCTTCCTTCCTTCCTTCCTTCCTTCCTTCCTTCCTTCCTTCCTTCCTTCTTTCTTTCTTTCTTTCTTTCTTTCTTTCTTTCTTTCTTTCTTTCTTTCTTTCTTTCTTTGTTTGTTTGTTTGTTTGTTTCTGGGACATAGTTTCTCTGTTTGTAGACCAGACTGACCTTGAACTCAGAAATTTGGCTTGCCTCCCATGTGCTGGGATTAAAGGTCGTGCCCCTATGCTTGGGTGACTTCTTTTATTTTTTTAGTTTAAGCTTTTTATTTTTTTGTTTCAGAATCCCATGTATTCTTGGCTGGTTCTTAACTTACTGTACACTTGAAGATGACATTATCTCGCCTTCCTGTGCCTGAGATTGAAGTTTTGCTTTTATGAGGCGGGTAGGACCTTGTATACTATATCCCAGTCTGGTTTGAGCTGGTGATTCTCCCACCTCCCTCCTTAGTGCTTAGATTACAGGCTAGCCAAATGATATGTCTTTCTATGTCTTTTCTTGTTAAGGATTCATCTTTCCTCAGTTTTTTTCTTTTGAATCTTCACAGTAAATAATCATAATCCCAAGTGCTGGGGTTGAAGGCAGGCAGCCCTGCGTCACCTGGCTATTAGTCTGTACCTTGAGTGTTTGCCTGAACATGTGTACGTGTATCACGTGTATATCTGCATCTGGTGCTCACAGAAGCCCTAAGGGGCGTTAGACCCCCAGTAACTGGATTGTAAGCTGTCATGTGGGTGCTGGGAACTAATCTTTGAATGCAGGATTTTAAAAGCTAATTTGTGGTCAATCTGGTGGCTCATACTTTTGATTCCAGTACTATGGAGGGAGAAGCAGGCAGACACTTGAGTTTGAGGCCTGTTTAGTTACATAGGAGTTCCAGGTCAGTTAGGTCTACATAGTAAGACTCTTGTCTTTAAAAAGATAGTTAATTGTATAAAAGTCTTAATTAACAATTTGAAGGAACTGATTAATCATCCTTCATTTTTGTCCATTTAATGCAGCTCAGGTTAAGTTAGAATAAGACTGAAAGACTAGGATGATAGTACTCAAATATGGTAAAAGTGTAAGATAGATACAATTCAAACATTAAGTAGATATGCCTCTGTCCTTTAATCTGATTATAATAGCTATTTACCTCAGACTTGTGCTGATTTTTTTTTTTTGTTGTTGTTGTTGTTGCATTGAGACTTGGCAGTCATGATAGCATATATGCAATGAGTATCTCTTCACCTGTCTGTCTGTCTGTCTGTCTGTCTGTCTATATTTATGGTCCACCTGCATACCAGGAGAGGTCATCGGGTTCCTTTGTAGATGTTTGTGAGACACCATGTGGTTGTTGGAAATTGAACACAGGACCTCTAGAAGAGCAGCACTGCAATTTTAGGAAGTATATTCATATTTGTAGTTTTGGGGAAACATGTAATTTTAGTTGTATGTTTATTATAATTTTCCCCTGGGGTGCATGGTTTTTTTTCTATTTTTTTTTTTTTACTGTTGTTTTGCCAGCATTTATGTTTATGCGCCACATACATGCAGCATCTGTGCAAGCCAGAAAAGTATGTCAACTATGTGACTGGAGTTACTGACAGTTGTGAGTTGCCTTGTGGGTGTTGCCCTAATGTTTGTATTTTTCAAATTAGGAACATTAAAAGTGTTCTAACCTTTGTCTTCTTGAAGCAGGGTCTCCTGTAGTTGGTCTTGAACTCATTGTATAATTGAATATGACCTTGGCTTTCTGATCCTCTTGGCTCTACCTCTCTAGAGCTAGGATTACAGGCATGCACTACCACACCTAGTTTATTTAGTGATGGCTACTAAACTCTGTTTTTTCATGCATGTTTGACAAGCATTCTTAACTATATTTTTTCTGTCCCTCCTTTTTCGTTAGGGTTTTTATATAGCCCAAGCTAGCTTTGAACTTTGCTATGTAACCAAAGATGGACTTGAACTTGTGATCCTTCTGCTTCTGCTACCCAAGTGTTAGAATTACAGGTATACAGATATATAACTATGCCTGGGTAGTTTGGGATAAGAATCTTAATAATGTTTAGTTTGGTGTTGAGCTCTTGGGCTCAAGCTGTTCTACTTCAGCCTTCTAAATGGTTGGGGTTACAGGCACATGCCATATGGCATAACTCTTATTTTGTAGTTTGACTTTTTTACATCTCTTTGTAGCCCCTTCTTGCTTTTAAGAAAAGCTTTAGATTATATGTGAAAAGGGGAGATATATGATTGTGTATGGGGTTGCACCTACTGTGACTTATGGTCGGAGGACATGGCTGTGGAGTCAGTTTTTCTGTCGTCCTCCCTGTGGGTTCCTGGCTGTTAAATCAAGCACCTTCATCTGCTGAGCTGATGTCTTTTTCTTTTTTTTTAAGATTACTTATATATTATATTTAAGTACACTGTAGCTGCCTTCAGACATACCAGAAGAGGGCGTCAGATCTCATTACAGATGGTTTTGAGCCACCATGTGGTTGCTGGGATTTGAATTCAGGACCTTCAGAAGAGCAGTCATCTCTCTGAGCCATCTCTCCAGCCCCGCTTATGTCTTTCAACACAACTTCCTCCTAATGTTTTTCAGTGATTCTGTATTTTATACATTTTTGCTACTAGTTATTTTTAGGATTAAGGAATGAAACAAAATATATAATGGCTTGCGTGGTATGGTTACAATACCTAGAAAATAACAGCTTAAATTTAAAAAGCCACACAGACACTCAGATGTATAAGAAGGGTTTGTACACCAACATGATAATAGGTTGGATTCAAGAACTTTTTTTCTTTTTCTTGTTTGTAATTTTATCCTTTTTTCTACCAATATTAGACTTTGATTGATCTAGACATGTTTACTCTGTGTAGCCTTAGCTGTACTGGAACTCACTCTGTAGACAGTCTGGCCTCAAATTCAGAGATCTGCCTGACTCTGCTGGAGTGGAGTGCTGGGATTACAGGTATTGCACTAGAGGGTAGGTTTGGGGGGGGGCAGTGATTTGGATGTAAAGTGAATAAATGAAAAGGTGTGTGCTAATACTGCCTCGCTTATTATTGTTAAAGGTTGTCGGTCGGCCACCACCGCAGGGCCTTGTTTATGATAGACAGCCATTCTCAATTTTTTTAAAAAATATTTTATGTGTCTCTGTGTAAACAATGTTGAGTTGTCTGGAACTGGAGTTACAGATGATTTTTAACCTGGGGTGGGGGCCTTTTTTGAGACAGGGTATAGCTCTGGCTGTCCTGGAACTCATTCTGTAGACGAGGCTGGCCTCAAACTCAGAATTTCACCTGCCTCTGCCTCCCAAGTGCTAGGATGTGTGTACCACCACTGCCCGGCTACAGGTGATTATTAGATGCAGAGAGAGTGTGTGTGTGTGTGTGTGTACCGCTTGCATTCTTGGAGCTCATGGAGGACAGAAGAGGATGATGGATTCCCTGGAGCTGGGGCACAGAAGGCTGTACACTACTCTGTGGGTGATAGGAGCTGAACTCAGTTCCTTTGTAAGCAACAAATGATCTCAACTCTCTGAGCCATCTCAGGGTTTTCTCTGTATAAGAGCCCTGGTTGTTCTGGAACGCTCTGTAGACCAGGCTGGCCTTGCACTCACACAGAGATCACCTGCTTCTGCCTCCCAAGCTCTAGGATTAAAAGCATGCTCTACCACATCCACAGCATTAGATTTTTTTAGCGGGAAAATAATTAAATTTTCCTTTGAATTTTTTGATTGTGCCTTATTATTTTTTCAGATAGTGTTTCATGTAGCCCAGGTTGGCCTGACCTTGTTATGTTGCTGACGATGACTTTGTTTTTGCTTTGGTTTTTTTTTTTTTTGTTTTTGGTTTTTGTTTTTGGTTTTTTTTTTGGGGGGGGTTTTTGGTTTTTTTTTTTTTTTTTTTTTTTTTCCGAGACAGGGTTTCTCTGTGTAGCCCTGGTTGTCCTGGAACTCACTCTGTAGATCAGGCTGGCCTTGAACTCAGAAATCCGCCTTCTCTGCCTCCCAAATGCTGGGATTAAAGGTGTGCACCACCACCGCCTGGCCCCTAACAATATATCTTTACTACATTTTTTTGTCTTGGGGTATTGAAGTATTCTGTCTTGGTAGGGATTGAATTTAGGGCCATTTGCATTTTAGGCAAGCACTCTGAGCTATTATTACCTCAGTCACTCTGTTTTGAGGCAGGTTGGCTTCTAATTAACTTTGAAACCAAGACTAGCCTTTACTCAATAATGTTCTCAAGTATTGGATCATATAATGCATGAACTACCATGCCTGCTCCTTCTCAGTCCTTTTAAATCTCTGTATTGAGGTAGGGTCTACTAAGTTGTACAGATTGACTTAGAACTATATAGCCCTTGAAGTTTTTAACTTGAATCTTTTTGCCTCAGTGTGCTGTATAGCTTAGATTACTGGCGTTGTTCATAATGTCATTACTTCATTCTAACTTACATAAATACCTGTTAATGGATCACCTGAATTGCTATTTAGATCTACATTTGGAGAGAGGATTTTTGTGCCTTTCTCTTAAGGAGTGCATAAATGATATAGCTGTGCTTGGGTTGCCACAGCCCACAGAGCAACATATTTAAAATACAGATCCTTGTCATGCTCCTCATAGCTTTTCTTTTCTATGTAGATAGTCTCCAGTATGCCTTGGTACACTTGTGTACACCAGACTTAGTATTTTATTCTTCCTAAAACTAAAGCACCTATAATGTATAAAAATGTGTCCTGGTCTCAGAAATCCACCTGCCTCTGTCTCCAAAGCGCTGGGATTAAAGGTGTGCACCACCACTGCCCAGTTTGGAACTGTTCAGTTTTAATTTCTGCCTTTTATGTAGGGTCACTCCAAAAGTACATTCATTAAAAAACTAATCCTCTCTTTGTGATTCTATGCATTCCTGGTCTTTTAAACCAAGTTGTTTCCTACTTTGCCGCTACATTGTATATTTCTCAGTCTTTGTTTACTTTTTTAAAGATTTATTTATTATATGTAAGTATACTGTAGCTGTCTTCAGATACACTACAAGAGGGCGTTGGATCTCATTATTTATGGATGATTGTAAGCCACCATGTAGTTGCTGGGATTTGAAATCAGGACCTTTGGAAGAGCAGTCAGTGATGTTAACTGCTGAGTCATCTCTTTAGCCCCATTTTTACACCTTTTTTTTTTGGTTTTTTGAGACAGGGTTTCTCTATGTAGTCCTGACTGTTCTGGAACTCACTCTGTAGACCAGGCTGGCCTCTAACTCAGAAATCCACCTGCCTCTGCCTCCCAAGTTCTAGGATTGGTGGCTTGCACCACCGCCGGCCATTTTTATGTCTTTATGTTGGAATTTTGTAACAATCATTTTTTTGTTACTTATTAGAAAATGTGAGCTCCTCAAGGTCAGAGATACTGCTGTTACTCACTTGGTTTCTGGTTCTTTTCCTAGTGGTTTGTACCATCTTCAGGAAATAGTTGTTACAAAAAATGTAACTAGAACAATGAAAGAGTGGACAGGTTTTATAAGTATCTGTTTTAATTAAAAGTTACATTTTGTTTTAAGTATTTATGATTCTTTTTATTCCTTTGCATGTTTTCTTGGCTGAATGGGAGTAGAGAAGAAGAAAATGAGGTAAGTATAATTGAATTAGTCATTTAAGAAATGGCCAGGTTCATTTATTACAGCTGAAAATATTTAAATATTAAAATATTGAAAATATTTTAAAAAACTACCATTTTGATTGTTAAATGAAGTTAATAGTTGTAATCAATTTGATTATTTCTAGCTATAATAACTCATCCCAATGGAGGACATTATATATAACAAGAAAGTCATTTTTATTTATTTTTATTTTATGTTCATTGGTGTTTTGCCTGCATGTATATCTGTGTGAGGCTGTCAGAAGCCCTGGAACTGGAGTTACAGAAGTTGTGAGCTGCCATGTAGTTGCTGGGAATTGAACCAGGGTCCTTTGGAAGAGCACCCAGTGCTCTTACTTGCTGAACCATATCTCTAGCACCAAGAAAGTAACTTTTAAACTTAAAAGATTCAAGAAATTTAGAAAGGTGACAGCTTGCAGTTGTAGAATCAGTTTGTCTGTTTCTATATATTAAGTTTCTATGTGATATTTAATTTGAAAAATAACGTTCTATTTTTTAAATTTTTGAAAACCGCTGCAATGTGTATAATGTAATATATATGTATAGCATAAAAGCTTTACTGTTTTTCTTTTTTTCCTTTTTGGTTTTTCAAGAAAAGATTTTTCTATATAGCCTTGACTGTCTCGGAAGTAAGTGGCTTTGTAGACCAAGATGGCCTCAAAATCAGGGGTCAGTTCTGAGACCAAAGTAATGTGCCATTGTGCCCCACTTTAAAACTAGTTTCAATTTTACCATATTCAGAAGGAAAGTGGTTTTCTTAAATAACCAACGTATATTAAAAGACATTTATATGAAATATGTTGTAAATGATTATTTGATTTTATTTGGTTTTGAAATAGGGTTTCTCTGTGTAAAGCCCTGGTTGTCCTGGAACTCACAGAGATCCACTTGCCTCTGCTTCCTGAGTGCTAGGATCAATGTGCCATTATGCCCAACTATGAGGCAAAATTTTAATTTGGACTTGAGTCTCTGTCTTGATATTACCCTCTTTAATATAGGCTTGGGGTGGGGATATGGTGGTATACACCTTTAATGCTGGAAGGCAGAAGCAGACTTATCTCCAGCCTGGGCTACATAGAAAGACCCTGTCTCTCTCTCTCTCTGTGTGTGTGGTGTATATTTGCATGCTTGAGTTTGTTTCTATAGATTTTTCTGTTATTCTTTCAACAACCTAGGTTATGCTTTAAATTCTGACCTCCACCATCTCAGAAACTTTGGTAGTTTGAGAGATACTTTGTCAGATAATGGAGAAGATGTCTTAGTTATATTTTGTTGTTCACATATTAATATTAGAGAATAAATTATTAGCATTACCATGGAGTGTGTAGCAGATGGTGGTGTGCTAAGTCAGAATAATTTCAATTTCTAGTGTGGCAGAAGGCCTGGTCCTTTTTTGACTACTTTATCTGTAAAATGAATGCCGAAAGAGGCTAAGTTGTACCAGGGAGGTCATTAAAATTTCTTGGACTCATTTGATCCCTGCCTTAGAACAAAGAGACATCACAAACAGGTGGGGGTTTTTGCTTCATTTTAGAGTAAATGATTTGTGTGTGTGTGTGTGTGTGTATTTTTGTTTTGTTTAAAAACGATATGCTCTACTGTTTCTATGTGATGCTAGGAGACCCTTGGTTTATTTGATCTTTGGTGTTTCTTAGATAAATAACACACAAGGAAACTATTTTGTTTACTGAGGTATTATTTACTGCTGTGTATGTAAGTGTCTTTTATATACCAGGTTAAAGGAAATTCTTGTTGAAGATGCTCCTTGAGCTGAGTGGTAGTGCGTGGTTGCAATCTCAGCACTGGGTAGGTGGAAGGAAGCATGGGCATTAACATGAGCTCACAAAACCCGGGGGACTATATGGTGAGAGTCTACCTCAAACCCAAACACACTGAAGTAAAAACCAACTTCCAGAGCAGGAACAACACAAAAACAGTTTCCTTTCAAAAGGAGGGGGGGGAAGGAAAGAAAATGAAAAAGGACCATGAATCTAGAGGATAAGTGCCAAAATGGATAACATTCTTTTTTCTTTTTTTTTTTTAAAGATGTTTTTGTTTATTATATTTAAGTACACTGTAGCTGTCTTCAGACACTCCAGAAGAGGGAGTCAGATTTCTATACAGATGGTTGTGAGCCACCATGTGGGTGCTGGGATTTGAACTGAGGCCCTTCGGAAGAGCAGTTGATGCTCTTAATCACTGAGCCATCTCAACAGCCCCAATAAAATTCTTTAATGTAGGATAAAATGGAAAAAATGCAGGTACTGTTGAATCTGGGAATAGATACTTAGTTATTTGTTCTTCTTTATTTTTATACTTCTCTTTGTATTTATTCCTCAAATGTTTAATAATGAACAACTGAATCCCATTTGTAGCATAGTGAAAGTCATACTCCTGTTTTTTTTTCATTTCCTTGACATTTTAAATTATGACAATTTAAAAGAAAGTACTTGTAGTAATAATTGTTTTGTTCTTTTGTAGGCAAAGATTGAAAATGTGCAGAAAACAGGTTTCATCAAAGGACCAATGTTCAAAGGTGTTGCTTCAAGTCGATTTTTGCCCAAAGGCACGAAGACAAAAGTTAATTTGGAGGAACAGGGTCGGCAGAAGGTGTCATTCAGCTTCAGTCTTACAAAGAAAACTTTACAGAATAGATTTCTCACTGCACTTAGCAATGAAAAGCAAAACGATTCTTCAAACTCCCCAGCTACCCCTCTTCAAGTAGACTCAAACCCTAAAGTTAAAATGGACGCTGGAGATACTTTTCCTGCTACAGAAGAGTCTTCACCACCAAAATCGAGAGTGGAATTGGGCAGAATTCATTTTAAGAAACATCTGCTTCATGTGACATCCAGGCCACAGCTGGCTACAACTACAACAGTAGCATCTCCCCTTCCTCCTACAACACAGTTACCAGCAATCATAGCAGAATCAACTACAGATTCACCACCTTCATCTCCACCCCCACCTCCTCCACCTCCCCAAGCCCCATCATCCTCACCACCAGCACCAGTATCAGAGCCAGTGACCTTGCCGCAACCCCCAGTAACAGCACTAATGACATCACCACCAGATCCTTTACCAGTAGATGTAGCAGTTAAAGCTCAGAAAGAACCTTCAGTTAAAAGTGTACCGGAATTTTTAGAGGTGGATACAAAGCAAGATATTGTATCTAATAGTTTAGAAGAACACACAATTCAAACTTTGAAGGAACAAGCAGATAATCTCCTGCAAAAAGAAGATTCCCATATTGGGAAGGAAGAAGAGGTTTCAGATGGCTCTAAGATAAGCCTCAGTTCTAAAAAAGCAAGTTCTAAGAAGAAGTCTTCACAATTTGAAGGAACATTTCTTGGTTCAGAATCTGATGAAGATTCTGTACGGACTTCCTCCAGTCAAAGATCACATGATTTAAAATCTTCAACAAGCATTGAGAAGGAAAGAGATTTTAAGAAGATCTCAGCATCTTCAAAAAGTGAGGATTTGGGGAAATCATCAAGATCTAAAACAGAGAGAGATGATAAATATTTTAGCTACTCAAAACTTGAAAGAGATGCGCGCTATGTATCTTCCCGATGTAGGTCTGAAAGAGATCGAAGGCGAAGCCGGTCTCGTTCTAGATCTGACAGAGCCTCTAGAACTAGTTTGTCTTATTCTCGGTCAGAAAGATCTCATTATTATGATTCTGAACGGCGCTACCATAGGAATTCCCCGTATCGCGAGAGGACACGCTATTCTCGGCCATATACTGAAAACAGGGCACGGGAGAGCTCAGACTCTGAAGATGAGTATAAGAAGACATATCCAAGGCGCACCTCAGCCCATTCCTACAGAGACCTAAGGACATCATCTTATTCTAAATTTGATAGGGACTGTAAAACTGAGACCTCGTACTTAGAGATGGAGAGAAGAGGAAAATATTCTTCAAAACTAGAAAGAGAATCCAAACGGACTTCAGAGCATGAAGCTATAAAAAGATGTTGTTCTCCCACAAATGAAATGGGATTTCGACGAGGCTCATATTCCAAGCATGATAACAGTACTTCCCGTTATAAATCTACCCTTTCAAAATCTATATCCAAGTCTGATAAATTTAAAAATTCTTTCTGTTGTACAGAATTAAATGAGGAAAACAAACAATCTCATTCTTTTAGTTTGCAGACTCCTTGTTCAAAAGGTAGTGAATTAAGAACAATTAATAAAATTCCTGAAAGAGAAAAGACTGGGTCTCCAACTCCATCAAATCAATTAAATGATTCACCTACTTTTAAAAAGCTAGATGAATCTCCTATTCTTAAGCCTGAATTTATAGGACATGATAGCCATGAGAGTATTAAACATTTGGAGTTATCAAAAGTGAAAAATGATCAATTAAGAAACATTTGTTCCATTGAATTAAATGTAAATGGATCTCCAGAGACAGAAGGTGATGTGGCAACATTTTGTACTTCTAAAACAGATGGTATTTCAATGACTTCTGAAGATAGTGTGACTGGATCAGAGGTGTCCCCTTTGATCAAGGCTTGTTTGCTTTCATCAAATGGATTTCAGAGTATTGGTAGATGCAGAGAAAAGGACTCAGATGATATTTGTAGGCAGCATAAGTCAAAAAGTCCATTTAGGGAAATGGAATCTTTGTTGTCACCACACCATGATAAACTCATGTCTTTGCCAGTTAAGACTATAGATTATTCCAAGACATTAATTAAAGAACCAGTTGTTAAGAGACATTCTTGCAGCAAAACCAAAGATTCAGATAGCTACTGTTGTCCAAATGAAAGCTCTGAAGCTGAAAATACTGAACCTTCAGTTATAAAGATTTCTTCAAATAGCTTTGTGAATGTGCATTTGGAATCCAAAACAGTTATATGTGATAATAGGGCGCTGGCAGACAAGCACTCAGAATTTACATCTGATGAGTATAAACAGAGCATTGATAGCACTAGTTCAGCTGCTCTTAACCATTTTGATGGCTTGTATGAGTCTGTAGGGAGTTCATCTCTCCAGAGTCTTCCATCAGGAAAAAGATGTGAAGAGAACACATCTCCAACTCCAATTTTAAAGTATGTAGGGAAAGAAACAGTGGATGTTGGTAGTGCTCTTCCTGATTCAGGAAAAGGATTTTCTTGGGAAAACAGGCTTAATAATGTGTTATCTGAGCAGTCTTTGCAAGAGACTCAAAAAGAAGGGAATTCCATATTGCATGAGAGAAGAGGAAAACCAGAAATCTCCTTAGATGAGGAAGAACGAAGAGGCCATACACATATTTCTGATGATTCAGAAGTTGTATTTCCTTATGATTTGAACTTAACCATGGAAGACAGTGACGGTATAACTTACACCTTAAATTGTGACAGCAGTGGTACTGCTCCAGAGATGGGATCTGTTCTCCACGAAGATTACTCTGGATCTTCTGCAAGTTCAAGTGATGAAAGTGACTCTGAAGATACCGAGTCTGATGACAGCAGTATTCCAAGGAACCGTCTCCAGTCTGTCGTGGTTGTGCCAAAGAATTCTACTTTGCCCATGGAAGAGACAAGTCCCTGTTCTTCTCGGAGCAGTCAGAGCTACAGACATTATTCTGACCACTGGGAAGATGGATTAGAGTCAAGGAGACATGCATATGAGGAAAAGTATGAGAGTATGGCAATTAAAGGCTGTTCTCAAACTGAAAAATTCTTCCTTCATAAAGGAACAGAGAGAAATCCAGAAACTTCTTATTCACAGTTCAGCAGGAAAGTAGATAATCACCTGCCTGAAATTGTTCATTCTCAAAGTGATGGGGTTGATAGTACAAGTCATACAGACTTGAAATCTGACCCTCTAGGGCACCTGAATTCAGAGGACACATTAAGAGCCAAAGCATCTAGGCCTCAAGAGCTACCAGTTTATTCAGATGATTTTGAAGATATCCCAAATAAGTCTCGACAGCAGATGATTTTCTTGAATCGGCCTGATAGTAGTAGACTAGGAAAAGCAGAACTGGGATTTTCTTCCACTTGTGACATTTCCCGAATGGATGGCTTGCACTCATCAGAAGAGCTCAGAAACCTAGGGTGGGACTTTTCCCAACAAGAAAGGCCCACTACCACATACCAGCAACCTGACAGCAGCTATGGAACCTGCAGTACACACAAGTATCAGCAAAGTACTGAACATTATGTTGGGACCCATAATTACTGGCAAGGCAATGGCTATTGGGATCCAAGATCAGCAGGTAGATCTCCAGGAGCTGGGGTTGCTTATGATCGGCTCCAAGGGCAAGTACCAGATTCTCTAACAGATGATCGTGAAGAAGAGGAGAATTGGGATCAACGAAGTGGATCACATTTTTCAAGCCCATCCAATAAATTTTTCTTCCATCAGAAGGACAAGGGATCAGTGCAAGCTCCAGAAATAAGCAGCAATTCAATTAAAGACTCTTTAGTTATGAATGAAAGGAAAGATTTTTCAAAAAACTTTGAAAAAAATGATATAAAAGAGAGAGGGCCTCCTAAAAAACGAAGGCAAGAGTTGGAGAGTGATTCTGAAAGTGATAGTGAACTACAGGCTAGAAAGAAAGTTAGAGTGGAGATAGAACAGGGAGAGTTGCCGGTGCCCCAACACTCTGAGCTGGTGGGACCGTCGTGTGCTATGGATGACTTCAGGGACCCACAGCGGTGGAAAGAATTTGCCAAGCTGGGGAAGATGCCTTGTTACTTTGATCTTATTGAAGAAAATGTTTATTTAACAGAAAGGTGAGCCTGACATAGTTTTTAAATAAATTTCTGCTTTTTTTGTAAAAGAAAAAAAGAAAAAAAAACACTAGTTAAAAAGTAGCTTTCCAGCAGTTTAGACTGAAATAAGTATTGTGATAAAATTTAGATAACAGAATCTATAAAATATCATTTCTATTTAGGTTTACTAATAGATATCCTCCCATTTTTCCATCTAAGAAAAATGTCTAGTTTTTTGTTTGTTTTTATAGTTGGTTTTAAAAGGTATAATTTAAGATGACCTGATTTCCTTTTTTTCTTTTTTTTTCTTTCTTTCTTTCTTTCTTTTTTTTTTTTTTTTTTTTGGTCTTTTGGATTTGGTTTTGTCGAGACAGGGTTTCTCTGTGTAGCCCTGACTGTCCTGGAACTCACTCTGTAGACCAGGCTGGCCTCGAACTCAGAAATCCGCCTCCCAGAGTGGTGTATGCCACCACTGCCCAGCGCTGACCTGATTTCTTCTCTCTTATACCATTGGTCTTTTCTTTTCTTTTTTTTTTTAGATTTATTTATTTACGTAAGTACACTGTAGCTGTCTTCAGACACACCAGCAGAGTGCATCCGATCTCATTAGAGATGGTTGTGAGCCACCATGTGGTTACTGGGATTTGAACTCATGACCTCTGGAAGAGCAGTCAGTGCTCTTAACCACCAAGCCATCTCTCCAGCTCCCTGATTTCTTCTCTTAATTCATTCTTTTTTCATGTGGTTTTAAAAAGTATGAGCTAGCCTACTTTTTCATAATTCCTTTTTCATGTGAAGTTGTGACCAAAAAAAAAAAAAATGAAAGAAAAGTTCAGTGGGCAGATAGGGGATGGTACCGTGGAGAACACACTTCTTTTGCAGAGGACCCAGGTTCAATTCCAGGCACTCACATGGTCACTCTCAGCTGTTACTCCAGTTTTAGGGAGTCCCATGTCCCCTTCTGGTTTCTTCAGACACTGCATACATACACAGGCAAAACACATAACATTAAATAATAATCTTTTTTTTTTAAAGGGCAAATAATTGTTAGGAACTGTTTTTTTCTTCTTTGGTTTTTTTTTTTCCAGTTTCTTTGTATTGCCCACTATCTTGGAAATCCTACTGTAGACCAGTCTGGCCTCAAACTCAGAGCTGTTTTTCCTCTGCTTCCAGAGTGCAGAGATTAAAGGCCTGTGGTACCACACCTGGCCTGATACTTTTTTCTTGAAAACAGGTATACACGAAGCACCTTTAGGTACTATAAAGCCGTAATTAGAGTTACAGTATATATTTATTTTATGTGTATTGGTGTTTTGCCTAAATGTCTGACTATGTTACAGTGTCAGATTCCCTGAAACTGGAGTTGCAAGAGTTGTGAGCTGCCATGTGGGTGCTGGGAATTAAACCCTGGTCCTTGGAGGAGTAGCCCGTGCTCTTAATTGCTTAGCCAGCTCTCACTCTAGCCCCTTAGCAAATTCTTTTTATTGTGATGTTTTAAAATCATGTGTATCGGTGTGTGGGCTTGTGTATAGAAGTCGGGGCTACAACAGGGTATTGGATACCTGGAGCCCCAGAGGTAGTGATGAGCAGCTACCTGAGGTAGGTGCTGGAAATGAAACTCCTGGTCCTCTGGAAGAACAACAAGCACACTGAGCCATCTCTGCACCCACTGAATGCGCTTATAAAGTTTCCACTTACCCATTTTCTTCTGTGTAAAGTTTCCTTAGTTGAGATTTAGTCTAGCTATTGTCCCCTTAAGCACTTTGAAAGTTTTATTAAGTTTTTCATTGTAATATATCTATAAGTTAAGACTTTATTCATTTATTTTTGTGACAAGGTATCATGTCACCCAGGCTGGCCTTGAACACCTGATTTTTCTGGAAACTTCAGCTTCCCAAGTATGTGTCACACTACCAGATCTAGTATGGGTTTTTATGAGCTTGCATAGCATTTTTTCTATACCAAAATCTTTTTATTTTAAATTAGTTTATGGTTTCTTAGTGCCAGTGCCTTTAATATCTTCATTTTTATTCCCAAAGTACATTTTTATTGAGAAAATTTTGCTTCTGAAATCTGTACTGAATAATTATTTTTTAGATTTTAAATTTTTTTTCCTGAGATTTACGTCTCAGTATTATCTGGGCTGGCCTAGAACTCCTTGGATCTATATCCTCCTGCCTTTGCCTCTTGAGCTAGTGCTACAGGCATTCACTAACCTGCCTGTCTCTTTTTGTTCTATAGTCATACTTCATTTATAAAATATCCATTCTCTTTTTAATGAATACAAGTGTTATACTACTAAGGGATCCTGTAAAAAAGACTTGGTTGAGTTAAACACACTGACACACACAGCTATCTTCACTGTCCCTCTTCTCTGTCCCTCTCCCTCCCTCTCTCTTTCTGTGGTGCCTAGGAATTGAGCCTAGGGCCTATTTGTATGCTAGCAGAAAGTGCTCTACTAACTCAGCTAGCTCTATCTTCCTGACCTTTGTGTTCTGCTAGCCCTAATACAGGTATAGGATCTCCTATTGTTCTGACTGGACTTGCCTGGTTTAGGCCTGCTTTGAACTTGGACCTTTCCCTCAGCCTCCTAAGTAGCTTTGATTACAGGCATACACCACCATACCTGGCTTTTATCTAACAAATGCATGTGATTAGGTCATCAGTATTTCAGTCTCTTCTCTTTTGGGGGTTGGATGAAGGTGAGGGGGGGATAGCTAGAGTCTTTCCAGACTGGTCTTGAACTCTGTCTGTTTCCTTCTTGGTGTTGTCTTTTGAGTTGTTGACTAAAAAACGAAAGAAATATGAAACTGAGCTTCAGCAGTTATTTGATCGAATTTTTATCTTTAATAGACTTATGTAACTAAATTGTATGCAATTTTACCCAATAGGAAGAAGAACAAATCCCACCGGGATATTAAGCGAATGCAGTGTGAGTGTACACCTCTTTCTAAAGATGAAAGAGCTCAAGGTGAAGTGGCGTGTGGAGAAGACTGCCTCAATCGTCTTCTCATGATTGAATGGTAAGTGAGGTGGTCTGCTCCACTCTGCTCATCTCCTGCAATGTATTTCTTTAAATATGAAAAATAATTAATGAAGGATGAAATTTTTTAACCTTTTTATTATATGTTAAAAGAATACTTTATAAGATTTCCAATGTTTAATAGAACACAGGTATTAAGACAAATTTCCACTGCATTGCTCATCTAGCACATAAGTAAAACATTTCTATTGGTAATAGAACTGTTGGCTTGGGGGGGGCGGCTCTTTTTGAAATAGGATTAGTTATGTAGCCCTGGCTGTCCTAGAACACACATATTTGCCTGAATCTGTTTGCCTCTGACTCCCAAGTGCTGGGATTAAGTCTTGTAAACTACCATAGTGGCCTCTGCAACTACTTTTAATTCAGTGATGTTTGTGCCCTGAGAAGTAAATTGTAATTTTAAACTTTGATGATGAAATAAAACACTAAACCTTGAAAATTCAAAAGGTGAATACCAGCACTCACTCAGGAGGCAGAGGCAGAGGCAGGTGGACAGCCAGGGAGGGCTACACGGAGAAACCCTGACGACTCAAAAAGCCAACCTTTTCCCTTTGTAGTTTCCGCAGAAAAAGTATTAATGTGTACAACATAGGCATATAAATTTTTAAACAGTGATCTTTCTTCAGAGATACTTTATAGTTTTCAGTGATTTACTTAATTTTTTACTCTTTGGTTTTCCCCACCCCCCACTCAAGACAGGGTTTTTCCATGTATCTCTCTGATTGTATGAGAGTTCACTATATAGACCAGGCTGGTCTTGAACTCCCAAGCATGCACCACTATTGCTGGGTGGTTGGTTTTTTTGTTTTTTGTTTTAAATACATAGAAATAAGCATATTATGTATACTTTTGGATAATCAGACCTAATCAGAACCGCATATACAAATCTGCCTAATTTTTTCTCCTAAGTGCACTATGTTTTCTGTTTGTAGTTGACCCATAGTAATTAATTTTTTGCTGCTACATACTTGATTGGATCAGCCCGGCCTAGAACTCAGAGACATCCACCTCCCTCTCTGCTTCTCAGTGTTAGGATTGAAGTAGTGAGTGCATCACCATGCCTAGCTAAACTTGTTTGTTATTTTTAACCAATCTGACTAATGAAAAATGTTTTTTTTTTTTAGTGTTTTTGTTTTTGGTGCGTATGGGTGATTTTGCCTGCATGTAAGTCTGTATACTAAATGCATGTCTGACACCCTGGAGCCAGAGTTGTAAGTGGTTGTTAGGTGGGTTGGGCTGAGATCCAACCCAAATTTTCTGAAAGAACAGCTGGGCCATGTCTCTCCAGCCTGATTATGTTATCCTAGAAAAAAAGTATTAGTCTAGACATGGTGGTGCACACTTTATTCCAGCACTCAGAGGAAGAGGCAAGCCAAGACTATATAGTGAATAGGAACCTCCTTTTTTGATGAGACCATTCTGACTTTGTAGACTAGTCTGGCCAACAATTTACTGTGTAGTTCAGGTTGGCCTCAGGCTCTGTGAGATATGTCTCTACAGTTCCTCAGTGCTGGGGTTACAGGAACAAACTACCACTCTATTCAAGGCTCTTTATTTTTAATGTTAATGAGCTTTTATTTTTATAGTTCTGTTACTTTCACAAAAATAAAATACACATATCTCAGAAAAATAAGAAAATTGACTTTAATTTCTACTTCTGATTTTGTATTTGTGCGTGTATGCATGTGTGTTGCATTTAAAAGACCAAATTGATTATTTGAATGAAATATATGAGGAGATGCACTTAAAGATAGCATAAGCAAAATAAGATTAAGTTTTTAGCTGCCATATATATGCTAAGATTTGAACCCAAATTCTCTAGAAGAATAACTGGGTTATCTCTCCAGCCTGATTTTTAACCTGGGTAAAGCTGTTGTTGGAAAATTAATAACTAGGCTGGCAAGATGGCTCATGGGTAAAGGTCTTTGAAGTCTGATGATCTTTTTCTTACATAAAGGAAGGAGAGACCTGACTCCTGTGAGTTGTACTCTAATTTCCATATGCATGCAAGATAAATATAATTTAAAGAATATTAATAACTATGATCAGAAAACATGCATGGTAACAAAAGCTTAAAAAAGTTTATTGGTACAGCTTTGATAAGAAAATCCAGTAATTGTTCATGTACTCAAAGATTATATACAGATGAGAATTGTATTCTAGACACTAGAAAATGGCAGGCAAATCATCCTCTTGATGATCAAATGACTAGACTGTACTGTGAATACGCTCCCTCAGGAGCACTGTAGTCATTGGATTCTAGGGAAAGCTTTTTAAGTGAGAATATTGAGGAAGGGTCGTTGTTTAGCCACAGCTAAACTGTGTGGTAGAAATGAGGTATTTGTTGTTATATAACACATGTGTTGAAGATGTTACAATTCTTTATGATATTTAAAGATATGATATCTTTTACCCATTTCTCATTTCAGTTCCTCTCGATGTCCAAATGGAGATTATTGTTCAAACAGACGGTTTCAGAGAAAACAGCATGCAGATGTAGAAGTCATACTTACAGAAAAGAAAGGCTGGGGCTTAAGGGCTGCCAAGGATCTTCCTTCGTAAGTGTGGTTTCCATCACCTTTCATGTCATTTTTGTGTTGTTTGGATTTGCTTAGGCATTTGGCTAAATGATTTATTTCAATGATGTTTAATAATGCTCATTATGTAGAATGACTGCTTGGTAACTAGTTTAATTGATTTCTAGAAGGTGAAGAAAAAGTTACATTTTGGTTTTTTGGAGTGTTTTGTTTTGTTTTGTTTTGTTCCAGTCTTTAAGTTATGATAAATGACTTTTGAGGTCTTTCATTTAGCTGAATCTTCAAGTCTAAATTGTTAGTCCCTGGTTATTGTTATATTCTATAAATTTCCACTCTCGGATGTTGGGTGTTTTAGTGGTTAGTTAGATTCTGATATTTAAACTTACTTCAATTAAAAGTGACTTGAGTGCACTGTTTGGTATAGTACAGCACTTTGAGAGGGCCAGTAATCATTCTGGTGGGCCTGAATGGAGTGGCTTTGGGCAGATGACCAAATTTCTTTAACCTCTCTCTGTCATAAAACTCATATTACATAGCTTCAGTGATGAGGGAGAATTTGGTTTTCATAAGTGAGGGAAAGGTCTTACATAAAGTATTTTTGGCAGTTACTGAAATTTACAAGATAGCCTGTGTGGGAAAGTTGATACAATTCTTTGCTTAGAAAGAAACATCTTAGGGTTTATTACTTTTGCTTGTATAGATATTTTATCTCAGTGTATGTCTGCACCACTTGTGTGACTAGTGCCTAAGATCCACTAGACCCTATGGGATTGGCATTGCAGGTGGCTGTGAGCCACTCTGTCGGTCACTAGGAGGTTAACCTTGGTCCTCTGAAGACGAAGCAATGTTCTTAATGGCCGAGCCATCCCTTTAGCTCCTTAAATACTGATTGTAAAGATAATGGTTTAACTTTTACATTTAGCCATGAGTGACTTGGTTATTACTGAGATCTAACTTGGCTTTTACAAAAATACATTTATTTACTCTATTTTTCTATATACATTTATTTACTCTATTTTTCTATAAGTACTTTTGAGTTTTGGTGTTCAGGAGATAGAGTCTCATTGTATAGCCCTGGTTGGCAGGGAACTCACAATAGACTATGATGGCCTTAGACTCAATGGGATCTGACTACCTCTCTATCCCAATTGCTGAAATTAAACGTATGTGCCACTTCGTTCAGCTGAGATTGATTGATTGATTGATTGATTTTGGTTTTTCAAGATGCAAGATGGTGTTTCTCTGAGTAGCCCTAGCTGTTTTGGAACTCACTCTGTAGATCAAGCTGGCCTCAAACTCATAGAGATCCTTCTGCCTCTGTCTCCCAAGTACTGGGATCAAAGGTGTGCACCACCACCACCAGCCTAATTTTTTTTTTTTTAAAGAGAATTATATATTTTTTTTGGATTTTGATTTTTTTTCGAGACAGGGTTTCTCTGTATAGCCCTGGCTGTCCTGGAACTCACTCTGTAGACCAGGCTGGCCTCGAACTCAGAAATCCGCTTGCCTCTGCCTCCCAGAGTCCTGGGATTACAGGCATGTGCCACCACTGCCCGGCTGGTAGAGTAACTTTTAATAAGCACTTTGATTATATCAATATCTAATGAACAAAACCAGATGGTTTATGTTTTGTTTTCATTTGTGTCTTTGTGTTCAGAGGACAAGAAACTTGTGAAAATCAGTTTCTTTCGACCGTGTGTGTTTTAGGGATTGAACTCAGGTTCAATAAGATTTGACCACATTCTTAAAATTGTTTCATTGGAGCTCAAAACTTCCAGGCAGGTTATTGGAGTTTACAACTTAGGAGCAATGCATAATAAAGCATTTGTATGTATATAAAGCCAATAGTTGGAGTTGGTAATAAAATTTCAGAGAATAAAAAAGGAATGTGAAGAGACTTGAGATTTAATAACTTAATAAAGCATGGGTAAATAATCAAGGAAAGAGCAATTCAAGTATGATAACTGACAGAAGCCAAAGAGAGATTAATCACATTTACTTAGGAATGCTACAGAGAAATCACAAAAAAAAAAAAAATGCAGTCAGGAAAAAAAGGTATATTTTTGTTTTGTTTTTAATATAGGATGTTCATTTTTTCCCCCTATAGTGATACATTATAATTGAATCTAAATTTGAAGCTCTACTGGCACAGCAAAGCCACTGCTTTGGGTAGTTTAAAGATGTCAGACCCCAATGAGTATGGGGGCTCATGCATTTAATCCCAGCAATCTGGAGGCAGAGGCAGACAGATCATTTCTAGGACAACCAGAGATGCACAGAGAAAGTGCTTTAGTCTCTGTTCTATTACAGTGAAGAGAACCATTACCAAGGCAACTCTTATAATAGAAAGTATTTTTTGGGTACTTGCTTACAGTTTCAGAGGCTAATCATCAGCAAAGTGGAGAGCATTGCAGCATGCAAGCACACACTGCTCTGAGAAGTAGCAGTGAGGTATCTTTGATCTGAAGGCAGCAGGAAAGAGAAACCCTGCGACTGGCATGGGCTTTTAAAACCTCAAAGCCCACACCCAGTGATACACCTCTTCTATCAAGGCCACACCTCCTGATCCTTCTAATCCTGCTAAAGAGTTCTACTCCCTAGTGACTAAGCCTTCAAATAGGGGGGCAATTGTTATTCAAAGTACCACAGAAACTTTATTTTAAAAACAAAACAAAATTCTGGTGGTAGAGGTATAGTTAACTACATACAAACACCTTTAATACCAGCAGGGCTTAAAGACAGAGCTACATTGGGCAACCCTGTCTCAAACAAAACAAAAAAATAAAAAAATAAAAACATAGATAACAAACCTCTGGTTAGAGTGATGGCTGAGTAGTTGAGAATACTTGTTTTTGCAGAGGACCAGGGTTCAATTCTTAACACTTAAATGGCAGCTCACAACCATCCATAGTTCAAGTTTCAGGGCTCTGACATCAGTGAGCATCAGGCATGCACATGGTACAGATGCATGCACAACACTAATCACATAAAAAATAAATATATGTATATATACACACACATATATCTGTATAAAATGTCAAATCTCTAATTGACTCATAAAAGAATTATTCTCCCATTCCTTGGTCCAGGATTTATAATTTTCCAATTTTGAGCTCAGCAATGTTTTTGTTAATATCCCTTTGGTGTTATATGTCCAGAGCACTTATCAGTTATTGAAACCTCTGGTGTATTTATATAAAAGGGCTCCTGAACAACTCACCCTGTAAGAGTAAAGTTTGCCTTTGATTCTTACAGAATATAGTTTTCTGAACCTTTATTCTAAACATTTTTTTAAATGACCTACAGTCTACTGTCAATCTGAAAGCATGCTGACATGGGGTTTCCACTTGGCTGTAGAGTGTATATGTCATGTAAACTGCTTTATGAAACATCACTGGTGTTATCTGTGAAACTTCATTGCTCCTAGTGGAGTGAGGAGGCAACTAGTCATTTGGTCTTTAGGCCAAATCCACATTAAAACATGGGGTGCTTGCTGCTTTATGCCTTTTCTCTCCCCTTGCCTTTCTCTGATGACTCCCCCCCCCCCACCCCCCGTACATATTTGTTTCTGGTGTGAAAAAAATAGAATTATCTTGGGTTATTCTTGGGAATATCTCTTTGCATAAATAAAGTTCCTTTGTTGACATTTTGTAGAGCTGTTTTATGCAAATTCATGATGGGTATTCTGGGTAGTATTCTGGACAGTGAGACCGGCCAAGAAACCAGAGACAAGAGACAAACTTTAACTTTAACCTCTTTAAAGAACCTTGAAAGTAAGGGCAACAGAAGGGCTACTATATTTAAATTGCTGTAATTGTTCCTAACAATTTTCAATATCATAGTTTCTTCAGAGCTCTTTATGGGCTGTAAATCACTGATCCATGTTTTTTAACTGTGTCGGGGATGGTTCTCTGAAGGGTGTAGCTCAGGACCTCGAGTAGTGCCTTACCCCACTGAGCTTGTTCCCAACACGAATAGTTGTTGCAGTATCCAGCTAGAGAGAGTGCATCTTGGAAGTGTGTATAAAGTTTAAACATTTCTTAGACTCAATGGTCTTAAATATTTTTGGAAAGAGGTGGGTGATGCATGGGATCTCAGGTTCAAGGCCTGGGCATTGAGTGCATAATACATATTTTGCATTTTATGTTTTTAGTAGTTTTGTAAATTTTCAGTGTAATCCCTTTGCTGGAAGTGCTAAAATGCTATTTTTTCCATTGTTTTGTAGGAACACCTTTGTCCTGGAATACTGTGGAGAGGTACTTGATCATAAAGAGTTTAAAGCTCGGGTGAAAGAATATGCACGGAACAAAAACATCCATTACTATTTCATGGCCCTGAAAAATGACGAGGTGAGCAGTGCGAATGTGTTTACTTGAGGCAGGCAGGAAATTGTGGCTCTGGGGATAGGGCATGGGTGGGTTGATATGCTGATTGATTTTTAAATCAGAACAGTTGGGGCCAGAAAAAATGAAGAAAATTATTTAAATAGCCATTTGTACTCTAATTTCTGCACTGGGTAGATGAAGTCAGGATGATCAGGAGTTCAAGACCTTCCTCATCTGTCTAGGAAGTTTGAAGCTAGCTTATGCTACATAAAACTTTCTCAGAAGAAATAAAACAGAATCAGAACCATATGTAGTTTCTATTTGTTTACAAGTGGATAGGAAGGGGTGGTGTTTATATGTAAATTCAAACATACATGCTTCATATGACAACTTTAAAAATGATGGCTGATTCCCAGAATGTTTTTTTGTGGGTTATATTTTAATGCTGAGAAATTTAGAAATGTCTGTCATTCCATTTTTTATTGTTGTTTTTGTGGGTTTTGTTGTTGTTTGTTGTTGTTTTTTTGGGACAGAGTTTCTCTGTATAGCTCTGGCTGTCCTGGAACTCACTCTGTAGACCAGGCTGGCCTCGAACTCAGAAATCCACCTGCCTCTGCCTCCCAAGGGCTGGGATTAAAGGCATGCGTCACCACCAGCTGTCATTCCATTTTAATGCTAATGACATGAGCATGTTACTTGATACAAACAACTCTATAAAAATAGTTTTCCACAAAACTTTTTTATGACAAATGTGTTAATGTTGTGTTTCCCATGTGTGGCTTGATAAAGCTTTGCTAGATCCCTAGATCTGCTTCTATATTCAAGGTTAAAATGCTACCAAGCTCTAAGATTATTTTTTATCAATCTGGGTATGGCCTCTGGGATTTTCAGTCGAGGGCATTTGGACATACACTCAAGTTTTAGAGCTACTGAACTGTGGCACAGTACCTGTTTTAAAAAGCATTATTTCACAAGTGAGATTGAAATGCAATAAAATATAAGAAATATAAGTAGGTAAGAGAGACGAGTTATATATTTTCTGTTTTGTTTTTGAGACCAGATCTCACTTCGTAGCTTTGTTCTGCCTACAGCTCAGTAGGCTGGCTTGGATTCTCAGTCATCCTCCTGCCTCCATCTCCCAAGTGCTGGTATTAAAGATATGGGACACTGAACTAGAACTTGCTAAGTACTTCAGGATGACCTTGAACTTCCTGCCTCTGCCTCCCAGTTTCTAGAATTACAGGCATGGGCTACTATGTCTGGTTTTCTGAAGTGCTGAAGATTGAACCCAGGATTTCTACATTCTAGACAGTCATCGTACAAACCAAGCTTATTTATCCCTAGCTCCAAGAAATGATTTTGCTTTTGTATAAACTACTTAAGAAAATTCTAAAAAAGCAGAGAGCCACTTGTTACTTTGTTATAGAAAGTTCTCTAAAATAGGGTAAGAACCAAAGTGATGATGTTGGGGTTTTTTTGTTGTTATTTGTTTGGGTTTTTTTTTTTTTAAACATTAAAATTACTTTAATGCATTTTCATTTTCAGAATGCATGGGTATTTTTAGGATCTTGCTTTAAGATTCTTAAATTTTCTTCTTCCAGATAATAGATGCCACTCAAAAAGGGAACTGCTCTCGATTCATGAATCATAGCTGTGAACCAAACTGTGAAACCCAGAAAGTAAGTTGATATAAATGTTTAAATTTTGAAGTATTTATTCAAGGTTGCTGTTTTTACCATTAATTTTAGTTTCTATATCAGAGGTACTCTTTTAATTTTTTCTTATTTTACTTTATTTTTATTTTGGAATAAGTTTAGTTTTATATAAATACAAAGATATAGAATTGCAAAAATAGAGTGCATGCCCAATTATCCCCTCACCTATTTTCTTTTCCACAAGGTTTTATGAAGTTTTGATTAATCAATAGACTTATAATTTTATAGTAAAGTACGTTGTTTTGAAGATTTATGTTGTTTCGTGTATGTATGCTCTCATGCATGCATTTGTATTTGTATGTAGAGGTCAGAGGAGAAACTGCAGGAGTCGAATCTTTCACTGTGTGAGTAGAGGAGATTACCTAATGAGCCATCTTGTCAGCCTTTTAATATCATTTTTACATGTATATTTTTTTCTAGTCTAAAATTCAACCAAGAAATTTGTTATATTTGATAATTTCTTTGCCTATAATTACTCTAGATTTTATTTCAAAGTTACTGTAGTACAAACTTAAATATGCAGTCTTATCAATGGCTATTGTCACTTTTTTTTTAATTTTAAAATTTGTTGTTAGACAGTGTGGCACATGCCCTTAATCCCAGCATTCGGGAGTCAAAGGCAGACAGATCTGTGAGCTGAGGCCAGCCTGGTCTCCAGAGTGAGTTCTAAGACAGACAAGGTTACACAGAGATACTGTCCTGAAAAAAACAAAACAAAAAGTTCTATCTTTGTCTTGGGTGTTTGCATGTATGTCTATGCACTAGGTGTTTCCAGTACCTACAGAGTCCAAATGGGGCACCTACAGAGTTGTTTGCCTGAGACTGGAGTTACAGATAGTTGTGAATACCATTTAGGTGCTGGGAATTAGGCCCTGATCCTGTGACATAATAGCCAGTGCTCTTGATCAGTAAACCATCTCCTTCTCCCTCATTTACCTTTTTCTTCTTCTTTTCTCCATGTTCTTCCCAACCCTCTTTCTTTTGAGACAGGGTTTCATTATAAAAGTCTTGGCTGGTCTGGAACATGCCATCTAGACCATTTGACCTCAAATTTGACTGCCTCTGCCTCCTGAGTATTGGGAGTAAAGGCATTATTACCAGGTCTGGCTTCTCTTTCTTTTAAGGAGCTTCGTATTTATTTATGTATAGTGTGAGTATATGCTCTGTGTGGGGTATGAGTGTCTGGGGAGTCCATAAGAGAGACATTAAAATTCCATAGTGCTTGAGTTACAGGCACTTCTTATGAATTTATGAAGTTATGAATTGCCAGATGTGGATTCTGGAAAGTGAACTCGGGTCCTCTAGTAGGACAATAGGTACTCTTAAACCATTGAGCTAACTCTCTAATCCCTAATATTCAGATTCTTTATCAGATTCCACATGCCAACTGGACTGTTTTATAATATTCATGTGGCATAAGTAGCCAAAGTCGAGAGAGATTAGAAAATCTAGGTTAAAGACTTGGAGAGATAGCTCAGCAGTTCCTGTTCTTACAGAGATTACAGGTTTGATGCCTTGTACCACAGGTTGTGGTTCTCAGTTTCTGTGTAACCCTCCAGTTCCAGATGATCTAATGCCTTTGTCTGACCTCCTTGGGCACCAGCATGCATATGGTGCACCTATTCCATTGCAGGCAAAACACTCACACACAGAATAAAATAAATCCTTAAAACACAAAACAAAGAAATTCTAAGCTATGGTTGACAAGGAAGAAGATAGCTTAATGGAGAAAAATGGTTGCAGTACAAGCCTGCATTTGGATACCTGGTCTCCAGAATTAAAAAGTCAGATGTGGGTAGTGGGCATCTGTGACCAGGGTGGGGGTGGGAATGACCTGAAAACTTGTAGCTGACTAGTCTGTACTTCAAAACAATATGGAAGATGGCTTAGAGAGATGGCTCAGCAGTTCGATTCTTAAAGACCTGAGTTTGGTACTGGGAATTGTGCTTAAGTTACTCAGTAAAACTTAGAATCTTATAGTTTTGTTTTTTAAGACCAGATTAGCTTTCATATATGTAAATGTAAGTTAAAAGCAATTGTTTGTCGGGTTTTTTTGTTTTTGTTTTTTTGGGTTGGTTGTCTGAGACATGGTTTCTCTGTGTAGCTATGGCTGTCCTGGAACTCACTCTGTAGACCAGGCTGGCCTCAAACTCAGAAATCACCTGCCTCTGCTGGGATTAAAGGCGGCTTTTATTTCTATTGACTGTGCTAGAGACTGAATACAGGGCCTTGTGTTTGCTAGCCAAGTGTTTTCCATTAGCTATATTCTCCAGTCTAGTAGCAGTTCATTTTATTGTATTATAGGCCAATTAATGGATACTGAATTTGATAGTCTATTAAATAAGAATGGCATGTTGGTTGGTTAAGGAAAAAAAAATCACCCCATTGGCTTTGAGAAAACATCACATAAAGACTTATATGTGTAATTCAGTTAGATAATAATGATCTTCATACAAATGGATGTACAAACATGAATCAGTTGCTAATGTCTAGTCTTCCCAAAACATTTCAGTGGACTGTGAATGGACAACTGAGGGTTGGATTTTTTACCACCAAACTAGTTCCTTCAGGCTCAGAGTTAACGTTTGACTACCAGTTCCAAAGATATGGGTAAGTAATGGTTTTGGTTCCTTTTGCTGCTTCTGATATGGAAAATAGATGTTCCATACAGTGATACAGTGATATAAAATCCTCGTGTGAATTATTTAGAAGTTACAAATACATCAGTTCTCATCTATAGTATACCATCATAATTTTTTTTCCTATTTTTCTGGCCACTAAGGGATTTATAGTATGGGAACTATGTAATATTCCTCTGAACTCAATATAATAAAACTTTACTATAGAGTTGGGAATACAGTTCAGTTGATAGTGTACTAACTAGCATGAATCCCTGGGTTTGAGTCCCAATACTAAAGAAAAAATGGAATGTGGTGATGGTGATCCCATCATGTAGGGCAGTGGTTTTTAACCTTCCTAATGCTATGACCCCTTTAGATACAGCTCATCATGTTGTGGTCCCAACCATAAAATTATTTTTGTTGCTACTTCATAACTAATTTTGCTATTAGGAATCATAATGTAAATATCTGATATGCAAATGGTTTTAAGTGATCCCTGTGAAAGGGTCATTCAGCCTTAAGTAGCCTTGACCCATACAAATTGAGAAGCACTGATGTAGGTGGAGGCAGGAGGATGAGAATTCAAGGCCACTCTTGCCTATATGTCAGGTTGAGAAAAGCTTGGCCTAGATGAGACCCTGTCTCAAAAAACAAAGCAAAATGAAAAAAAGACTAATTCATTATAGAAAAATCACATTTGAGGGTATATATATGAATAGAATAATATCCTTGTTTATCCATCCTTTATCAACTTTTGGATAATATTGTTTAACTTATAGCAACCATATTGTACTCCCTTTGGAGCTTGGCGAGATGGTACAGTGGTCAAGAGTACTGACTCCTCTTCCAGAGGACTTGGGTTCAATTCCCAGCACATGCATGGAAGCTCACAACTGTCTGTAACTCCAGTTTCATGTGATCTGACATCCTTACACAGACATACATGCAGGCAAAACACAAATGCATACAAGTACATCATAAAATAAATGGTTTTTTTGAAGACTGGGCTTGGTGGTATACTCCTTTGATCCCATCAGTTGGGAGATAGAGGCATGTAGATCTCTGGGTTTTAAGGCTAGCCTGGGTCTGCACTGTAGATCCCAAGCCAACCATGCTCTGTAGTGGGACTGTTATTTTAGCAAGGTCGAGTGGTATGTGCTTGTCTTCCCCAAATTAAATCAAAATTAAATAGAACCAATAAAGTGAAAGGGTGGAAACTTTGAGTAGGGTGTAGAACTCTTTATGTTTGATACTTAGAAAAAGGCACAGAGATTAAGTTTCCAGGATATTTTAATCTTTTCATGCTATTATAGAACGAGATTTAATTTTCTTATTTTGTCTATTGTTTTTACCAGTGGCTACTTTTCTTGGCAGTGATGCTGTTTCAGATACTCCTTCACATATTCATAGTTTAGAACTTAGTGATCTCTGAGGTTCTTTTCAGTTCTGAAACTGTTATCTAATTATAACCAGGGCAAATGCCAAGAAATATTCCTGTTACACTAATAATACTGCTTTTCTTATCAGTAGGTAACTACAGATTAGGTTCTATGTATTTTTTTCTAGTTTTTTTTTTCTCTCTCTGCTTATATTATCCTTTCTGAAGCCAATGAAGTGGATATGTTTATGGGGTCCTTGCTGTTTGTGAAACAATTTACTTTTTTGCCTCTAATTGGTTGCAGAGGTGGCTATAGCCCAGGGCTGTAGACTTAAGTCAGACTTCTTTTTCAGTACTTTCTTTGCCTCCATGGTTTCATTTAGTCAGTTGATAACTGTATTTATTATTGTCAGAGCTCATCCTGTTTGATAAGTTTTTAAATCAAGTGTTTCTTTTTCTGTGTCATGATAATTGCATTTTATATGTTTTTATAATAGTGGATCTTTTTGGTGTACCATTCAAATATTTATACATAAGTGATAGTTGTCTAAACTATGTTAGCAATTTTATTTCTAGCACAAATAATGTATACAGCTTATTATTTTCATGTTTCAGTAAGTTTTTTTTTTTATTGGCCTGCTTTATCTAACAGATCATAAAAGATTAGAAAAATGATGAAGCCAGTCCTGCTGGTGCAGGTGTGTAATCACACTACATGGGAGGCTGAGGCAGGAAAACTGCAGTTTCAAAGCCAGACTGACCACCCTGTCGAAACTGTCTCAGCAGTAGAAAGTAGTAAAGGGGCTGGGAATGAAGCATATTAGTAGAACTCTTGTTCAACTTGCAGAACCTATGGATTGAATTTGTTCCCCTCCCCCACAACACATACACACAGAAATTGAGAGAAGGAATGGTGGTGAAAAAAGGAATTTTTTAATAGCAATTCTTAGGCTTTTCTATTAGAAGCAGGTTTGTACGTCTCTATTCCCTGCAGGTTAGTTTGGTTCCTAGCGTGCTGTCAGTCCTGCATGCTTCACTCTGTATGACCCATTCTCCTAACTGTTCTCCTGACTTCTGTATGACCCATTCTCCTGTTCCCTAACAGCAAAGAAGCTCAGAAGTGCTTCTGTGGGTCAGCTAATTGCCGGGGCTACTTGGGAGGAGAAAACAGAGTCAGTATCAGAGCTGCTGGAGGGAAGATGAAAAAGGAACGCTCCCGAAAGAAGGATTCCGTACGTTTTCTGCCGTCTTTTTTTCAAATTTTATAATAAAAGTTTTAAGGAAATAACTTTTCTAATTAATTTAAAAGGAAAATCCAGGGTTGGGATAGATACTGGAAAAGAAGTGTTGATGCCTGTTTTTATTTTACATCAATAGATTATAATAGAGAGCTGCTTGAAGTTTTTGGCTAATAATTCCTCTGAGCTTGTCCTTTGTCCGGGCTTGTGTGGTACTCAGGCACACAGCTGTGCCAAGTGTGAAGTTTAGGGGACACTCTGCAGGAGTCTGTTAACTATTTACAGGTGGGTCCCAGGGATCAAACTCAGAGCATCAGGAGTGGCAGCAAGCACCTTTACCTGCTGAGCCGTCTGACCTGCCCTTTCTATCCGTATATGAATTCTATTGAATAAACATAGCAGTTTGTTTAGCCATGTAGCACATATGTGTGTTTATTTGTACTCTGCCATCATGACCATGACTGTGGTGAGCATCAGAGGCATTTCCTGGTACATACTGTGTGTTTTTTCTGTGTCTCGATCTTCTAAGTGGAATTGCTGGGCAGGAGAAAGACAACTATTTTGTATTTTAGCTAATGCTTTTACTTATTTTATATTTTCATCTTATATTATTTGATCTTTGTCTCCCTTAAGGACAGCTTTTTAGAGAAAAGTATTTCTGTATATGTTTTGCCTACTTATGTGTCTGTGTACCACATGTGTGTCTCGTGCCAGTGGAAGGCAGAAGAGGTCATCAGATCCCCTGAAATTAGAGCTGCATACTGCTTTTTTGGGTCCTTGGAATCACTGTCCCTCGGGCCTCAAAACTTTTTGTGCCTTTTCTTCCTCATATCTTGGATTATAGGCCTGATTCATCTTGCCCAGCAATGCTGAATAATGATGAATGTATGTTAGGCAGGTATTTTGCCGTTGAACCATATCCTAAGGACTTAAATAATTTTTGTTCACACAGGTGGTGAATGAATGAAATGCTTTTGAGATTGATCTTTTTTATTTCCTTTTATTTATATGTTTACTTTTTTTTTTTTGAGACTGGGTTTCTTTCTGTAGCCCTAGCTGTTTTAGAACTCCCTTTATAGACCATGCTGACCTTGAACTCTAGAGATCCACCTGTCTCTACCTCCTAAGTGCTGAGATTAAAGGCATATAACACCAAGCTAATTTGGTTGTTCGAGACAGGGTTGTACTATGTAGCTATGGCTATCCTAGAACCATAGGTACCCACCTCCCTCAGACTTTTGAGTACTAGGAATACAGCCACCTCACCTGGCTTTCAATTTATATTTTAAATTTATTTGATGATATAAGATGTCATGTTTGCTTTCTTCCCTCCCTCCCTCCCTTCCTCCCTCCCTCCCTCACTTGGAGACAGAGTAGCCAGTGTTGGCCTTGGGGAGTTCATGGTCTTCTGCCTCAACTTTCAAGGCTGATATTACAGGCATGGCTTAGTGATGAGCATGTTCCCCATCGCCAAGTCTAATTGTTTTTTTGTTTGTTTGTTTGTTTGTTTGTTTGTTTTGGATTTGGTTTTTTCGAGACAGGGTTTCTCTGTATAGCCCTGGCTGTCCTGGAACTCACTCTGTAGACCAGGCTGGCCTCGAACTCAGAAATCCGCCTGCCTCTGCCTCCCAAGTGCTGGGATTACAGGCGTGAGCCACCACGCCCGGCTCCCCAAGCCTAACTGTATGGTTCCTTCTTTTGGTTGTACTTTTCATTTCTAATTTACTTGTGAAGCCAGACATCCCCCTATCCCCACCCCCAGGTTGTTTGAATAAGTAAGTGGGTTGTACTTGTCTTTTAGCTATAATCGTTTCTGTGCTAGGTGGATGGAGAACTGGAAGCACTGATGGAAAATGGTGAAGGCCTCTCTGATAAGAACCAGGTTCTTAGTTTATCCCGGCTCATGGTTAGAATTGAAACCTTGGAACAGAAACTTACCTGTCTCAAGCTCATTCAGGTAAGCACTTTAATACTAATATATTTCTAAATTTAGGGTAGGACATTTAAACTAAAATCTGCCTAATGGGGAAAAATTAATCATGTTTTAAATTGACATGCAAGTTCTTTAGAACTTTGAAAGCTCCCTTGAACATGGTTGAAGAGTTGAATATTATGAGTAACAAAGCTTGCTCATCCCTTCAGTTCAGTCACATGGTGGGATTTCTTTTAGTGTGATAATTTATGGTACTTGGTTATAGCTTTCTTGCCCACAAGTTACTAGTCTGCCAAAACTATTTTACTATATAATCTCAAAGCAAAGAATTTTAGCAGTCATCTCATGTATTCCAATTTACTACGTATGCCATAAGAAAACAATAAAAAAAATCCTCTAAAAAAAATCTCCTTTTTTAATGTTTTTTATTTTATTTTATGAAGACACTGTAGATGTCTTCAGATACACTAGAAGAGGGCATCCAATCCCATTACAGATGGTTGTAAGCCACCATGTGGTTGCTGGGAATTAAACTCAGGAGTTCTCAAAGAGCAGTCAGTGCTCTTAACCGCAGAGCCATCTCTCCAGCCCCCCCCTAAAAAAAATCTTAGCAGAAGGATTGGTGGTATAGTTTAGTGTCAGAGTGCTTATCTAATATAATGAAGCCCTAAGTTCAAACTGCAGAAACGAAACAAAACAATTATCGGAAAAGTATAAGCTTTTTGAATAATAATCTGAATGAAAGAGATAAAAGAAAATTATATGAAAACTAATTTTTAATGTTAACAGCATTTTCAGCAAAGTAATTTTCCATGTTATTCAGAATGTTTTTTATTTATTTATTTTATGTACATGAGTACACTGTTGCTGTCTTGCGACACACTAAAAGAGGGCATCAGATCCCCTTACAGATGGTTGTAAGCCATCATGTGGTTCTTTGGAATTGAACTCAGGACTTCTGGAAAAGCTCTTATCGTTGAGCCATTGCTTCTGCCGGAATTTCCTTTTCGTTTAAGGATTTGTTTATTTTTATTTTATATGTGTGTTGCCTCTCTGCATGCATGTACACTGTCTGCTTGCCTAGTGCCTACAGTTCTCTTCAACTAGAGTTAAAGATAGTTGTAAGCCACTGAGTGGGTGCTGAGAATTGAACCCAGGTCCTCTGCATGCAGCAAGTGCTCTTAACCACTGAGCCAACGCCAGTTCCTAAAAAATTATTTAATTACTTTTTAAGTTATTGCATTTATTTATTGTACATGTGGGCACATGTCTTTAGAGGTTAGTGAGAGAGTCAGTTCTCTCTTTTACCACATAAGAACTGGGGATTGAACTTAGGTCATTAGGTTTAGAGGCAAGCAAGCGTTTTTAACTTCCTGAGCCATCTTGCCAGGCCCAGGACTGAATTGCAGTGTAAATGATGTGTCTTAATAGTTTTCCAGTGTTAATTTAGTTCAAGTGCACTCTGGTAGGAAGGGTGTATGTATGTGAAATACCTGGTTTTTTTAAACAGGGTTTCTCTCTGTAACCCTGAGTGTCTCAGAATTTAGAATGTATACCAGGGTAGCAAATTCAGACACCTTCTGCCTCTGCCTCCCAAGTGCTGGGATTAAAGGTTTGAGCTAGCACAAGAGATACTGTCTTCAGCTGTGTAGATATGTTCCTTTAAGTAACCAATTAAATTCATAAGAGACATGAAAGTAGAAGGAGGGACTTATTGGAAAGAAGTGGATCAGCGAGAAGTGGGTGATTGGGAATTAGTTGGATAAAAGTGCATTAAAGACAACATTTCTTAAATACTGAAATTCTTTATAGTATTTGTAAGATGTCTAATTATATTTAATAAAAGGAGAGTTTCTGGGGTTTGGGTGTGTGTGCGCATTAATTTAAGTAAACTCTGATTCTCACTGTGGGCTTTCTATAACATTTGCACTGGTATTGCCTCCCTAACACCTTGCATCCTGCCTTTTTTCCTCTATGAAAGAACACACACTCACAGTCCTGCCTCAAGTCATTTCTGGAATGCCATGGGTTGTCACTGCTGTGGATCTGGATGGCAGAGCTCGGCGATGGCCGGGAAAGCAACCCGAAGCTTCAGGAAGAGGTCAGTGCCCATTCCCGACATTTCTGAAAACTACTTCAGGTGATGTCTTAGTTTGAGGGAGTATAATATTGGTGATTATGAATATATCAAATAATTTAAAAAACGCTTATTTTGTCTATATCATTCCTGTATCTATAACTTTGCTTTTGTAGTGAATTTGCCTTTGGTTTTCCCCACAGCATCTTCTAAAGTCAGTTCTATATACCAAGAACTGTTAAGTGCAATCTATCATGATAGTAATTCAGTTGATTGCTAAGACTGTTATCTTTAAATTATGAAGAAAACATGGAAAATTTGAATTTTGAAGTTCTGAAAAATTATTGACAAGATTTAGAACATTCTGAGAAGCAAAGAAGTGTTTTTAATGGTTCAAGTAAAGATTAATTGGCAACATTAGTAGATTTGCAGTTTGTATAACTTACCATGACTTTTCATACGTAGCTTTAAAAAAAAAATCAGTTTCTACCCCAAAGTCAGTTATTTAAAAAACACTTTAGTTTGTTTTTTATTGATTTTTGGTGGGTTTTTGTTTGTTTGTTTGTTTGTTTGTTTTTGAGACAGGGTTTCTCTATGTATGCCTGATTGTCCTAGAATTCACTTTGTATAGCAGGCTGCCCTCAAACTCACAGAAGTCTCCCTTTTTCTGCCTTTGCCTTTGCTGAGATTAAAGGTGTGTGTCACCACCGTCCAGCCAATAAAAACACTTTTTAAAATGAAGTATTGGGAGCTGGAGAGATGGCTTAGGGATTAAACCACAACCAAAAATAAAAATGAAGTATTGGAGTGGACATATAGTAATTTTTATAGCCTATAACCTTTTTCAAAGAGATCTGGGAATAAATTGGGGGAGGACTTAGGTTTCTATAGACCAATACTAGAAAGTAATACATAGTATTGGATGGTTCCCAAGTTTCTGTTACGGTAATTTGGAGAATTTTATAGAGAAATAGATTGGAAATGCAGACTGGTGCTTGCTTTCTTTCTTCTTTAAAGCTGCAGAGCTTTGGGGATCCCTCCTTTAGAGACTTTCTCAGTCACCTTTAGTGGTGTGAGTAGTTGTTATGTTGTTACCCTGTACTTGTTGATTGTAGGTTTTCTTCCATCTTAAAAGGAAATAATGTTAATCTTAAACTGCATCTCTATTTATGAAGACATAGGTGTTAATTTAGTAAGACAATACCCAAAATGTTTCCTGTACTGTTTCCTGTATCTGAGTTCTTACCTGATTTTGAAAGGTCATTTATATGGAGTGATTAATTTTTTATTATGTTTGATCAGATTATAAAGACTTTGGAGCATTTGCCCATTCCTACAAAAAATATGTTGGAAGAAAGCAAAGTACTTCCAGTTATTCAACGCTGGTCTCAGACTAAGACTGCCATTCCTCAGTTAAGTGAAGGAGACGGGTATTCTAGTGAGAATACATCACGTGCTCACACACCACTTAATACCCCGGACCCTTCTGCCAAGCCGAGCATAGAAGTGGATACAGATACTCCCAAGAAACTCATATTTCGCAGACTTAAGATTATAAGTGAGAATAGCATGGACAGTGCAGTCTCCGATGTCACCAGTGAGCTAGAATGCAAGGATGGCAAAGAGGACCTTGATCCACTCGAGACTGTCACTGTAGAAGAGGATGAAGAGCCACAGTGCCAGCAGCTGCTCCCACAGCAGCTGGAGTCTAGAGTTGATGGTGAAACCACTATCCAAGTCAGCAAATTACCCACATCCGAACCAGAGGCAGATACTGAGACAGAGCCCAAAGACATCAACGGCCCCAAACTAGAAGAAACTATTGCTGAGGAAACTGCATCCCAAGATGAAGAAGAGGGTGTGTCTGATGTTGAAAGTGAGAGAAGCCAGGAACCACCAGATAAAACAGTGGATATAAGTGATTTGGCTACCAAGCTACTAGACAGTTGGAAAGATCTAAAGGTAAGAAACTTTTTTTGTTGTTGTTATTATAACTGTATTATTCCAATTTTTGTGTGCTGTAAACCTAAATAAAAACTGACAACATTTCTAGCCATGAGTATTTCTGAAAAATGGAATATGATCTGTCAGCTAGTGATAGATGTGTTTCCAGTGTCCTTTAAGTCTCTATAGGAACCATAACTGTCAAACCATTATACGGACAATGTCCTCCTCTTCTCTCACTGAGGAAAGCATAGCATATTGTCGATTTTATGAATTCAAGGGCTCTTTATATAAAATAAAACAAAATCCCTCTAGTGTTAAACTTACTCTCTATGTAATGACAGCAGATGTTTAAATTAGTTGGAAATCCAGTGAATGTGTTAATAGAAAATTAATGAACTTGATTGGAAAACCCTGGTAATATTATGAAATATTATGAAATTTTATTTTAGAAAGAACATCATGGCACTAGTTTATTTGCATTTGTTTTTTAAATAGTCCTGCCCTTAAGTTCTTTTTTTTTTTTTTTTTTTAAATTGGACAAAACATATATCCTATGGGCAGATGCATAGCTAGGCATGGTGGTATACACCTTTTAACCCCAGCACTGGGGAGGCAGAGGGATGAGTGAGCCTTGTCTACAGAGAGTTCTAGGACAGCTAAGGCTACACATACACATAGAGAGACCCTGTCTCAATAAATAAATAACAAAAGAGGAAAAGTCTGGATATATATATATATATATATATATATATGTATGTATAAATAAAATATTTATGAATGCAGTAAGATGTGTAGAATTTGCCTTTCAGAAAAACCAGTCTGGCTGGGTGGTGGTGGCACACGCCTTTAACCCCAGCACTTGGGAGGCAGAGGCAGGTGGATTTCTGAGTTTTAGGCCAGCCTGGTCTACAGAGTGAGTTCCAGGACAGCCAGAGCTACACACAGAAACCCTGTCTCGGGGAAAAATAATAATAATAATAATAATAATAAAAAAAAAAGAAGAAGAAGAAAGAAAAACCAGTCTGGATCTTGAATAAATATGAACATATGACAATTTGAACATATAAGAGCTCATGGTTCACTTCAGTTGTAAAGGGGTTAGGGTCCAGTTTTTGAGGACCCTATGGGAACAGCTTACTTGCTACCTTTTATATTTTCTGTTCCTCCTTTCTTCTCTCAGTGTTGAAACAATCACGTAAATCAGCAGTGCAGTTTTTTGTAGCAAGGTGAAACTACGAAGCTCATTACATTAGATTCTGTGATTTGACCCCGTGGAACCTAGATTGAACCCAAGGAGTAGTGGTTATTGTGTGCTGTGCCTCCTGTTTTGCTCTCTTGAGACCTTTTCATATACTAGTCTGTGCTCTTACATATATATGCTATACTTTGATGGCTTAAAATTTAGCAATAAACTCAGATTTATTTAGTGTGAGAGCTGACTTTTTTAAAATAAATATAAAAGTGTTGATAGTAAGTCTGTCTGTGATGCTACATATTAACTGCAGTAGTCAGAATTTTGGTTAAATGAGAGATTCTAGAATGGGTACTTGTTGGACCTTTATTTAAAGCCTGCTTTGTGACAACACAGGCAGGGTCTTGAAGTTCCTCAGATGTTTGGAGGAGACTTTCAGCCTGAATGACAGTAATTTAGTAATGTAGACGTAGAAGCGAATACACAAGTGGACACAGGAAAGATTAGAAGGCCACAGTTTGGTAGAAGAGAGGGTGCTCTCGTATAGAGGTTAGCTGGGAAGTCTCTGGTCAACATTTCTCAGATTGTTAAGATTTAATCTCATACCCTTGTCTTAAAATCTGTGAGATGTAAAGCTTTTGATTTTCTGCGTAGTAGTTGGTAATTGTAAATGTATAATTTTCTCTCTGGGATGTATTTAAACCGATAACTGGAACACTTTAACTCACTTTCGGGACACTGATTTTTTGGTTCTACAAAAATATTTCATCATCTTATCCTTTGAATTCCTATCTGAAAGACCAAAGTAGTTTCATAATAATATCTTCTTGACTTTAGGTTTATATTTTTATTTATATTTAAAATAAAATATTTAGTTCTTAGATTCCATACATTGTATTTACCTGACTTCTTAATATCAGGGAAGCATTAAATAAAATTCTCTTCTTTTTCAAACTTGTTTGTTTGGGCATTGCTGTGCTGAGAAACATCTTTACTTACTGTGAAATGATACTTTGTTACATTGGTGCTGGAGTTCTTAATTCTTCTATCTTTTCTTAAGCATTTACCATGTCTCTGATTTCTAGACTTTGGTTATTATTTATTGTCTTTTAAGTTCAAAACAAAATTTTAGCTGGCACTTGGCTAGGAGTCTGAAATCAAGAATTGATAAATTGGATATGTTTTGGAGAAACATACTAATATCACGTGATTACTATATACTACACCATCCCGGCATTGAAAGAGTTAACTACTTCTGTCTGACTTCACCTATGTGTTCAAGTAGACATTAGCTGAAAAGAAAATATTATTCTTTTACCTTTACTAAGCACCTGTGGCCAAGTACTGTGTTAGTTGCTAATATTTAGTTCATACCAAAAAGCATTGGCTGTGGTTGTTTCGGCCACTCTAATTCTCCCTGCTCTTGTGGGTCGACTATATATAACACTGCTGGACCTGCATTCCAGTTGTCCTGTCTACACTGGATGGAGTAAAGAACTGAACAAATAACTTCCTACTCTTTAGTCTTGGTTTTGCTGTGCAGACAGATTATAGGGATCATCCGTAAATGTAAGAAGCGGGTGGAGGGAAGGGAATGAAGCTTCGTGATTACTCTTTGTCCTCCCAGATCTGATGGTGATCCCCTTGTAACTTGAACCATTTCCATCTAGCTTCTCAGGGCAGCACGGAGCTTGTTAACATCACCAGCTGACCATGTGTCTCCTTTTCTCAACTCCATTTCCAACTTCGTGCTGAAGAAAAACGAGAACCTAGCGTGCATTCTGTGAAGAAACAGGAAGATGGTTGGGAAGTTGGATGATGCATGAAAAATATAATAGGTGAAAAGAGGACAGAGGTGGTTAACTCACTGGCGCCGGCGTTATTTTGGTGCGTTCATTGTCAACAATTGTTGTCGTTCCGGGAAAATCCCTACTTCTGGCAAGAAAGGATTAAGTGAGCTACTTTTTCTATACCTTATATACACAGGACCACTGCCTAGGCTTGCAAGGCACTTAATATACACAGTTCTAGAGTAGCCCTCACATCACCTAGCATATTGCTGCTTAGAAACATGTTCATTTTCACATGCAGATTTGCTGGGCTACATTTTTAGAAGGGACATGTGCATCTCTTTCCGTGTGGAAGAACTGTTGTACATCATCTGTCCTACTAAAAATGTAGCCTATATTTCACAAGGCAAAACAGTGATTACAAGTGATTAATTAAAATTTGACTGGAAAAAAATCTTCATTCAATTGGATCATGTGGAAAGGAGGTAAGGGTCTCATGAATTTCAGTTTGAATTGCTGTTAATATCAAGAGGTTATAATAATTAGTACGTCAAGGTCTTCTTTACAAACTCTTAGATATAGAATGTGTATCTTTCCTTCTGGTCATTGGGGGTATCTTATTTCTACCTGGATTAGATGATTTAGAGACAGAAACTTCCTATGAGTGATAAGTTAGTACTTCGTAATGACTGCTCCTTTTCTCTTATTTCATCTTTTTTTTGTAGGCACTGCTTTTACAATACACTATTTTAGCCAGGCCTGCTGGTGCACGACTTTAGCCTCAGCACTCAGAAGACAGAGGCAGGAGAGTCTGTGAGTTTAAGGCCAGCCTGGTCTACATAGTGAGTTCCAGGAAAGCCAAGGCTATGTAGAAAAACCCTGATATTTAGTTCATACAAAAACCACTATTTGGTTAGAAAATTTAACAATAAGTTTTCTATAAACACTTGAAATAGAATTACCTAAACTGAATGGTTTAGAGTCAGTACTTGGAATTTCATTCCACCACTAATATTGTCTGTAAAAAAGATTTGTACATGAAGTTGCATGTCCTGAGTTTCTGTGATAAATTTGATAAGTCTGTAGAGTAAAAGAGATTTATAATTCTGTAGAGTTACCTCCAGGAAATGCTGCATTGAGAGTATTTTTAAGTGTCTCAAGTTTTGTGGTTTTGTTTTTGAGGTTTTATTTATTTATTTATTTTATTTATTTATTTATTTATTTATTTATTTATTTATTTATTTATTGTGGGTTTTCTTTTTTCTTTGAGACACTGTGTAGCCCTAGCTGTCCTGAAACTGTAGAGCCAGGTTGGCCTTGAACTCAGAGATCCACCTAGTTCTGCCTCTTGAGTGCTGGCATCAAAGGTGTGCACCACCACCAACAGGTTTAAGCTTCACTTTTTTTTTTTTTAAGACAAATGTTCTAAAACTTACTGGTTTGTTTTTGTTTTGTTTTGTAAGAGACAGGGTCTAGCTATAATAATCCAGATGTGAGGATTAAAAGTGTACATTATAGGTGTGTGTCAACACTCTTAGCAGTGAGGTGTGCACTGCCATCCCCTGTCCCTGCCTTCCCCCTTAAGCTAGAATCTCACTTTGTAGTTCCTTCTGGCCTGTAACTTGCTAGCCACAGCTTCTGCCAAAGGCATCACCATCACTGGCTGAGGTCACTTTTTATTTAGTAGTCCATTTTGTTACATAAACTACTCGCATCTAAATAGTAGTCCATCTTGTTTGGTGGTGCCATGTAATCCCCCAGAAGTTAAGGGAGAAGGATCATGAATTGGAAGCCAGCCTAGTTACCTAAAAAGATGTCTCAAAAGGCAAAACAGCAATTAGAGATTTGGGACACTGCTGGTTTTGTTTCCAACGTGGCTGTGACTAGTCTAGTGATAGACTTTGGTAATTCCACAGAGAAGTGATAAGGATTGTAATGTTCTGTCCTTTCCAGGAAAATTTTACCAAAACCTATTTTAATAAGAAAGCATAGAATTTGCTAAGTGAAATCATTTTTACATAAGCTGTAGGCCAGCCTGGGTCACATGGACAATTCCAGGCCAATGTGATACACTATCTTCCTTCCTTTAGATGAAAAAAAAAATACTGCATGGGGAACTCTGTAAAGTTGTGTTTCATGGAATGTGTCTGCGTCACTGATTGCCTAACAGTGCTTTTGGGATTTCATGGATTCTTATTCTCTTGGGTGGATTATGCTATATTAATTTTAATGTTTGATGCTTACATTACCCCATGTTTAGCCAGTAAAAACTCCTTGTTGGCTTCTGTCTCATTTTTGATTTGTTTTTGTTTTAAAATTTCTGACATAGCATGTTCCAGGTTCAGTTTGTACCTGGCCTCCCAAGCTCCTAATTAGCCTTCCCCTCCCCCAGGAAGTACTTATTCTTTCTGGTGGGAAACTTTATATATGTAAAACTTTTAAAGTAATTTGCTACCAAGCCTGAGGACCTGCTTGAGTGCAATATTTGGACTCCACATTAACGGAAGGAGAGAGCCTCCATATGTGTCCTCCATGTATGTTGGTGGCATGTACTTCCACACATTAATACATTCACACAAATAAATAGATGTCTTTTGTCATACAGGCATACTGCACCTGATGTAGTACTCCTACTGCAGACCTCGCCTTCATGCCTCACTCTTGTCTTATAGCAGACTGCTGTCTGTTCTTGCTCTCATTCTTTGCTTTCAATGTATTATCCTAAGTTTTCTTTTAAAATTAAAATGGGACTAAGAGGACTGTGTAGTAGCATTGCATAAACCCCTTAATTTACAGAGCGTAAATCAAGTACTTAAAGAAGAAAGCCTGTGGAAATGAACATTTTATCTGTCTACTTTTTTTAAAAAAGATTTATTTAGTGTGTTTACAGTGGTCTGCTTTCATGTATGCCTACAGGCCACAGATAGCTGTGAGCCACCATGCGGTTGCTGGGAATTGAACTCGGGACCTCTGGAAAAGCAGACAGTACTCTTTAACTGCTGAGCCATCTCTCCAGCCCAACAGATTTTCTTCTACATGAGCCATATCATCTGTTCATATATGTTCACCTTCCTATATCTTCAGGCATACTGCTCTCCTTGTTTGGAATAACTTTTCATTTTTAGCCTTTTCAGATTCAATTTATGGTTTTACTCATCCTTTACAAAATACATTATAGTACTTTTAACAGATTATAATAAAAAATACTTGCATAGATGTTAATTCTCTTTTCTAAACATTTATCCTCAAGGGCATGAGCCACTTAACTTTTTTTATTTTTGAAATGGTATCTTGATATGAGTGAGACTAACCTGGAACTTGCTTTGTATACCAGCCTGACATTACACTTGGTGTGATGATTCAGTTTCTGTTTCCTGGGTGCTGGAATCATAGTCATGGACTATGGTATGTGGCCCAGATGGTTGGTTTGTTCGTTTGTTCCTCTCTTCTGTCCATCTGTCCTTTGTTTTTTCTGAGACAGGGTTTCTCTATGTAGCCTGCGATGTTCTGCAACTTTGTCTAGATGGGGGCTGGTCTCAAACTCAGATTGGCTTGCCTCTCTGTCTCCTGAGTGCTAGGATTATACATGTGCCACCGCTGCCCAGCTTTAGGATTGTTTCTTGATAGTTGTAGTAAAAGTTAATGTTATAGTATCTCTATACTGTATTGTACTGAATAGTACTGACTGGAGTAACTTATTTCTTAATTGTATTCCCCAGATAGTTTATATACTCAGTATCTAGAATCATCTTCTGGAAGGACAACTTTGTTGGTGTCTGTGTCCTTTAAAATTTTTTTTTTTTTTTAGTGGTTCTACATTTATACTGTTGAGGTTACATTTTCTTATTGTTTCTTGTATGCACAGCATGGTCTGATCCCCACCTGTCTACAGTTTCTAGTCCAGTAGTCAAGGTCATCTTCTGATAATTTATATTTTCATTTTCTTGAAACTTCCTTTCCTGTGGGAAATAATTCTTGTTTTAAGAGCCTGTTGCATATTGTATAGTCTGGCACTTTGTAAATACTTGAGTGAAAAAGTGAAGCCTCTGAGAGCATATTACTGCTTAAATCTCTAGTGTGAGTTTTGTGTAATCAGAAAATATATACATAAATACCATGTGATATTTTCAACCAGTCAAGTATGTAGTAGTGTTTTTTTGTCAGCTGCAAAAGAGAAACAGAAAACACCATGAAATTATGATTTACCTTTTGGTTGAGGAAGCTGACTCTGATTTTCTGATTTAAATAAGACTTATATTCATTTGGTCTTTATTTTGCCCAAATTATTGTGACTTCCTTTTTCTTGCCAAGAAGCCCATGGGATTGTGTAATTGAGAAGATAGTGAGTAAAATTCTTTCTGTAGTTGTAGCAACCATTACTTTAGTGTTGCTCAAAGTATCCTCTCACCCTTATATTGTAGTGGTTTTCAGCCTGTGAACTGTGATTAAACATTAAAGGACACTCATAACTTCTGAAATTGCATGAATGTCTAAGCTTTTCTGTTGTGTCACTAAAGCAACTTCTAGTAAAAATGTATATAGGAATCAGATGGGGGAGGAATGAATTGTGCCTCAAAAGTTATTTTCTGGATGGCTTGAACATTTTCTTTTTTTCTTTTCTTTTGGTTTTTTGGATTTTTTTTTTTTTTTTTTTTTTTTTTTTTTTTTGAGATAGGGTTTCTCTCTGTAGCCCTGGCTGTCCTGGAACTCACTCTGTAGATCAGGCTGGCCTCGAACTCTGAAATCTGCCTGCCTCTGCTTCCCGAGTGCTAGGATTACAGGCATGTGCCACCACTGCCCGACTGGCTTTGACATTTTTAGTAGTGCCCATTCTTAACTTCAGGGGGACTATGATGGCTTTTGTGTTTAAAACATTATAGTGGATATAATTCAAGTGTGAGAAAAAAATCTTAGATCTGGATTTAATTTAATTTAATTAGATTTAAAAACAAATCTAAAGTTGGAGAGCCATTGAAATGAACCCTGACTCTGATCACTCATTGAAGATTACTGTTCTGTTTCCACAGGCTTTTGTTCTCTTCCTTGCCCAGGTATTCAGTACTGGCCTTTGGGTCTTTGGCAGCAGGAACTGTGTTAGTTGTTTAGTTTCTTTTCTTTTTCATTTTTTCTTAATTTTTCTTTTCTTTTCTTGTTTATTTTATTTTATTTTATTTTTATTTTATTTTATTTTGAGATAGGGTTTCTCTGTATAGCCCTGGCTGTCCTGGAACTCACTTTGTAGACCAGGCTGGCCTCCAACTCAGAAATCCACCTGCCTCTGCCTCCCAAGTGCTGGGATTAAAGGCATGTGCCACCACTGCCCGGCCTTCTTTTCTTTTTTAAAAAATAATTTATTGTATGTATATGAGTACACTGTAGCTATCTTCCAACACACCAGAAGAGGGCATTGGATCCTTTTATAGATAGTTGTGAGCCACCATGTGGTTGCTAGGAATTGAACTCAGGACCTTTGGAAAAACAGTCAGTGCTCTTAACCACTGAGCCATGTCTCCAGTCCCCAGCTATTAACTTTTAATGCTTCATGAGTTAACCTAAGCCCACCATATAGAGAGAGAATAAAAGTGAGCATTGCTAAGGTAAAGTCTTTGAATTTAGTCAAGATGGGCAGAACCTGGGGAGAGGAGAGGAGAGGGTAAAAAAATACAAGCTTCAGTCAAAGTACACAGAAGTAAGAGGGCTTTGCTAAACAGCCGCATCTTAGCAGTTGCCCCTTGGTAGCCAAGTCTTTATAGTGTGATGATTGGTGTGCAGCACAGTTCCTTTGGGACTACACCTAGAGCTGCTTCAGAGATTCGTGATCTTTTCCTTTTAATTTATAAAGGCCATTCTTAAATGTAGTCCAAAATGCAGTCAATGAAATGTTTTTTTTCCTACTCCTATCTCCTGTGGTTCTCAGGCAGTCAACTATGATTTTTTTATACATCCTTCCAGAAAGAAATCATATATATTATGCATATTTATGGCCAGCTTTATATTGCTTTTTTATTTTTCAGTCAATATGTAATCTAGCTAGACCTGGAACTCACTCTGTAGACCTGGCTGATTTGGAACTCAGATCTGTCTGCCTCTATCTTGTTTGCCACTACACCCAATCTGCTTTTTTTATATTTGTATTTTGGTACCACTTATAAAGATACTTTTTATAGAAGTATGGTATTCGGTATACATAATTTAATTAGTCTCCTATTATGTCCGTGCATGTTGATCCTTTTCTTTGAGTTCACAGTGCATACTTATACATTGCTAGGTTGTTGCTTGCATTATTTACTTTGATAAACAGCCATATTGCTCAACCTAGTTATACTATTTTAACTTTTTTTCTTTCATTCCTTTTTTATTTTTCTCCTAATCTTTGAGACAGGGTTATTCTGTGAATCCCTGGCTCTCCTAGAACTTGCTCTGTAGACCAGGCTGATCTCAGATCCACTTGCTTTAAATTTAAGTCTCAGAATGTCCACAGCCTTTGTGTAGGTTTTTTAGCATTATCTTCTGGAAGAATCAATTTCAAAACCTTATAAATCTAAGACATGCCTTTAATTTATTTCCTTCTGTTTGGCAGATACATAGTCATCATTTTAAAGTTAAATTTCATTTAGCATGAAGATACTGGACCTGTACTGTGTTTAGTGGTAGAGCATGCACCTAAAATGATCAGGAACCTGGCTTCAATTTCTATCCTACTCCCCTGACCGCCTCCCTTCAAGAAAAGTTCTACTGACTACTCCAGCTTACAGTGTCACTACCTCCCACCTCCCCCCCCAATTTTCCTTTATGTATTTCTGACTGGCCTCAAATTCAAATACTGTGTATGTATAGCTGAGGATGACTGTAAACTTCAGATCATCCTCACTCCACCTTCCAAGTGACTTTCGTCTCCTTACCTGACTGTGGTACCTGAGTTTTGCAAATACTAGCAAGCATCCTGCCAGTTAAGCTGCTCCCTGCCCTGTCCCGCCCATTGATGGGATTTCAGTAATGTAGTGTCTCCAGATTCTGTTGTCATGACACGAGTAATGAGTAAGCTCATAGCTTTTCCTTTTTATTGCTGCATTCTTTCTTCTTTTTCAATTACTAAACACATATACGTGTCTGTGTATATGTGTATGTATGGGAGCGCTGGAGCCAGAGCCAGAGGTGTCAAGCCCTGGAGCATCATCCTGTGAGGTTCAGAGGCCCCTTCAGTGTGGGTGCTGGGAAGTGAACTTGGGGCCTTCAGGAACAATGGTACATGTTTTTAGCTGCTGAGCCATCTCTTCAACCCTTCATTGTTTTTTTTTTTTTTTTTCTTCCATGGAATTATATTTTGCTTCTCTGACCTGTTGGATTTTTCTTTTTTAAGATGTAGAATGTCTGGTATTTATTCTTTAATTTTGTTTTTCAGCCTCTCATTTGACAAAGCAAGAGACTTGGTCTTAGAAAAGTATGGCTAGGTGGTGGTGGCACACACCTTTGTCCAGCACTGGAGGGGCAGAGAGGCAAGGTGCACTTCAAGAGTAGCCTGGTCTACACAGACAAACCCTGTCTCAAAATAAAACAACAAAAAGAAAGAAACAAAAGTCTTGTGGAGGTGGAGCAGTTAGTGCAGTGGTCGTCAGGAGGCTTGAGGCGCAGGCTTGACTTTCGGGCCACCTCCATGGGGAGAGATGCTTAACCCCTTTTTGTTGTTATATTTTCTTCCATTTTTAAATTAGCTCATTGCCATAGCACTTCTATCACATCTTTAAATCTAAAGTTTACTTACTCTTACCCTAAATCCTTTTCTGTATATAGATTTCCACACAGGATCTTAGCCAAAAGGCTGAGAAGCGATGAATATAGATTTCTATTACACAAATATGGGTACATTTTCACAAAAACTAGAAATTATCTAGACACTTAAATACATTCTCCAGTTTAATACTTGCCTGGGATAGTTCTTGTTTCAAGCTAGGGATAAAACATTCAGTTATACATCTCTTAAACTTGCCACTGGGCATTTTGGGGATCAGAAATCATTCTATTATTCCTCTTCCCAGGGCACATACCCAGTGCTCACAGCCACCTGTTACTCCAGCTCGAGGGGAATTAAATGCCTCTGGCCTGTGGGAACCTATATCATGTATCCATTCCTACTCATACACATGATTTTAAAAGTGGCGTGTGGGTACGTGTATGTACACGCACCACTGTGCATGTGTGGAGGATAGTTTTCCTGCAGTCATTTTTTTCTCTTATGTTAGTCCTAGGAATTGAACTCAGAGATACCCTTACCGTGCTGAGCCATTTTGCTGGCCTTGTAATATATTTTCAGGTGAACATTTTTCTTTTCCTTTTTTTTTTTTTTTTTTGGTTCTTTTGGAGACGGGGTTTCCCTCTGTAGCCCTTACTGTCCTGTATCTCTTTGTACGCCAGGCTAGCCGCGAACTCAGAAATCCACCTGCTTCCCAAGTACTGGGATTAAAGGCATGTGCCACCAACTGTGGCTTGTAGTAATTTTGTATGGCACATTAACCATTATAGAGTGGATCAACTTTGAAGTCTGTACAATTAATTTTAAGCATTTTTCATGAATATTCACAAAGTCAGGATCTTATGGGAAAGAATGAAGCTGTGTTATCTGTAGTCAGGTCCTTGTTGTATCTAAGTATTCTTTGCGCATGAACATACTGGGTGTTTGAGTACCTAAATTTACATAGTTTATTTAAACAGTTGTTAAACTTCTTCAGATAAATTGGTGGTTGCTGATAAGTAGTAGTTTTACTTTTCTCCAAATGTGGTTATTGGATAGAATAGAGAAAGCAGAGCTACGTGTCAGCTTTTTCCATCTTGCCTTTATCCCTGGCCCAGTACCCACAGCTAGAAGCTGACAGCCAGACGACTATAGGGTAGTACTCTCTGAGAGGAGAGTAGCAAATTGAAATGTGTCTTCTCAATAAGGAAAAGCAGCTCAAGAAGAAAGAGAGCCCGAGTGTTGTAAGCCAAGGCAGTCCTTCCCCAGAGTCTAGCTTGCAAGGAGCTCTGAGGGCCTTGGAGGAAAAGCCGTAGTTTAATGGTCTCACCTTCCACTTTGTGCCTGTTATGCAAGGAGCTTTTAACAAAAGATTTCTAAGATTTTAGTTTGTCTTGGGTTGTGGTTACTATAAAAGGCTTCCTCGGGTCATTCTGCGGCCATGGTATAGTCCTTGAACATAGGAAGGAGGCTTCTAGGGGCTAATGGAGTGGAGGAATCCACATTTGTGCATTAATCTTAGTGTCACTCTATCCCAGCATAATGCTGTCAGCCAGCTATATTGTGTGTCATCTAGTCATAATACACATGTAACATTTAAGAATGTCACATCGTATGTAGGAAAGTGCACAGGTAAAATTATAATCTATTGGATAATCTACTAGTGAACATATAATATTAGAGAGGCTTTTTTGTTTTGTCTTTTTTCTTCAAGGCATGTCTCACTCTGTAGCTGTGGCTGTCCTGGAACTCACTATATAGACCACCAGGCCTCAAACTCACAGAGATCCTGCCTGCCTCTGACTCCCAAATGCTGGGATTAAAGGCATGTGCCAACATGCCCTCTTAAATATTTCATCTTGAACCTTCATTTGTTTAATATGGGCTATTTCTCATTTTCCCCAAATTATAGATTATAGTGTGAAATGAGTTTAGTTTTCTTGGAGTACCTTTTCTATATTGGATCACTGGGTCACATAGGTGATTATTCAGGCTACATGGGTGTGGTTAATACTACATGATTGTTATAAAGGGAGAGAGCGTGTATCATTGTATACCACTGAGAATGTGTAGGCTCATCATTAATTGACTCACTTTGTCAGTAGCCGGGTAAGAACTTTGCCCATCCACTAAAATAGTGTGGAATTGACAGACCACCAAAGTGTGGTCTTCGGAATTACCCAGTAGGCAAACATAGTTTAAGGCATAAAAACATAGCTTATGTTCTTAGTGATCAATTTGGTTCAATATTAGATGCCATTTTGGGAGTATTGGTGACCTAACAATAGTGTCCATCCTCCCCTCTTTCTCCTTCACAGCCTTATGAAAGTATATAATTTGGCCATTAGAGGGGTTGGTTTTACATCCATCAAAAAATACCTTGAACTGCCTAGTGTGTGCAAAGACACTAAATTTTTTCTCTAGCGTGGCAAAGGATGTGGCAGTGGTGGGGATGGAACATAGCTCAGTAGTGGAATGTTTGCCTGGGGTATGTGAAAGAAACTCGTTTCCATCCCTGGCACCCTATAAACAATGAATGTGGAAAAAAAAATTGCTGAGTAGCAGGTATTGTCTTTATACTTCAGAGTGTTTTTAACTGCGTTACTACTTTTAGTGGGAATGGTAGGTGAGACATTAGAATTGTCCTCGTGAATACACTCAGTAAAGAAACTATAAATGACCTCTATCTGATTTTTACAGGAGTGTGTGTGTGTGTGTATGAAAAAGGCGTTCAAGAATAAGAATTCTTAGGAAGTAGATTCTTGTCAGAAATACAGTGCCATAGTCATTTATTCTGCTATATCACTAGTGGAATAATACAACCAACCAGCCAGGTGGTGGTGGCACACATTTTTCCCCAGCACCTGGGAGGCAGAGGCAATTGGATCTCTGCAAGTTCAAAGCCAGCCTAGTCTACAGAGCTAGTACCAGCAGAACAGCCAAGGCTACACATAGAAACCCTGTATCCAAAAACCAAAAGGAAAGGAAAAAAAGATAATATAACCTTGGTAAATGTGAAATATGTACATATATATCTTCTTTTACTTATCTCACCAGGCCAGATCCTGTTTTATTTAAAGACAACTGTATTAAGTTTTGGAAAATATTTATTTACCAATCAATCTATTTTCCTTATAGTGTTTTACTAGCCTTCCCAGTGCTTTATGTTAACAAGTTGCAAAGTAATGATCTTATCGCTTCACACTGTTAAATCATTTTTTGTTTTTTTTGTTTTGTTTTTTGTTTTGCAGGAGGTGTATCGAATTCCAAAGAAAAGTCAAACTGAAAAGGAGAGCACAGGTAGGTTGAAGAACAATTAGATAGGTGACTTTGTAAGAATCTTTACATAATTGTGGAGAGAACTTGTAAGGACTTTACTGTTCTTCCTTTTTGAAATAAGCATACATAGTTGAATGAAACATTGGATGTAATCATTTGGAAACTTGCACCTACCTGTATTCTTCCTTAGTGGATTTTTCCAAAGCAGATATTTCTTATACTGCCTATTTTGTTGCTTTGGTAATTTTATCTTTCATTGAATTGTCCTTCTAGAATAGCGATTCTTGTTTGTTTTCTTGCTCTTTTAGTACTGGGGGTTGAATCAGGGCTCCTCACATGTTAGACAAGTGCTCCACCACTGAGCTTTTCTCCCTGGCCTTAAAGTAGGCATTCTTTTTTTTTTTTTTTTTTTAAATGTTTTTTAGGTGTGTGTATATGAATGCTATGCTTGTATCCATGTCTGTTTACAATACGTGTGCTTGGTACCTGTGGGAGGTCAGAGAGGTTGGACTGGAGTTAGGGGTGGTTACAAGCAATTATATAGGTGCTGAGGACCGAACCCTGGTCCTCTCCAAGAGCAGCAAGTGTTCTTACCCATTGTGCCATCTCTGCAGCCCCCCCCCTTTTAAAATAATTACTTTTTTATATTTATGAGTGTTTTGCCTGTGTGTGTATGTGTGCAGTACCTGGTGCCCTCAGAGGCCAGAGAAGAGCACCAAATACTATAGAACTGGTGTTACACGTGGTTCTGAGCTGTCATGTGGGTACTGGGAATCAACCCTAAGTCTTCTGCAAGAACAGCAAGTGTTCTTCACTACAGAGCTATCTCCCCAACCCTAAACAGACGTTCTTAAATCTATATTGCTAGAGGTGTATGGAGCAATATTTACCTCTAGCTATTCATATGTGGAAGTGTGTGTGTGTATGTGTGTGTGTTCTTTACCTAGAAGGCTAAGAAATCTTACCAGAGTTGTGTGTATTGGTGCATACTTTTAATTCCAGTAATCAGGAGGCTGAAACAGACAGATGTCTGAATTTGAGGCCCGACTGGTTACAGAGAGTTCCAGGACACCCAGGGCTATACAGTGAAACTTTGGGGGGGGGGGGGGTGGACAAAAAGGAAAAGAAAAGAAATCTTCATTAGATTCTCAAGAAGTCAAGTCTGGCTACTGAAGGAAGCTCAGAATCTTTGTTAGAGAACAGATAGTACAAGTTCCATGGTAGTCTTGACTTTACTGTGTTTCTAACAAATTTTAAGGAACTTAAAAATTGATGCAGTTCTTGGGCCTGTGATTGGTTTTTTGAATCCCTTTTAACACTGAGCCAAATGTGTCTGCTAACCTTTATCTACTTCTTCACAAGCGCAGGAAGACCTGTGTGCTGACCTTCATTTCATTGTTCTCTCTTTTGCACATCTTTAAGTTCTAATGGTTTATTCTCTTCATAGCCAGACTTCCTACATGGGACTATAAAGAACTGTAAGATGATGGTTCTGGGCAACAATGTAAAGTTGTTAGAGGCTACCAGTTTAGGCAATTAGCACTGCAGGCAAACCTTAATATTTCAGGGTTACCACCCATGTTTTCTAAGTATCTAGTCTAGTATAGCTCTTGGGGAGCTGCAAAGGATGATCTTGGATTTTTTTTTATAATCAACTTTTTATTTATTGCATGTGGAGTTTTCTTGCTTAGTGTCAGCACTAAATAAGGAAACACGAATTTGGTTTTGGTTTCTCAATGTTAAGCAACTAAAAACTAAAACCTTTAAAATTCAGAGTCAGGACTTGATGAAGGAAGAGTCCTTAACATTTATCTTTTTGGGTAGAAGTTTTGTTATATACTTAAAGTGTTATTTTTCTATCAAAATAAACGTTTTTAAAAAATAATTTATCTTTCTAGTAACTGAACGAGGAAGAGATGCTGCTGCCTTTAGAGATCAAACAGCTCCAAAGACTCCTAACAGGTCGAGAGAGAGAGACCCAGACAAGCAGTCTCAAAATAAAGAGAAAAGGAAACGACGGGGCTCTCTGTCACCACCCTCTTCTGCATACGAGCGGGGAACAAAAAGGCCAGATGATAGGTAAGTGACCAAGTGAGCTTTTCTTATTTGAGCAAATGCAAACAAACACGGAGGATTTGCTGGGAAAAGAAGAGTTTCAGAGAGAGAAGAGTGTCAGGAATGGGAGGCGCAACTAAAATTCATTATGAGTATAAAGCCTTCAGAGAGTTGAAAAAAATGAGACTACCAAGATAGCTCAGTGGGTAAAGACACTCATTGTCAGGGAAGACACCTAAGTGTGTCCACTTCCACATTCATGAAAGAAGTATATAAAAGAAAGGCTTATTTACTTTTTTTTTTTTAAGTATCTAGGCAGCATACAGCTATAATCCCAGCAGTTATATGACAGCAGCAGGAGGATTGTTCAAAGTTCAGAGCCAGTCTTGTCCATGTAGCAAGCTCCAGATAGCCAGGGTTACATAGTGAGACTCCTGAGGTTTCAGAATATAAACACACACACACAGCACTGGCTTTGGAATTAATATCGTCTAGGTGAGTAAGTATAAGATTTTACCAGTACATTTTAGGACAGAAATTTTTTTAAAAATAGAATTTTGTGGTTTGCGTTTATTCACATATACTTTTTCCATTTGTTTACTCATCTATTTTAGACAGGATCACACTAGGATGCCATAACTTAGAGCACTCCTCCTGCCTTAGCCTCCTGAGTTCTAAGATGCCTAGAGTTTTATGTGTTGAGGATCAAGCTCAAGTGATTGTTTGGGCTGGACAACATTTTGGACAATTTTTTGGCTCATGTCATATTTTCTTTTCTTGATTTTTTTTTTTATTTATTTACAAAGAAATGGGTTTTATACTGTTTTTAAAAATCTGTATTTGTGATTATAGAATGTGCCTCAACCCTAAGGAAGAATAGGAAGCTGGTGTCACTACTTGACATCTGAGTCGGAGAGTGCTGGTGGGAGTGGCCAAGTGTTGGATTTCCTGGGGCTTCTCTTGTGCTGTCAGATTCCTTTTTGTTTTTATGGCACCCAGGATTGAGTGCAAGGCTTTGTGCATGGTAGACACACACACACTCCACTGAGCTGTAGTTCCCCAGCCCAGTTTATTTTAAAGATTTGTGTGTTTTTATGGCACCCAGGATTGAGTGCAAGGCTTTGTGCATGGTAGACACACACACACTCCACTGAGCTGTAGTTCCCCAGCCCAGTTTATTTTAAAGATTTGTGTGTGTCCGTACCTTCAGAGGTCTGAAGCATTGGATCCTCTTAGAACTGGACTTACAGGCAGTTGTGAACTATCTGATATGGGTGCTGGGAACTGAGCTGCTGAGGCATCTTTCCAGCGCCCTTGTCTTGTTTAGTTTGTGTAGTGCTGGATGTAGAATTTAAGCAATCTGGATAACAACCCTCATTTACTAATTTTGAGTGTAAATTTTAGGCAATGTCAAATTAGACTTGATGTGGCTAGTGGTTTCTTCATGAATGACTTACTGTCTTATAAATGTTTTGATTATGCCTATGATTGGTAATCTTTTGTGGTATTATTTTCTTTGTAGATATGATACACCAACTTCTAAAAAGAAAGTACGAATTAAAGACCGAAACAAACTTTCTACAGAGGAGCGCAGGAAGTTGTTTGAACAAGAGGTAGCACAGAGGGAGGCTCAGAAGCAACAGCAACAGATGCAGAACTTGGGGATGACATCACCACTACCCTTTGACTCTCTGGGATATAATGCCTCTCATCACCCCTTTGCTGGGTATCCACCAGGTTATCCCATGCAAGCCTATGTGGATCCCAGCAACCCTAATGCTGGAAAGGTGCTTCTGCCCACGCCGAGCATGGACCCTGTGTGCTCCCCTGCTCCTTATGATCATGCTCAGCCCTTGGTAGGACATTCTACAGAATCCCTTGCTGCTGCTCCATCAGTGCCAGTGGTACCACATGTGGCAGCTTCTGTGGAAGTTTCCAGTTCACAGTATGTAGCTCAGAATGAAAGTGTGGTACACCAAGACTCCAATGTTCCTGTAATGCCAGTACAGGCTCCAGGCCCAGTCCAAGGACAGAATTACAATGTCTGGGATTCAAACCAACAGTCTGTCAGTGTACAACAGCAGTATTCTCCTGCACAATCTCAAGCAACCATATATTATCAAGGACAGACATGTTCAACTGTCTATGGTGTGACCTCTCCTTATTCACAGACAACTCCTCCAATTGTGCAGGTAATTAACGGTAGAACTTCTTTTGCATTTTAAAGTCCATTAATACCATGCTAATTAGATCTGGTAAAAGAGAAATTCTGTTGTTGATAACCTTATTCCACTTGAGATGATGATCTGATATAAAGAAGTTCTGCCATTGCTTATTTTGTTTCTTGGTGCTAGGGATAAAACCTTGGGCCTTTTGCATAAATTCATCAGGCATTCTCCAGTGCATTATATCCCTAGTCCTTGGATCTGTTCTATCTATATCAGTTACCTACTATGTAAAATGTTGGGGTGTAAAATGTATAATAACTTAAGACAATAGTATGTCACGGTTTCCATGAATAAGGAGATTAGAAGCTGCTCACCTTGATGGTCTGATCCAAGAAACTAAGAGTCAAGCTGTTTTCTAGGATCTTAGCCGTCTGGAGGCTTCCCAGTAGGACTACCCATAATAGTTCCTATTATTTTGCTATATTCTGTTTTTCACATGGGGAGATAGGGAGACTGCCTAAGCGTGTGCTTACCAGGTGGTAGTAATCACTGGAAAGCCGTCATGAAGGCTTTAACACCATAATCTATAAGGAACATATACTTATAGAACCCTTAGTTTACTTTACATATTCTTTGGTTTGTTTGTTTGTTTGTTTGTTTGTGATAGGGTTTTTCTGTAATAGCCTTGACTGTTCTGGAACTCACTCTGACCAGGCTGCCCTCAAACTCGAGATCCGCCTGCCTCTGCCTCCTAAATTCTGGAATTAAAGGTGTGTGCCACCACTGCTAGGCTACTATTCTATTCTTAAGTAGTAGATAAATAGATTCTCTCCCCTCTCTTTGAATTAGTTGATTAGAGGTGATTTAGCGGTTGGGTAATGAGATGTGTAGCATACTCATAATGATACAATAATATGTGGTATGCAAAAATTAATTTTGCAGGAACTTTAAAATTTCTACATGGGGCTGCAAAGGTGACTTAGTGGTTAAGAGCTCTTACTGAGTCCCTAGAAGACCTGTGTTTGGGTCCCAGCACCCACATCAGACAGCTCACAGATTGTGGTGCCAATTTTAATGTATCTGACACCAAATCTTGAGAATTTCTGCATGATGTGCCTTAGTTACATATCTTGTCAGGCAGATTTTAAGGGTCAAGGAACTTTACTTCCAAATTACTAGGTCCTGCCTACTCCTATTGTATGCTTGTGCACTTGGCTTCCTGTTTTCTTTAGAAATAATCTATTTCTCCTGGGAACTGTTTAGGCTTTTAGGGGGGCCGGTTTGGGGTGGGGTCTTGTTTTTGTTTTTATTTTCTCTAAATTGGTGTTTGGGCTTGGAATGGTTGTGCATGTTTGTAATCCCAGCCTAGTTGGAATCTAATACCGAAGATAATGATTTCAAGGCCAGCCTGGACCACATAGTGAGATCCCAGTTTTCAAAGAGCTGGGAGTAGAACAATTGTTCTGATCTAACTTTTAAAATATTTTGTCAAGTTGATTCAAATTCACTCAACACAAATTAAGTCAGGTGATTATAAAATCTATCTTGTTGGATATAGGAAATAAAGAGTATAGATTCTTGGAGGAATTTTTTTTAAAATTCTGAGTAATGTCAAAATCCTTTAACATGGCCTAATAGAGGAATATCATCTGATATAATAATCTAAAATGGATTATTTTAGTTGCTCTGGCAAAGAAAATAATGAAAGTTAAGGGCAAAGTAGACAAGATTGTTGAGTAATCTACCTAAGAGAATAGAGTTAGTTGTACATGATGTCCATGTGAACAACTGTATAAAGACAAAGCTAACAAATTTTGCAAATAAATTACATTGGGAAGACAAGCCAGATTTTTATTTTATTCATTCTTTCCTTCCTTCCTTCCTTCCTTCCTTCCTTCCTTCCTTCCTTCCTTCCTTCCTTCCTTCCTTTCCTTCCTTTCCTTCCTTTCCTTCCTTTCCTTCCTTCCTTTCCTTCAGTTCTGTGCAGTAACTGGTGTTTAACTGGGCTACAAAAGATCCAGTTAACCAACTTACTGCCTTTGCTTACTGTATAACTAAAGTCAGGGCAAGCAGCATGTAAACTGTATCTGTAACGTAATAACCTGGGGCTTATATCTTCTTTTAAACATAGATAAACTTTTGCTGCTCTTAACTTCTATTTTTATTGACTTTTGATTTTTATCTGGGTGTACATTAAGTTTTTTAAAAGTCTTTTTGATCATATATTTTCTACTTTTATTGTGGTTTGGAATCTGAGCCCAGGCTTACCAGTTCTAAGGACTTTCTGATGAGGGACATTCTCATTGAAAGTTCAATCTCCTATTGTTAACCTATGATTTTAAATATCAGGTTATAACACAATATCACATTCTGTTGAAGGGAAGTTTACATTCACATTTACACAGAGGCAGAGAATAGTAGTAAATATGGGAAATGGCCCAAGGACCATCCAGTGAAAAACCGAGCCCCACCTCAGAACAGTGTAAACTGGGAACACTTTCTGTCTCATTTTCTTCTTTGCTCCTATGTGGGAAATTTAAGCTAATCATTTGGATACTTGAGCTTTAAAAGCTTTAAAGTTTAAAAGTTAAAAGCTTTGATGCTAACTACATGAGGATTATCTCTTAGAAGCTGGATGGATTCCTATGGATAGTTTCCTTATCCTTCTTAATGTTCAGAGATGCACTTGCTTCTGTCTCCTGAGTGCTGGGATTAAAGGCATTCACCTGCACAGCCTGGCTCTTATGAGACTCTACATATGAACAAATACTGCATCTGATGCTGTTAGAGCTGGAAGGGTTTTCTGGGTTCATTTCTTGTATAAATCAGTGTACATTAAGAAATTTAGATGCATTGTATTCTGCTTTGTAGAAATTTTATTAGACATTACCAAAATCTTAAAAATAAGAATTGAATATTAGTATTCGATTATCTTCTTATAACCTGAATCACTGCTGTTGCCCTTACTGTGTCAACACAACCTGTTAATTGGTAACAAAGGATCTCACCAAAGTTGCATGTGGTGTATGAACTTCAGGGGTTATAAAAGACTGAGGCAAGTTTATGAGTTCAAAGCCAGACTGAGCTATAAAAAAGAAGTTGGAGAGTACTTCCCAAAAAAAGCAGAATGGACAGAGGGATATGAGAGAGGGAGAGGGAGGGGGGGCGTGTGGTGTGTGTAGTGTGTCTGAATATTTAGATACCCGGATCAGCACTTGTGACTCTAGTTTCCCTGAAAAAAGGGTTTGTGTATTTACTTCTATACCAAATACATTGATGTAAGATTGAAGTAAATTTGGTGATACACATCTTTAATCCCAGCACTCAGAAGGCAGAGGCAGGAGAATGTCTGTGAGTTCAAGGCTAGCCAGAGCTTCATAATGAGACTCTTATCTCAAAATACAAACAAACAGAAAACCAAAAAAAGTTTCATGTTTGAAACAAAAGTGCTGTATTTCTTTGAACCAGAATATGCATATAAAAAGTATCTTTTTAAAGCGTGTATCATACTGGAAGTCAGTGTCTTACAGAATGTCATCCAGAGAAATATAAGTTATGACTTTGTTTGTTTTGTCTTCTAGAGTTATGCCCAGCCAAGTCTTCAGTATATCCAGGGACAGCAGATTTTCACAGCTCACCCACAAGGAGTGGTGGTACAGCCAACTGCAGCCGTGACTTCAATAGTTACACCAGGGCAGCCTCAGTCCTTACAGCCAGTAAGAAATATTTCGCTTGTTAACTCTCTCATTGGCAGTATATGACTTTACAAAAAAAATTTCTCAATGTTTTAAAAAGATTTATTTATTTATTTATTTATTTATTTATTTATTTATTTATTTATTTATTGTATATGAGTATACTGTAGCTGACTTAAGACATACCAGAAGATCCCTTTACAGATGGTTGTGAGCCACTGTGTGTGCTGGGATTGAAATCGACCTTTGGAATACCAGGCAGTGCTCTTAACCACTGAGCCATCTCTCCAGCCCTACAAAAAATTTTTTTTCCGGTATTTTTTGTTATTTATATGGCCACTCATTGTACCTGGTTACCATGAAGCCAGGCTGGCCTCGAACTCAGAAATCCACCTGCCTCTCCCTCCCAAGTGCTGGGATTAAAGGCATGCGCCACCACTGCCCGGCTATTATTAATGTTTGAAGTAATAATTGTTCTAGACACAATGATGATGTGCATATAACTATAATCCCAGTACTTAGGAGTCAGGATGGGACAATCATGAGTTCAAGACCGTCCTGGACTACATAAGTGAATTGAAGGACAGCCAAGATCCTATCTTAAAAGAACTAATTTTGGGCCTAATGAGGCAATTTTGTAATGTCCTTGCTCTGCAGGCCTGACATCCTGAGTTTGAGCCCCAGGCTGCTGTAAAGGTGGAAGGGGTGAACTATTTCCCATAGTATACCTTTCCTTCCTCCATTTCAAGGGAAATTAGATGTACACTTGTTTTATTAAGTAGGCATTTTGCCCTATTACATATTGAAAGAAATATCACTAATAAAAATGTATTTATATATTTTTTAGCCTGAAATGGTTGTAACAAATAATCTACTGGATCTTCCACCCCCCTCCCCTCCAAAACCAAAAACGATTGTTTTACCTCCCAACTGGAAGACAGCCCGAGACCCTGAAGGGAAGATCTATTACTACCATGTAATCACAAGGTAAGAGCCCTCATCTGACTTCACTGAGTCAGCAGGAACTGGCCTAAAGTTGGACTGCTGAATTTCTAGGATCCCATGTGGGTGAGGAAGTAGGGGTAGTGCCAGGTCACATGTATTTGAGGAGTGTGTGCTAGTAAAGCTACTCAAGGTCCATCTGTGGTGGTGTTCCTCGGGAATCGCCCACTGTGTGTTTTGTTTGCATTTGAGGCTTGCTGATTTGGCTGTCTTGGCAGTCACCAAGCTCCAGATATGTATCTACCTCTTGTTCCCAGTGCTGGTATTACAAGCATGTCACAGACCAGTTTTTTATGAGGTTTCATGGATTCTCTTGCTTATGCACTGAATACTTTGCCAATTGAGCCATCTCCTTGTGTGTACCTTTTGTTCCTTTTTGAGATGGATTCATGTAGCCCAGGCTGGCTTTGAATGCCTGGTCCTCCTCTCTCTGTCTCTCAAGTCCTGAGACTAGAAATGTGCACTGCCATGCCCAGATTCAGAGTCACATCTGAAAGTGCATGCCAGACTTTAGACTTTGCCTTTTTAAAGCATGCTTTGGTATATCTACCCCATTGCATTTATTTGGAGTATATATGTGTGCATATGTACATATGAATGTATGCATGCCTAGTGTACTATGTCATGCATGGAGATGTCACATGACAACTTGGAGGAGTTTATTTTTTAATTTTATTTTATATGTATTTTATGTGCACTTTATGTTTTGTCTGCATGTATATCTGTGTGAAGGTATAGGATCTCCTGGAACTGGAGTTAAAAACAGTTTGAGTTGCCACGTGGGTGCTGGGAATTGAACCTGGAGCCTCTGGAAGAACAGTCAGTGCTCTCAATCATTGAGCCATCGCTACAGACCTGCATCTGTTTTATTCTGGTTTTTTGTTTGGTTTATTTGGGGTTTTTGTTGTTGTTGTTTGTTTTGTTTTGTTTTTTAATGTGAGTCCCAAGGACTGAATTCAGGTTGTTAGGCTTGTTTGAAAAGTGATTTTATTCACCAAGCCATCCCCGCAGCTTCAGTTTCACCATTTTAACTATCAACTTCATGATTCTCTGTGATAGCTGGCTTCGAACTCTTGGCTGTGAATACTTTACTATAAGTCTAGCTTTAAAAAAAAAAAAAAAAAATCAAGCCAGGTGTGGTGGTATAGGCCTTTAATCCCAGCACTTGGAAAGGAAGTACAGAGACAGGTTGTCTACCTAGAGAGTTTCAGGACAGCCAGGGCTATATGATAAGCCTCTGTCTTGAAAAATTTTTTTTTGTATTTTGCTTCAAGTACACAATAGGTATAGTAGTTACTGATTTCTTTTTCTGTCCCGTGTACTTTTTAAACCCAGGATATATCTAGTACACTGAGCAATTTGAAAGGCAGACAAGATGTTTGTTTTTCTTACTGTTGTCAGTACCTAGCTAGTATTACAACATAATTGCCTTTGAAAGTTTGATGAGATTAAATAATGTTAAGAATTTATTTTGGAGCCAGGCTTTGGTGGCACATGCCTGTAATCCCAGCACTTGGGAGGCAGAGGGAGGGGGATTTCTGAGTTCAAGGCCAGCCAGGGCTACACAGAGAAACCCTCTCTCGAAAAACAAAAATACAGAAAAAAAAAAGTATATATCTAGGCTACAGCTATTGTTGACGAGAAGCTATCAGAATATATCTCAATCTTCGAGATCTGACTTATCTGTGTCCTGTTGCACATTAAGTTTTTTGAACTCTATGCCAGGGCTGTTTGTTTGTTTGTTTGTTTTACCCATGACAACTTGGCTGTGTTTACCTTCTTCTAGACAGACTCAGTGGGATCCTCCTACTTGGGAAAGCCCTGGAGATGATGCCAGCCTTGAGCATGAAGCTGAAATGGACCTGGGAACCCCAACGTATGATGAAAACCCCATGAAGGTGAGTGGAGCTTTTAGGTGTCCTCATCATTTGAGCATCTGTGTCCTTTCATTCAGTGAAGTTAGTAATCATATAGTTCTGGGGGTTTTTCTCTTTCTTTGGAAAAATATGTCAAAGTTCAGAGCTGGAGAGATGGCTTAGCAATTAAGATGGCTTTCCTACCAGAGGACCCAGATTCAATTTCCAGTCCTACATGGGAAGTTACAACTGTCTGTAACTCCAATTTCAAGTGATCTGATACCTTTACACAGACATACATGTAGGCAAAATACCAGACCATATGAAATTTAGAAAAAAAAAATATGTCAAAGTTCTGCTGTATCAGGAGAGGAGAGATTGAAATCAAAAAGAAAGACCATTTTTAGACATTCAAGGACTCACTCAGATGCACATTGACTTCATATATATTTAGGAGAAAATGGCAATTATACTCCAATACTCCTTTATAACTTTTTAGTATATTAGCTCTTTTCTTGATAGTGAGCTGTATACATGGTTCCTTTTTACTTGTACTTTGTTTGTTTTGAAGCATAAACTGTCTAGCCCAGGCTATCCTGTACCTAGTGATTTTGCTGTCCCAGTGTTTGGATTATAAACATGCACCAACATTCTGCTTGTTTTGACTTTTTAAGTCAAATACTTGGTGAACATTATATTTGAGGTTGGTTAGATATGGAATGAATTTAACTGGGTTATGTTAAAACTCACCAAATGGGTCACGGAGATGTCATGGTGGCTAAAGTACTTGCTGCACAAGCCTGGTGTCTAGTCCAGGCCCCAGCACCCAACAGTATGGCAAGAGACAGGGAGGAGGAGAGCTGCCTGGGAGCCCCTGGGCCAGCCAGCCTTAACTGTATAGCACAGTCCTGTGTGAATAAAAACAACAGATAAGCAGCAAAGGCTGGTCAGGTGGTCAGCAGTTAGGGCGCTTACCTCCAAGGCATGTAGGTGGCCTGTTAGATCCCAGGAGCCCACGCTGGAAGGAGAGAACTAGCAATCAGAAGTTGTCTCTGGTTTCATGTGCATGCTGTAGCATGTGTGTCCCCACACAAATCAAAAAATAATAAACAACAAAAGAGGTACCTCGTGAGTCTCCAAGAGACTCCAACCTTCTCGTTTATTTAAGCTATAAGGCAGAAGATACAATGGAAATGCTAGAAACACAAAACAGGAAGAATTTTATTCTTTATTTCTTCCTCTGATGAGACAGTTACTGAGGTTAGAGGTGGTTTAAATATAAAAACAGAGTACTTGCTTGTTTATAAGGAATTATGCTTATTTATCAGTGAAACTAAATTATCTCCAAGGATGAATTACTTAAATCAGAAGTCATTCTGTATGTTTTAAAACCTAAGGATTTTAGTTTTCTTTTTCTAAAAGAAATAGAAAGGAGGCACTTCAGTTGTTAAGCATAGGCAGAAAAGGGTAGAAAGAAGAAAACAAGCGAAAATGGAAGGCACGTAGGATCCCATCCTCTTATGTGTCATTAACTTTTCTAGGAAATGCCTTGATTTCTGCACTGTGTGTTTGACAGGAAACTCATGTTGCGACCCTGGCTGGCCTGGAACTCTTTTTGTAGACAATCTCTGTGCTTCTGCCTCCCACACACTGGGTTTATTGGCATATGTTGCTAGGCCAGTCTGAACTAAATTTTTCATTTGTTAGGTATCTTCCATATGAACCAAAGCTTTGGGAGAGCTTTGGTATTTTAAGAATACAAAGGGATTATGAGATCTAAAACTTTGAGAAGTAGTACTGTTTTCTTTTCTTTTTTTAAATATTTGTTTGTTTGTTTGAGACAGGATTTCTCTGTGTAGCCCTGGCTGTCCTGGAACTCACTCTGTAGACCAAGCTGCCTCAAACCCAGAAATCCGCCTGCCTCTACCTCCCAGAGTGCTGGGATTACAGGTGTGTGCCACCATCGCCCCGGGAGAAGTACTGTTTTAAGGTTTATAATATGCGTATTATCTCACAACAGGCTTTCATCTTTCACTGAACTGCATCCCAATGATAATTACAATATAACTTTTTCTAGGAGCGTAACTGTTCATTATGCTTTTTCATTTATTTTTTCATATGTTAATGAACTCCAAAATAAATCACTACATTTCATTTTAAACTGTTAGTGGTAGGATATAGCTGGGGTTAGGACTCGGGTTGAGGCTAGAAAAGGTACACATCTTTAGTGGGACAGGTATTCAGCATGGATGCATGTACACTTGACTTTCTGTACCCATATCCACAGCAACAACCACAAAAATAAATAGAAAAATAAACAAATGTTTTAAAAAAAGGCGGGGCAGTGCTGGTGCACTCCTTTAATCTTACCTCTTGGGAGGCAGAGACAGGCGAATTTTTGAGTTCGAGATCAGCCAGGGCAACACAAAGAAATCTAGTCTCGAAAAACTAACTAACTAACTAACTAACTAACTAACTAACTAACTAACTAAATAAGCCTTTCTTTAGGGGAGGTACAGGACTATTTTTATCTACTATTTAGCATTTCTAATAATTCATTCTTTGGTGTAGAATTTTGTCTTCCATCTGTGATTTGTTTGTTTGATTTTTGAGACAGGTTTCTCTGTATAGTCCTGGCTGTCTGGAACTCAATCTGTAGACCAGACTGGCTACTTGGGTGCTACCACCACTCCGCTGGAATCATTTTCTTTTATCTCACAGAATTTCATTTAATATTTCAGGTCTACTGGTGATGAAGTTTTTGAGCTTGTTTTGTCTGGAAAAAGAAAACAAATCTTATCCCTTTAAATAATCCTGAGTAGGCTAGGTGTGGTGCTGCATGCACTGGGGAGGCAGAGACAGGTGGATCTCAAAATTTTAAGTTCATGAATCTGAGGCCAGCCTGGTCTACAGAGTGAGTTCCAGGACAGTCAGGACTACACAGAGAAACCCCGTCTTTAAAAAAGCTTAAGTAACTAGTTCTATTTGGTATGACAAAATTGAGCAGATCAAAGAGAAAAAAATGAGATTCTACTATTCTCATATTCTTCTATCATGTATGCATACACAGACCCAGAGGGGTATATACATTTAGGGTTTTCTCTGTCTTTTCGTGGTTTGGTGTTTGTTTCACTTTTGTATAGAATAATAAATATTCCATTGTGTGATTTTTTTTTTTTAATTTTTTTAAATTTTTTTTTTTTTAACCACTGTTTACCCAGTTACTCCTGAAGGACATCTCACTCTACTTCCAGGTTCAGTTTCTTTGGGTAAACACCAAGGAACATAATTGCTGAATTACATGGTAGGAATGTTTTTAGCTTTGTAGGAAACGTCCAGACTCTTATTTGAAGGGTTTTATCACTGGATATAATTCTATTTTATCCTATCCTATTCATATAGAAGTTTTACCTGCCTGTATGTTTGTATACCACAAGGCCAGAAGAAGGCATCAGATCTCCCAGGAACTGGAACCACACATGATTGTGAGCTGCCATGATGGTGCTGGGAATCACACCTGGTTCCTCTGCAGGAACAGCCAGTGCTTTCAACCAGGGAACTGTTCCCTAGTCCCTGGATACAGATATAAATTCTAAATTGATATATTGATACTTTTCCCTACTTTTTTTGGAGGCAGGGTCTTTGTATATAGTCCTGTCTGTCTTGGTACTCGCTGTGTAGACCAGGCTGGCCTCTAACTCAGAGTCCATCTGCCTCCTGAGTTCTGGAATTAAAGATATGTGCCTTGCCTTCTTAAAAATATTATTTTTTGTTTTGTTTTGCTCAGACATGGTCTTGCTCTGTAGCCTGATCTTTAACTTGATGTGGTCCTGCTGCCTTTGTTCCCTGAATTCTGATAACAGATGTGTGTCACCACACCCTGCTTATAATTGTTCTGATGAGAAAGATGCATTTCTTTGTTCTTCCTTATGTAGTATTTCTTTTCTTTTTGATTTTCAACAACTGTAGTGCTATATACTTCAGCTTTCTTTGTGTTTAACTCTCTTGTGATTGATTGCAATATGAACCTGTATTGATAATGCTCATCAAACCTTCTAGTATCTAGCCATTATTTTTTTTAGTCTGTTTTGGTGCTGTGCTGTGCTTTCTCTGCGAGTCTCACCTGTATACATGTCGCTAGACTGCTGGATTTTTCACAGGTCACTGAATTTCTCATTTTCTTTTTGTTTTCAGTTTGCATAGTTTCTGTTGTCATCTCTTTAATGATTACTTATGCTGCTATTTATAATAAGATAAATTCATCCAGTCGGTTTTCAAGTATACTTCTGTTATAAAAGTTTGCCTTCGGCTTGTTTATAAAAGAGCTGTCCTAGAATTGAGTGTGTAGACCAGACTGGTCTTGAATCCACAGACATGTTGCCTGCTTCTGCCTGCTTGGGTGCTGAGATTAAAGCTGTGTGCCACCACACCCAGCTGTCTTACTCTCTGACCCATCATCTGTACATTTTCTTGTGTCTCTAGTATAAACTCTAGACCAAAGCTTTCTGGGCTCTGTTAACCACTTTGTTGAGACATGGATGAAAAGGCACGTGCTCCCGTGATCTTTCAGCCATTCTTGCCCTGGAATTTAAGGGCAAAGGTTTGGGGTGGTGAGTCTTTAGATCCTTTTCAGACTGTGATCTCTGAACAGGCCTTTTTCTAGCTAGAAGGATTGGATAGCTAGAACCTATTTCAGTGTATATTCCTCTTAGCATTTACAGTTGTGTTCATCTACCTAGCATATGTGTAGAGAGGAGAAGGGCACTTAGAGGAAAGTCTTCATACCTTAAGTTTCATTTGTTACATTCCCTTGGTCTCTTTATTTAGATTATAAGTCCTTCAGAGCCATACCTTGCATCATTGAAATAAGTTTTGGTCAATTCACAAATCTTGTGTAATACATAGAGATTTGAAAGACAGCTGAAACTGGGTCTTCCTCATCTTAAAGTTCAGTATAGCATGCTACTGTAGTAGAAGTTAGTGCCAGGTGCTCTGAGGTGCTCAGTCATCGTCTCGTAAAAATATATGGCATAGATGTCACAGGAATGGGGACTTTATGAGTATAAGTAAGGTCTGAGAATTTGAGACAGGTTTTGTAAAATCATAAAAATCAAATAGTCAAAAATCTGGTATACTAAGAGTTTGGGTATATATGAATACTGAGCAAGACAGACACATAGAAGAGTAGACCTGATTGTGGGTTCCTGGTAGAGTTGCTCACTTAGTAAGAATCATGCCTTGGCTTCTGATCTGACCATGGTCCCAAGATAGCAAACAAAGCACACACCTCGGGAAGAATGTCAAGAGTAAACTGTCTGAGGTCTGCACATATGATTAACATGCAGCATGTATTTGGGAACTCGGATATATGTTTAACGCAGAGGACTCAAACAGTCAAATAACGTGTCTCTAGTGAAACAGGCTTGTTTGAAATTGTAACAAATGAGAGTGCAGAGTGTTATCTTGGTCTAGCAAAGTCACAAAATGACATTTCAGATAGATTATTAAAGCTCAGCAAATCAGGTTGGATATGATGCTATATATCCCTTTAATTCCAACACTAAGGAGGCAGAGACAAGCTCTATGAGTTTGAGGCCAGCCTGGTCTCAAATCAAGTTCTAGACCAACCAATTGATAACAAAACAAAACAAAAAACCCAAAACTACAGAAAAGATTGAGTAAACTAAGAAGATAAAGAGCAAAAATGGCCTTGTGTTACCCAGTTTTAGTATAGGTGGAGAAGGCCCCATCATTCACAGGAAATTCATTGTGGAATTTGAGCTTGTTGGTTCAGGGTAGAAGCTGAGAAAACGCACTTCAGATATAGAAGCTTAAAAATGAAAGCTTTATTGTTTGAGTGCTCAGGGAGGCAGCTAATTTGGCATCTGAACTATATCCCTAAAGGGGAAATGGTACAAGATTCATGGGAACAGCTGGGCAGTGGTGGCGCACACCTTTAATCCCAGCACTTGGGAGCCAGAGGCAGGCAGATTTCTTGAGTTTGAGGACAGCCAGGGCTACACAGAGAAAGCCCTGTCTCAAAACACAAACAAACAAACAAACAAACAAACAAAAAACTCCATGGAACATAAGGTGATGGGGGGACGACTCTGGAGTGATCTGGAAGTGTTATTCAATAGTATTTTTGATATTAGGGATTAAGAAAAGGAGACTGGGCCGCATCCGGGGCATCTGGCTTCAAGGCCCCTACTTAGTTTATACTCCTAGACATTAGGTCCAGAGCTCAGAGTGATAAAGTGATAGGTCAACGGCATGTAGTTAATTAAGGCATAACGAACAGTTATATATTTTATAACTGGCACACCTTGGTTAGATAACAGCAATTTTTATATTCTTTATTGGTTAGCAGACAATTAAAACATTTGGAAAAGTTGGATAGGTGTTAGTTCCTAGGCCTGGGAGCATTTGAACTTAACAGCAAGATGGAGAAGTGTCCTTAAGATGTCTGGTCTGAGACAACTGTTTACATCAGATGCTCTTCAGCTATGGGAAGCTCCCAGCTCCCCTGGGGCCTGGGACCTTGAGTTTATTTTCTCCCTGGAGTCTGAAAATGAAATGGTAGTACTTAGAATAAGTTTCTTTTGCTTGTTCCCAACAAGCAGTTTGAGCTTCCTGCAGGATTCAGAATAGGAATGTGTTTTACAACCCAAACTGGGGCTTTGAGTCATTCTGCATTAAGCGTATTGTGTGGTTGAGGTACTCACAAAGACCAGATGCTACAACAGCCTAGGGGAAGGAGTAGGTGGGCACAGCTCTGCAGAGTACTGGGTGGTAGTGAGCGCTTTTGGTGATCAAACTGAGCACCTATTAGAGCCTGCCTTCTCTGTTTCCCTCCAGTGTGCTCCCTACTCTTGATCATCTTGTACTCTCTTCCATCATCCGTCATGTGGTGAGTGTTAAGTCAGATCTTCTTTGAGACCTCAGAACTGCACTATGCTGACGGCTCGCACAGTGAGAGAGCACTGTGCTTACTTCTGCCTCATGTCTGTCCTGGGTTACAAAAAGGAAGTTGCAGATGGAAGGATCTGCAGCCATGAGGTTTTTCAGTTGTTGATCTTGTTTTGTTTTAGAGTTGGAACAATTTGCAACATGGTTTCATTTCATACAGTATCACTAATGAAAAAGGAACTTAAAGCTCACTTTTGAAAGAGTGTCAGAAACAAGAATGTCAGTCTTCCATAGGGGAAGTGGTTCAAGTTACTCATTTAGCTTGGTGGCTTACCAGCTCTGGGCCTGCCTTGTCCTTGTAAGTGTGGTGTGTGGGTGGAGAGCACCGGTTCAGTATTGGCTTAAAGAACTGTGGATCCAGTGGTTGTCTGTTTTCCTCTGAAACACCATTGCTAGAATTTGCTTCCTTAGGGTCCCTTTTCTGCCATGTCCTGCCCCTGCTTTTTTTTTTTTTTTTTTTAAAGAAGCAAAAGCAGCAACATGCTCTAGAAGCATCAGTGGAGTGCTGTTTTGGTGTTTCTGAGAGTGGTAGCAATTGTGTGGCAAGTTTCTGTGTTGTCAAGGACTTTTTTTCTTGGTAGGTGATTTAACTAAATTCATGAGAGAAAAGATAGTGATACTATTCTCTCTCCTTTTCAGAGCCCATCTCTGCAACTTAAACTTTCTTCCCCCCTTAAAAGGCACAGAGGCTTTTGACTTAATTGTGTCTCTGTGTCTAATAAAAAAACAGAGTTTGCTTGTGTCATATCATTCATTTTCTTTTGAGCACCAGGACCACACAGTAGGCTTAAAGCCATCTAGCAATGAATGCAGTTGAAATCAATTAAAGTCCCAGGAATGGGAAAATGGGAAGGTGCTGAGACTTTATTTCTTGTCATTTCCAAACAAGATTTCCTGGGAAGTCAAAAAGGTATTACAGATGAAGGCTGACAGCAGGATCAGCTTCTAAAAATAGGGCTGGCTTTCTCCCAAGCCCTCTCCCCACCCCCTTTTCTTTTTAATGTATGAGTCTTCACCATAGTCTAGTGGTTTTCTCAGATGTTGGTGAGGCTGCTTTCTCTACAGGTATATGCTCTAACCTGTCATGAGTTAGGGGCCATTCAGTTCAGTCTGGCGTCTTTTCTGGTGCTAAAGAATGTTTCGTAGGCAATTGGAGCCTATTACTGGCAATGCAAAAATATCTAGTGGAACTGTTGGAGAATTGGGAGGATCCCAACATTTTTCCTGGCAGTTAACAAGTGTTGTCTTTGGCTCTAACTTTGCTTCTTTGCTTGGTATGGGGCTTAGGCAAGTGCTAGGGCCTGAGTAATCCCCATGCCAAACGGGTGGACACAGAGTGGTTAGCTCGTGAACTTTACTTCTCCCAGTAGGTCTTAGTTGTGTTCCATTTGATGTTCAAGTCTGGGGTCCTTCATTTGAACACATTCTTGGTCCCAGCTGCTGCTCAGCATCAGAAGCACATGAGTGTCCTGAGCTCTGGCCCTGTGCTTCATCACTGTTTGTAAGGCTCGCCCAGTCTGGCCAAGCTGTTAGTAACTAGAGTGCACTGAATTTCTTGAGCTTTCTTTTTCTATTTTATGTGAATGAATGTTTTGCCTGCTTGTATGTCTGTGCACCACTTGTGTGCCTATAGGCCAGAATTGGGTATCTGATGCTACGGAACTGGGGTTAACAAATGTTTGTGGGCTGCTCTGTGGGTGCTGGAAACCAAACCTGGATTCTTTGGAAGAGCAGTCCATATTCTTTTGTTTGTTTTTGTTTTCCAAAGCAGGGTTTCCCTGTGGAGTACTGGCTGTCCTGGAACTCACTCTGTAGACCAGGCTGGCCTTTAACTCAGAAATCCGCCTGCCTCTGCCTCCTGAGTGCTGGGATTAAAGTGTGTGCCACCACTGCCCAGCAAGTCCATATTCTTAACTTCAGAGCCATCTTTCCAGAGCCTTTCTGCCTGCCCCCCTCCCCCAATCCCCTATGTAGACAAGATGACCTTGAACCTACTGATCCTCTCTGCCTCTCAAGTACTGGGATTACAAGCGTGCATCACCATGCCAGGTTTATGCAGTGCTGGGGATCAAACTCAGGGCTTCGTGCATGCTGGGCAAGTGCTCTACCAACTGAGCTACAACCTAGGCCCATATTAACTTAGCTTTGTGAAAGTACATTCTATTTAGAGCAGTGGTTCTCAACCTTCCTAATGCAACACCCCCTTTAATACAGTTCCTCATGGTGTGGTGACCCCCAGTCATAAAATTATTTTCGTTGCTACCTCATAACTGTCATTTGTTGCTGTTATGAATCATAATGTTCTGTATGAATCATCTGTGCTAGTTGACTTGTTGAAAAGGTTTGTTGGGCAGCTCTCAGGGGTCCGAACCCACAGGCTGAGAACCAGCCAATGGTTTAGTGGGAGCAGGACCCTCACCAACGCTGCTTCACCCATAGAATCAGGGTTCTAATGATGTCACATTTGAAGGCATTTTGTGTATTCCTTATATTTTTACCCATTTCTGAGATCTATAAGAGAAAATCTGGGGATGTGCTTGCTTCTTACCTTAAATATAACTTTGTCTTAAAAGGTGGTCTCACTCTGTCATCGTGGTTGTACTCACCCTGTAGCCTAGGCTGGCCTTGAAGTTACTTGGCGCTATCCTATTGCCTCAGCTTCTCGGGTGCTGGTAGTACAGGTGTAAGCCACGTGCTCATATAGTCAGGTGATTCTGGGTCTCTGGCGACCTGATACGTTAGAGTGATATAGAGTGATATATACACACTCTAGGGGAGGCTGGCATCAGTCTCAGGCCAAGCTCTGTGGTGCACTTGCAAGCCAGTCTTTGTAGTGTGTGTGGACGTAGGCTAGACAGAACAACAGCTTGGCACTTGGGTAATCAAAAACTGCATTACTTTAAACCCCTAGTGAAAATGTGAACAGCCTTGGAGAAAAGGCTTCCCGGTGAAGAGCACATAACTGTCTGGGGTGGACTGAGTCAGTTTCCAAAAGCACACTGAGTGGGGCACTTCCACGTCCAGCTCCAAGGGAGTCTGATGCTTCTGGCCTTCCTGGGTGCCCACACTCAGTGCACACACACACACACACACACACACACACACACACAAATATGCATAATTAAAGATAATAAAAAATAGGGGCAGGGCTGGAGAGGTGGCTCAGTGGTTAAGAGTACTGACTGCTCTTTCAAAGATCCTGAGTTCAATCCCCAGCAACCACGTGGTGGCTCACAACCATCTGTAGTGAGATCTGACTCCCTCTTCTGGTATGTCTGATGACAGCTACAGTACACTTACATATAATAAATAAATCTTTAACAAAAAAATAAAATAAATAAAAAATAGGGGCTAGAGCCGGGAAGTGGTGATACACACCTTTAATCCCAACATTCAGGAGTAAATCGATCTCTGTGAATTTTAGGCCAGCCTCCTTGGTCTACACACCCTAGTTCCAGGACAGCCAAGGCTACATAGAGAAACCCTGTCACAAAAAACTAAAACAACAACAAAAAAATAGGGTTTAGATTGATCACTGAGTGGTTGAAAACAGCTGTTTGCTCTAAGCTGAGCAGATAGAACTCTAGGTCTAACTCTAGTTCCCAGAGAGACCCTGCATGTATGTGCCACCCATATACATATACTTGAAACACTATAGCACCAGCTGATATTCCTAGAGCACGAAAACTTGTATTCCAAGAGAGATGTTCATAATTATTTTTTTTTTCCATGGGAAGGAAAGGTGGGAGGCCCACCGATCTTGAGAATGGGGCCCTTAACTCTGTTCTGGAATGCTAACATGTCAGAGCCTAGAAAGGTTAAATTACTTTAGTGTAGATACTGTACATCGTACAGAGTGCACACCTGTGAAACAACTCAGAATGTATAGCTACATGAAAGATCAAAGATGGAACCTTGACTTACGTGGAGGATTGGATTTAGGCTTAGAAGGAGGCCAGAGTCAGGTGGCCAATTTTGAAACTATTAGCCAGGGAGCCTCCAGACCTTGTCCTTTGTATGGTGAGGTGAGCCCTACTAGGGGAAAGACATGAATTCTGGAACAGTAGGGCATTACCAAACTGGCGCCTTATGTCAGCACTATTGTGTTTCTCTTCTAGACATCAAAGAAGCCCAAGACAGCAGAAGCAGACACCTCCAGTGAGCTGGCAAAGAAAAGCAAGGAAGTATTCAGAAAAGAGGTAAGCTTGGAAGATGTGGACAACAGTCTTCTGGCTTGGTGTGAGCTCTTTGTGTCTTGCCCAAGGATGTGCATCTGTCCTGTCTGAAGATGGTATGGCTTGTATCTCTTGAACAAAAGTGCTGCTTTACCTGTCAAGAATTCGATAACTGTCTCCTCCTGGCCTGAGAGGAGTCCATCTGTCAACATATGTGCTGTTTTACTATGGGCCTTCCATAGCATCTCAGACAACAGGATTAGGCTCATTGCAATATCAAGTGGTTCCTTATTTGTGTGATTTGACTATGTGGTTGTTTATGGTGACACATTGGTATGTCCCTTTACAACTAGTAAGCACTTTGGTATCTGTTAGAACGGCCCTTGAGATAAATAAGACTGAGATTGTTGTTCTTAGAGAAACTTGTAAGATAAGAACTCTTACGTTGAATCTCAGGTCCTCTGATCAGACTGTAGTTCTCTTCCTGTGCAGTCTCCTGTGTAGCTGCTTGCTCCATCCTCTCAGTGTCTGTCTCCCTCTGTCAGGACTCTTAATGTTTGGGAGAGGGGTGCCATGACACGTGTGTGGAGGTCATGGAAGTCAGACCCAGACCATCAGGCTCAGTGATGCCTTTGTCCACTAAGCCATCTCACCAGCCCGAGATTCTAAACTCTAGACTTCAGTCATCGAAAGGGTTCATAACAGACTGTGAAGAACTACAGCTGTGCGAAAAGTGGGCCTTGACAAGGTGGGTGGAGACCAGTGCTTAGGATATCATGGAAGGCTCTTGAATCTAGGTTAGGAACTGGTCAGATGTGGCATGAGAATGAACAGAAGCAAGAAAGTGTCACCTCTTTCCGGAAGTCCTAGTCTTGAGCACTGGTCACGTGAGGGTGTGGAGTCAAAGGCTGGACAGTACTGTGCCCTTTCATGTAGTGCTCTGTGTTGAGGTTTAGGGAACCACTGATTTGAAGCTGAGAACAATCAGAGCCTTGACTAAGGAAAATGTGGAGGCCAGGCAATCACAGAACATCCTTTGAGTAAGGTTCATCCAGCCAGCCAGCTGTGGCAGTTGAACAAACAAAGGCAGTTCGAAAGGCTTATGTAGATAGAACAGGGTCACTGATTTTTTTAGGGATGGAGAGGCCCTGCCCTGTTGGGGGCACTTCCTTGAAGAAGCTGTCAGTGGCTTCTGTCTTCCTTCTTCCTTTTCCTCTGTGACCTTATACCATAATTGCTTGGTCTTGACCCTGACACCTAAAAGAGTTACTGGGTAGGACAAACCTTACAGATGTAGCCCAGAAGAGAGCATTGGAAACAGCAGGCTGAGGAGTCTTGCCCTGGATTGTCCTTCTGGCTCTTACCCACTTGTCCATATGCTTTGGGTGGTTATGATCTGTGTATTACCCATGTAATACTTACTGTGCCAATACTTACAGGCTTGAAATAACCTTTAAGGGCAAAATCCCTACCTGGAGATTGTAGGATTGCAAAGCCTTCTGGTAACTCAAAAAATAGCTGCTCTGCCCTACCTTGGCTCTAGGGTCTGGAGAACCTAGCCACTGGTTTCATGGAAGTACACAATGCTAGGCAATCACTCTGAATCCAACTGAACTGTAGCCCCGGCCATGAGAATCTCTGCTTAGATAGAGAAGCTCTTGTGACCCAATTACCTATTATAGATTTCAGCCTTTATCACAGTGAATGACCTTGGTAACATTTAACTATGTGAAACTGGAGGCTACTGCCAGAACCGTGTTGCTAGGGCCTGCAGCTGCCTCTCAGTGAGGTTTGGTAGGTCTGGCTAAGGAGGCTCTTTTCTTTCAGGGCTGGGCCGGGATCGCTCTATCACATCTCACTGGCTTCCTAGCATTGTTGGCCTAGACCAGCAGCTGAGGGAGAAAGCGGGGATGACTGGCTGTGCTTTTTGCTGTCTTTCCTAATGATCCCATCTGCACAGTTGAGCAGCATGTCTCCTACCTTCTGTCTGCAGATGTCTCAGTTCATTGTCCAGTGCCTGAATCCTTACCGGAAACCTGACTGCAAGGTGGGCAGGATCACCACCACTGAAGACTTCAAGCACCTCGCTCGAAAGGTACTTCCCAGGCTTCTGTTCTCTTGGTGTTCTTAGCAAGCTGTATACCTTCAAGGTACTCTCCATCAGGAAGTATGGTTTGAGGTGCCAAGGCTTGGGGCCCAGGATTGTGAGACAAGGTTGAGAGGTGGGAAAGGTGATAGCTAAGAGACTGGGTCCCTCCTGTGTCCTGTACCAGCTTGCCCCAGTCCACCCTTTGATTTAATTCCAAGCCTGTCCTCCCTGTCAAATCATTGTCCCTTCTGATAGTATCTGTGGTCTCTCCTTCTGTGCCCTGAACAGCTGACTCACGGAGTTATGAATAAGGAACTGAAATACTGTAAGAACCCCGAGGACCTGGAGTGTAATGAGAATGTGAAACACAAAACCAAGGAGTACATCAAGAAGTACATGCAGAAGTTCGGGGCTCTTTACAAACCTAAAGAGGACACTGAACTAGAGTGACGTCAGGCCAGAGTGGAGGATGAGCAGAAAGGATGAATCCTGTGGCTTCTGCCCTGCCCCTCGGCCAGGGCTGTGCTACTGATGTGATGACCATCCTGAGCAGGTCAAACTTGGAGGTGTCAGCTGTAAGCTGCAAGAGTGAGCTCTGTCTACAAGTGACCTCTAGTTGTGAGCTGCTGGTGTAACAGTTACAGGCCATCAGAGGCAGTAGCCTAGGGAAGACCTTGGCCACATGACCCCATTCTCAAATCTGGGTCTCCCCCTTGGCGGTGCTGTCAGCGCACAGACCCATGCGCACCCTCCCCCAAGATCCTTTACCCTGACGATATGTATTATATTTTAATGTATATGTGAATATATTGAAAATAATTTGTTTGTTTTTCCTGGTTTTTGTTCCATTTTTGTTTGCTGTTAGCATCTATGTGCCGGAATCATGGAAAGACTTTGTAAGGATAGTATAAATTCTCCTGCAAGGTTTAATTTGTTATCATGTAAATATTCCAAAGCAGGCTGCCTTGTGGTTTTGGCCAGCCTTGTGCTATGTTGATAAGATTGATTTACTGCTTAAGATCACTTTACTTTATTCAATTTTTACTGAACTTTTTATGTAAAAAATAAAATCAATTAAAGAACTTGAATGTGTGTTCCCTCAATCAAGTTTGTTTATGTTGATGTCACAAACAAGGATGTAGTAGCCCTGGTGTGTGGGGGCTAAGGCTGTATTTCTACTGCATTTTATTATGTTTTGCTCTTGGCTGAGCTCAGTTGAAACAGTTTATAGTTATTCCAGACCAGAGGATGTCTGCCTGAGACCTCATTGCCATGGGCTTGTTTTAATTTGGTTAGTGGGTCAATCGAGAAAAGCCAAATGTCTTCTTTCTTGTCTGGAGAATGAATGTTATAAGACCATTTTGCCTTTAGACTTCACTTCTCCCATCCCACAGGAGTGTTGATTCAGTGAGTGAGTCCTAGTTACTTGACACAAGGCCTGGACAAGAGGGAAAGCAGCCAAGGGCAGCTGCGGAAGGGGTGTGGCTGTGGGGAGAGTGTGTGTGCATTCTAGATACAGGCTCAGCAGTGGCCTCTTTGGTGATGTGTTTTCAACGGAGGTGTTCATACTAGACTGGGTCCCATCTTTTCCTCAGGAATGTGATTCTACTTTGCAAAGCAAGGCTTGGTTGAGGCCTGACAGAAATTAGAGCACCTTCTGCCTGTACTAAGGATTTCAGAGATTAGGGTATATATCTTTACAACTCTTACAGAAATTGGCACTATGGGTGAGACTTACGACCAAGCAAGCTGGGCTGGAGAGATGGCTCAGTGGTTAAGAGAACTGACTGCTTGCTCTTCCAGAGGTCCTGAGCAACCACATGGTGGCTCACAACCATCTGTAAGGGGATCTGATGCCCTCTTCTGGTATGCATGAAGACAGCTACAGTGTACTCATATACATAAAACAAATAAATAAATCTTTACAAAAAAGACCAAGCAAGCTTTACTCATTTACAGTCCTAGAAATTCTTACTTTATGGTCATGCATGCTGTGTAGAAAGTCTTCCTTCACTACCTCAGGGGCTTGGCTACAAGTGTGTGGATGATCAAGTCCCTAAAATGGCATAGTTTCATACCTGTGGCCCACCTGCACATATCTTGGGTATCTCTGGATTACTTCCAGCCTAATACCATGCCAGTTCTATACAAAGCTACTTGATAGCCAATACATGAATGTGAACAGTAGGCACTATGGGCTAATAGTCTAACCTTCACTTTGTGACTTTAAAGTACATGTTGTATTAAGTATAATGTATTAACCATAATTCACTCAACCCTCAACAGTTTCTAGCTGTGTCTGTTACAGTGAGTGTTTGTGTTTTTCCAAGGAAATTGAGGCAGCCTTCCATCAGGGTGGTGACGTGTAGGTGTCAAGTTTTAGAAGACGTTTTTTGAGATGTCTTTTTTTTGTTGTTCCCTGCCACACATTTTCATCTCCCTCCCCCGACCCCATACTCCCTCATGTTCAAATGACCTAAGTAGGGATAGAGCGTGCCAGTCTGTTCATGGGAAATTTCATGCTCATGGCTGACTCAGTCCTTAATGGCCCAGCAGCTGACTACTGCAAGTGGGGTGTGATCTCAGCATGCTGGGCTGAGCCCTCTCTGACATTTATTTTAACCAAGATGTTATTACACAGCTCTGGTAAGCTCTTTCTGAGGCGCAATGGTAGAAGCAGCTTACAATAAACTTCATACAAAGCAGCAAATCCTAGGGGCATCTCTGCAGTGAGGGAGCAGGCTCTACCTCGGCCTCCACTTCATGACCGGACCTCAGGTCTTCTCACTGAGTCTACATGAACCTAAAGTCCTTTCATCCATTGCACTGGTCCTTCCTAGAAGGTTGAGTAACCCAGCTTCCTGCGCCCACTTCAGGATGGGTGTGTGCGTGGAAGTACAGGTGGTTTGGCTCAATGCCCTGTCCTGAACAGCCTGCTTGGCCACTTGTGTTCAAAGCACATGCGCAGCTGCGGAGGCCTGTGTGGAATTCCTTAGTCTGGGTGCTGGGTGCATTCTGCTCTTTTTATTTTTTTGGTAGCTCTGGAGATTGAACCTAGGACCTTGAGTGCGCTGGACAAGTCCTCTGCCAGCGAGCTATGTGCCCAGCCAGAGGCCCTATGTTGAAATGTCATCTTTTTCTTGTCTAAAGATGACCTGATGTCTTCAACAACTAGCTCACCTCAATTACCTTGCATCTTGCCTGTCAAAGCACACACAAAGAGTCCTTTGATGCACCATGGGAGCTTATTAAATGTGCCTCCACTAAGCAAAGGAGACTCGAGTTTAGGAGGAGACATGACTTCTTACTGTAATACAAACAGTGAAGGGCAGGATGATGAACTCCAGCCTGGTCTTCTACAGCCCATGCACAGAAGCACCCTGCCCCCTTCCCATATCCCCAAGTCCTTATCTGGGTCTCTTTTTCAGCTACTCAACTGTCTTACAGGTCCAAGGAGCTAAGGCGGCTAGAACAAAACTCCAAAGGTGCCTTTAATATGTGATTTTTAAAAGGAAATAGAAAAAATAGCTGGAGCACAGGCAGAATGAGAATCTGGGCAAAGCCTGCCCTACTCGCTTACCCCCCACCCCCATGTCCCTCACTCCTGTCTTGGAGAGGATGGGGAAGGAACGGGAAGTGTTGGGTCTTCTGTGTCCTGCCACAGCAGCAGGCTGAAGCCAGAGAAGTACTAGAAAGCCCATGAAGGGCACGAGGCCGTGAGGATGCCCAGAATCGGGGCAGGCAGACCTGGGAGGTGGCACTCACACCACCGAGCAGCCCTGAGCTGGCGAGCTCAAAACCTGGGCCACATCCTCTCGGCCTATGGCAGCCAGAGCATTCTCTAGCGCTCTGAGGGTAGCTCTACTGCCTTCCCGGGCCGCCCAGTCCCTTAGCAGGGTATGGGCTGGCACCTGGTCACAGGCCATCGTTTCCACAGCCTCAGCTTGGTAGCCCAGGCAGCCTGCCAGGCCCTGCCAGCCCTTGGCTGGTTCACCCAACATCAAGAGCCGCTGAACTTCCTCCTGCTGCTGCTGTGGAATATGCAGGTACAGTTGGCAGCCGAGGTCTGGATGTGGCCCTGGGGTGGGCAAGAGAAGTGTTAGTGGGTAGGAGTAGGGTAGCACTAGTTAAATACAAAGGACTACAGAGTAAGGAAACGTGCTCACCCTGGCGGGGAAGACAGGGCTCCAGACCAGGGGAGTCCACGAAGACACCATCACCACGCCTCTGGTCCCTGTCAGGGTCTCCCAGCTCTACAGTCCGAGCTTTAGCCAACTGCTGCCTTTGCTTATGTGAGCGCCAGCTGTTGGGGGCACAGGGTACCAAGACAAGGAAGTGCCTCAGAGTCCGGGCCTGGAGGGGATGCCACAGGGCAGTACCCAGGCCACTTACCATTTGAAGGCCACATAGGCAAGCAGACCAAGGACCACAGTAGCTAGGAGAGCACAGTAGACAGGAATGATGTTGCTTGAGGCTCCCGGAGGCTCAGGGGGGAATAGGGAGGAGGTATTGGGGGCTAGGGCTCCCCCAGCTCCTACCCACATTCCTTCCCTGTCCCCATCCTGCCCCTTCAGGGCTGTATCTGTGAACACAAACAGTGGTCATAATAGGGAACCACAACAGACTCACCTAGACAGACCATCTTGGCAATAGTTTACCATTTGTTAAGGACTCAGCATCCAGAGCTGGTTGGCCCTGGAGTGACAAGAATGGCTTGGCAGACAGACACATGCCACCAAGTATAACAACCTGGGTTTGATCCCCCAGGATCCACACGGTAGGAAGGGAAAGTCTCTGAACCACACATGCTTGCTAAGGGGTAACTGGTGCTTGTCTCCACCTCCGGACCGGAGTTCTGTCCTGAGAACCACACTGGATGGAACACGACCACCAGTCTCAGTCTCCAGGGGGGTTGATGCCCCCTTACAGCCTCTGTGGGCACTCCCACACACATACGTGCACATATGTGCACATAAATGGCTTGCCATTGTGGACACGGTCACTCCCAGATGTGCCTTGCCATCTCCCAGAATCAACCACGTCTTGCTATTGTATCTCCTTCTAAATGCAAGGCAGGCTCTCCTCTGGAAACCTTCCTTGACCTCTCTCCTCTCACCCTGCGTGGTTGCACCACGTCTGCTCATCACGGCACTAGATTAGTCGACTCCCGGGGTGGACTGTGAGAGCACACTGGCGTGTGCTGGTGCCACAGAACCATAACAATAAAACTGACCTGGAAGTAAATATTATTCTGCCTTAAGTCCAGTGACCAGTCCTTGTACCCAGTGTGGACAGGGTTCAAGGGTCAGAGACTGAAGACCCTGTGGATGGACCTGTCCGTGACCCACTCTGCCTCCCTCTCTGTGGCTACCTCGGATCTGGGACAAGGAATGCCTACCTGAGTAGACCACACCTTTGCTGACGCTATGAAGCATGGCGCGGCCAGGCGCTGCTTGCTGGGATGTTTCTTGGCGAAGGGGAGTCGTTCACAGAACTGAGTGATGGAGCTGGGAGCCTGCTTCTCTGAGTCCAGAAGGAACTCTGCAGGAATATGAGTAAATCCTCAGATCTGCTGTCAGGAGTCCCTTGGGCAGCTGTCCCAATGATTAGCTCGCTCCATCCTGATTCACACCAGGGTTGGAACAGTTTCTCCCTCTGTATCAAACAGGTGGCAGTAATAGCTGGGCCCTGTTGGCCAAAGCTGGTGGCGTGGGTACAGCTCAGGATAGAAATCACCCTAGCTATCTCAAAGACCTTCCCAAATACGTGGGCTGAGTCTGGGGATGTTAAAAGGAGGTAAAGATACACTCACTGTGCTGCTATCCCGGGCTGAAATATCCCTAGGAACTAGTGGTCACACACATCTGACAAAACCCAGCATCCTGAGGTCCCCAAGGCGATGCCTCTTACACTGCCTGTGCTCCCTGTTTCCTCCAGGGCCAGGGGCCAGTTTTTTCCTGGTCAGGGATTGAGTGAAGTGATACCTTAATGGGCTCAGCAAGCTCATAGACCATATAGATCTCAGAGGGCCTGAAATGGAAGAACAGGGCCAACTGAGGCCAAGGACCCATCTGGAGCCTAGAGTACTAAATCTGCTGAGACCACTCCCTGCGGGCCACGGGGGAGAGGCTCCAGATCTGAAAGGAGGAGAGATCCGGCTTGACTAAATAAGAGACTAAAAGAGGCCCTTCAAGTCTCCAATGGCTACTGTTGCATAGCCAAAGGATCCACCACATGGTGTGGTAGGGCTATCAGCCGCTAGGTGCCGTAGTCAGGTAAGCCTCTGATGTGGGTGGCCCTTTTATGGACTATGTATCTTTGTGTCACAACATTGGGAGTTGGGGGCTTCTGGGATCCTAGTTGGTGGGTGGGCCTGTAAACTAGTAGCAGCAGGAAGGCCTTGGAATCTGCCCCACCCATCCTGAACTGCTGGAGTGGAACGTCTTCTGGGCTCCCCACCCATCTCCTAGCCCAAAATGGGAAGGAACAATTCAACAGCCCCTGCAGGCCCATACACACCCCAACACAGACGCTGGTACCCGCAGAATCAGAGCACTAAAGGTGGGAGACAGAGAAAGTTCTGGCCCCTTCCACCTAGCAGGAGCCCAGCTAGTCATTCCCTCCTGACCTTCTGCGGCCACCCCTCCGAGGTGCCAGGATCCACTCAGCTAGGAAGGCGACGGGAGTCCCTGGAGAGGGCAGGTTCCGGTCTGCCCAAGAAAGAGTCAGCCAAGGAAAGGGGCGGGCCAATGGGGGGGGGGTGTTGAAGAGGGGAGCAGGACAATGAAGAGGCGGGGCTGAGCTCCAGGGCGCGGTCCCGCCCCCGCCCCACGCCGGAGCACGCAGAAGCGCTCGGAGTGCACTGAAGCAGGGCCAGCCTGGTTGGCAGAGCCGGCCAATGGCATGCAAACGCCGTGGGGTTGGACCGCGGGAGCCGGGAGCGTGGAGCCTGGAGACGGCTGGCAAAGCCAGAGGCTCCGCTGGCTACACGGAGGCCAGCCTGGCCAGGAAGAAGCATGCCAGGCCAGACCGGGCAACAGATTGGTGACCACACAAAGCCAAGGACGGCGAGCACATGTGTACTCAAGAAACCGAGAGATTACAAAACTAGGCCAAGTTTATTGCTGAGAATGGGCAGCGATAGTCACCTTTGGGGATTAAGGCCACGGGTGGTCTTTGTGCTTCACTGGACATGGGGTTTGAAAGTAGGGAATTCCCCCCACCCCAGATTGTGCAAAATATGCATCTGCGGCCTCAGAGGCCGATGCTAGGTCTCCCCTCAGCCGGCGAGGGGCGGGACTTCCTGGTGATGCCATCTACCAATCCCTGAGCTGGAGGGTGGGCCCCGCCCACCCCTGGTGCCGTAGGCTCTGGGCAGAGCTGCGGGCTCTGGCCGGGTCTCCAGTCTGAGCACTTAGACACTAGCTTCAGCGAGCCTCGCCAGGGTTGTACTCGGTCTCCCCAGAGGACACCTGGGAGATGCGCCGCGAGGAGCGCCACAGCTTCCGCGCGAACTGGCTGCTGCGTACCTAGCGGGAGTGGGCATGCGATGCGATACGGTGAGCCCTGGCAGCCGCAACCCGCATCCCACAACCCGCCCATCCGCCCGGCCAGGCTGCCCTCTTCCTCACCTCAGAAGGCTGCCCAGCACCCACAACGATCAGCTTGCCATCTTCCAGGCCCACCAGCACATGACTGCGCTCCTTGGTCACAGATACACTGTGGACTGGCACTTTCATGGGCAAGGGAGGCACAGCAGGCCGCAATCTGGAGCAGGGAAGCAGGTGTACACCAAGTCACGACTGCGAGGAAGCCAGCTAACAGATGCCTTTCCGTCATCCACTTTGTTTTAGGTCTGGCTAAACTGAATTCCTGGCTTATAGGACTCCCACAACCGTGGCCTAAGGGAGGCCCAGGGCAAGAATCCCCATGAGTAACACGTCTAGAAAAGCATGCTAGTGGCAGCATGCACTCCCTGCTACCCTGTGCCGACAACTCCCATCTAGAGGGCCCAGGAGCTACGGGCGGGCTCACTTGTTCAAGTGGAGGATGTGTAGAGAGCACTGAGCAGTGCCCAGCAGGACAAAGTCTTCTGCCACAGTCATGGCCGTGGGCTGCTCGGTCAGGGTCACTGAAGCCCGAAGCCTCCCATTCACTGAATACAGGTGCAGGGAGTAGGTGACCTGGAAGAATTGGGACATCAGCAACCGCCTCACCATTCCAGCTGTGCCAGTGTCTCTGTCAGGCACCCTGCCCCATACCTGGGCCCCGGGACGTTCGCAAGCAGAGCTCTGTACAACAATCTGGCCTTCCGATCCCAGTGCTAAGTGCGATACAGGTCCAGGCACGGTGGCACCCGGAGGCCTTAATGCTACCACGAGCTGGCCCCGGCGGACAGTGTGTATGATCACGGTTCCGTCCTATGGAAAGGCGGGTTAGGGTGCCGAGCAGAGAACTGGAGGCTCTGAGACACCTGCCTCCCCAGGGCATGCGCACACACCTCGGATCCAGACACTGCCATGTCCAGTTCAGTGCTGATGGTCACGCAGCTCACCGCAGCCTCGTGTCCATATAAGACCTGTACAGGCTTTGGCGCCAGCCCGGCTGACAGACCACTCTGTGGGAAGCCAGGGCTAGCTGAAGACTCAGGCAAATGAAGATTTTATGCAAGCCAGAGGGTTGGGGGGTACCGGAGCCCCAGACTTGCTCACAGTAGTAAGGGGAAAGGAGTGAGGGGGCAGTTCTGAAGGCTCCCTGAGGGGCAGATGGACTTCTAGTCTGGGAGACAGGGAGACAGTGTGGGCACAGGTCTGCCCACAACACACACCTGCTGCAGAAGACGCCACACCATGCACGTGGTATCCCTGGAGCCGGAGATGAGGTAGATGCCGCAGGTGTCCAGTGCAAGGCAGGTCACTATATCTGCATAGGAAGGGGAGGACATGCAGAGTTGTTACGCCCTCCTCGGCCCGACTCGGAACCCACTCCACATCTGCCTGTCTCCTCCCAGGCGCCGGCCTGCTCATACCAAGGTGTTGGCTTAGCTGGTTCACCAGCCTGCCTCGTGGTAGCGAGGTTACTCGTAGGCTGCCATCCCAGTGGCCACCGCTGAAGAGCAGCTTTCCGTCGGGAGCTACTGCTAGTGCTTGTCCACTGACACCGCTGCCTGGGACCCATGGCCCACTCAGGAGTTTCTGCACCCTAAACCAAGGGGGAGACGGTGGGTGACGCTGGAACTCGGGGGAGAGAGCTAGGCTAGCAGGGATCTTAGCCAGGCCTCTCTCTGCAGCTGGCCTGCCTTCTGTTTGAATGGGGGGTTCAGGGCGTAGGTCATCACAGTGTACCCCTACCCGCAGCCCCGCCTTACTTGGGGCTCCCCAGGGTGGGATCTTTGCTGAAGCTGAAGTAGTTATTGATGTTTCGGTCATAGGGCAGCCAGCTATGGGTGCCCAGTAGCCCGCCGGCACTTACAGTCACCTGTGGGTGAGAATATGCCATGGTGGCCTGGGGCGGAGGCAGGGGAGATGAGGCTAAGGGGAACCAGCGCGGTGTACTCACCAGCATGTCTGAGGAGCTCTGGGTGATAAAGGAGTGTGACTGTCGGTGGGGAACCAGAGCTAACACCACAGGGACGCCCTCACTGACAGCCTGCAGAGAAACGCGGAAGGAGGACTGAGGGACAGCAGGAGCCCGAGCAGACAGCCTTCTCAGTAGGTACCTTGACCCCAGGGACACAGTGGGTGTCATAGAGAGGTGGGCACGTAGGAGAGCATCACAGAAAGAGGGAGGAGCTGAATAGGCCGAGGAGACCCCAGTGACAGCGTGCACTCTGGAAGCTCATCCTGGCCCCCCTCCTCCCCGTATGTCCTCCAGAGGTCTTTAAATCAGTCAGTACTCCATCTGCCCGCAGATGGGTAGGAACGTGCAGCTAAACCCACTTTACACAAGAAACTAAGTTCCTACCCACTTCTCACCTCAGCAAAGAAGGCCTTGAGCTGGTCCAGGTTCTGGAAGATGCTGGGTGAGTTAGTGTCCAGCCGGGCAAGGCGAAGGGCTGCCTCCTCAGCTGAGAGCCGGGGTGGATGTGGCTCCTGCAGACAGAGCTAGTCAGCACTGTGACACAAGCGCCCTTCACCACCAGATTCCAAACAGTTCTTACCTTCAGCAGCTGACAAGGAGTCTGCCCAAAGTTGCTGATGATGCCTTCCAGAGCCTTCCGTTCCCGTTCATCTGCCACGTGGTCCAGGTCAACCGCCCCTGGGAGGAAGGCAAGCGGTTAAAACTCCCTCCTTGTCCTGTCTCTGCAATGCCGCCGCCGCCGCCGCCTGGGCCCGGGCCCCATCTCGTGTGTGGCACGCTGCCCACCTTCGTAAGTGCAGTAGTAGAAGACATTGAGTGCCTCCTCGGCCGCTGGACCCCGCTGCTTATAGCCAAAGATGAGGTCGATCCACTCGTGCAGGTGGCTGGACACATACTCTGACTCCTGAGGAGCAAGTGGCCATCAGTCCAGGGACCGAACCCCACCGCATCTCTCAACCCTGGCTGCCCGTCTGCGTGCGGCCACCTCCTCACCAGAGCCCGACGGTGCTTCTGGATGAAATCCTCAGGGCAGCTGGCCCACGGAGGCAGCACCACATCACCCACCTTCTCGTTGGTCAACTGGAGGCAGCCCAGGTCAAAGCCTAGCAGAGGAGAAGGTTAGCAGTGTGCCCACGTGTCCTTCACCATCCCTAGACACCCGTCTGTGCACTCGTGCCCCAGCCCCGCCGGTGCCTCGCACGCTACCATTCTGGTTCTCCAGGAAGTCGGGAAAGTAGAAAAACTCTGGGATGAGCTCCTTCACATCGGCCGGGCTCTCCAGCCGTGCCTGCCAAGCTGCCGCCACCGAGTGGAATTGCCGGTCAGAGCAGTCGAAGCTGGTGGAGAGACACAGATGATAGGTACAGAGCTGCTGGGAAGACTGTGCCCCCTGCCCCACCCTTCCATCAGCCCTGGGCGCACGCACCGGCCGCTCTGTAGCTGGACATGCAGGGAGGTGAAGGGCTCCACGCGGATGAGGTAGTGCATCACGCCCGCGGCGTTGGAATAGTGCGTGCCGTAGTGGAACTTGTCGATTGTGCCCGCTGGGTCCTCGAAGCTCTCGTATCTGAAGCCATGAGCGACAGAGTGAGCAGAAGACCGGCGCCCATCTGTCCCCAGCCCACCGAGCCCCGCCCTGCCCTCATGCTCACTTCTCTCTCACGAGCTGGGCGTGCTTGGGATTCACCACACCGATGGGTTTGGACAGGTCCCGGAAGACGGCCGGATTGTTGAGGTCCAAGACTGGGGAGACGTAGTCCTGCAAGACCCAGGGGAACTGGCCGCCCACCCAGGGAAGGAGCTGTAGGAAGACTCTGAAGCCTGCCAGCCCACCCTGCCCTGCCCTTAACATTCCGGAAGATGGGAAGAGCCCGCTCACAGTACTGCTTGGAAGGGTCTATGACACACACTCCTTCCAGGAAGGCCACAGGGCCCAGCAGGAAGCAAAGAGGGCAGGAGCTCAAGGCCGTGCCAGGGAGCAGAGACCACACCTTAGTCCCGGGTAAACGATTCAGGGACTGTGCTTGGGCCTGACCCATTACCAGGCCCTGACAGCAGGGTTGGAGGTGGGGGGGGGAAGAAGTATACGGAGTGAGCGGAGCCCTCACCACAGGGTACTGAGACAGGTCGTTATAGGTGCGCCCTGCGATTGTGTTGAGCTGCATCAGGTACTCGAAGTTGGATATCTCTCGCTGCACCCATTTCTGGATAACAGCAAAGGGTGCGCATTGAAGTTGTTCAGAACTCCAGTTTACAAAGTCTTCACCTCATACCCCGCCCCCCCCCCCCCAGATGTAGGATTCTCACCTGGGTGAGTCCCGAGGCACGGAGCATCTCCTGCGGGGAGCGGCTGCTCAGGTAGCCTTGGGTGGGTGGCCTTAGGCGCAGGAGCAAGGAGTACACCTGGTTCCGGACCTGGGTGTGGGCTGGGAGCTGGTAGAGCTGCGGCCTGGGGGCCTGGCAGGGAGATGCAGCGGGGGACCCCGCCACCTTGTGAGGGAAGTTGAGGAAGTAGTTGGACTGATCGATGAAGAAGAGCTCGAGCGCTGACCGCCTCAGGTTGAAACGCCGCAGGTGGACCTCACGCAGCTGCACCAAGGGGCGCCGAAAGTCATGGCCGATGCCTACAGAGCAACCGAGAGTAGGTATGAGGAGTCGCTGGCTCTGCCCAGCCTGGACCGTTGGCCAGTCTCTGCCCCCCTCCGAGAGCTCTAGCGGAGCACACCTTCCTCTGTTTCCACCCGTTCCGTGCTGCCGTCATAGAAATACACGTGCTGCGTGGTGACCTCTAGGAGTCCCGGGACCACAGCCACCACGGTGACGAGCTGGCACTCAGCCGACAGCACGAGCTTCTCGCGCTGCTCATCCAGCTCGGTCGCCTCCATCCTGAGGGCGACACTGACTTCAGCTGGGATGCGGGTATCCCTTCGTGACAAGCTCCAAGGGCCAGGGAGCCTTGAGGTCACATGCTCACACCTCCCGGAGAGGAGCTGCCTAGTGCTCACTGGCCCCGTGCCCTAGACGGACTTAAGTCCTTCTGGCTGCTTGTGGGGGCACCCCTCCCTCTGCCCTGCTCCTCCTCACACACTCCTGCCGTGCTCCAGGTCCCCACAGTGTCCTGCTTTTTCTGAGCCTTGCTCATGGGTGCCTAGCTATTAGAGAACACTCACCCCTTTAAATAAGCCCCAACCTTGGGGTTGGAGAGTCCCTTCGGGGTACTCAAATTGGCCAGCACAAGACTCAGACTCAGCCCCACAGAGGGCATCCATCCCTTGGCAGCCCACCCCCCCCAAACACACACTCACACACACTCACAGGGTCTCCAGCACAGCCAGCTCCTCCTCCCCTAACTGGTCCTCAAGCAGCTCCTCTGGAGGGGCACTGATTTTGGCCTCTTTGGTCACTGCCAGAGGCAGTGAGGCCTCCTCAGTGGGCGTCATGGGAGCTTCACCTGCAGGAAGCCAACGGGACTTAATTAGAACAAGGCATAATGGGAAATGCCAGCTGGGAGAACCAAGCACAACACTTACCGAGATTGTCACGTAGGGCACTAGCTTCCAGGTGAGGGTCAAAGTGATGATTGGGTACCAGTTTTAGTCGCATACGTGAGTATGTCTCTGCACTAGACAGCTTCCAGTGGGGGGTTGAAGGGACCCTGCAGATATATCACCAGGAATTGTCATGGGCCAGCAAAACGTTACAGAGCCCCCATTTTAAGACTGCTGGGGCCTGGCAGTGGTGGCGCACGCCTTTAATCCTAGCACTTGGGAGGCAGAGGCAGGCGGATTTCTGAGTTTAAGGCCAGCCTGGTATACAGAGCGAGTTCCAGGACAGCCAGGGCTGCACAGAGAAATCCTGTCTCGAAAAAGAAAACAAGACAAACAAAAAAGACTGCTAGGGTTTTGTTTTTCTGGTATTTTGAGATAGGGTTTCTCTGTGCAGCCTTGGATGTCCTAGAACTCCCATTGTAGACTAGGCTGGACTCGAACTCAGAGATCAGCTTGCTTTGCTTCTGCCTCCTAAGTGCTGGGGATGAAAGGTGTGTGCCACCACAGCCCAGCTAAGATTATTGTTTTATTCATTTTGCGTTACTTCAAGACCTTGTGCAGAGAGCCAAAGGCAATGCGGCACTTGGGTTAGGGTTCCTTTGTTACCAAGCCCAGCCCACCTTAGTGCCCAGGCCCCACAGGGGCTAGAAAGCTGGCGCCATAGCGCCCCCCAGTGGAGCAGGGCGGTCGAGTGCTGTGCTGCCTGCTGCTTCAGTACAGATGCATAGCGCAGTCCCTCCAGGCGAGCCCTGCGCTGGGCGGGTTCTAGGACCAGCTCCTGTGGCGGGAGGAATAGGTCAATCCCACTGGCTGCTGTCTCCCCAATCCATTCTCCAGGCCATACTCTGCCCTATTAGCTGTCTCCAGCCATATAGGTGAGGTAGTGCACAGTCCCCCGGTCTGGGCTGCACACCTGGAAGGCCCGCCGACTCTGGATCCGGTCCCGCTGATGCCGCTGCCCACTGCTCATGAGTGTGTCGTAGCAGGCATTCCAGAAGCCTGACATGAGGTCATGGCTCTTAGCATATGTGTCCATTTCAAACTTCGACATAGTTGGCTGAACCTGGAGGATTGGCAGGGAGAGTCCTGAGTTCGAGGCGCGCCCTAGCTCCCATTCCTCTTCCCCAGTCCCCACCTCTCCAGGCACCTGCTTGTCGATGAAGTGGCGCCATTCGGGCGTGGCACAAAAAGCCTGGAAGTCCTCGAAGAAGGTGGGGCTTCCATTGGTGGGTGGCAAGGAGGGCAGCCCCCACTGCAGTCCCAGAGGCCCATAAGCACGGTCCAGCAGTGTGCGGACCAGTGGCACCAACCACGAACAGCGCTCAGAGGCTGCCACGGCTGTAGACGAGCGCTCCGGCTCGGAGGAAGAGGACTTCAGCGCCCGGCTGAGCGCCGCCTCCAGCTTTGAGAGCACGTAGCACGCTTCCTCCCGGCGCGTTGGCACTGCGGTCTGCAGCAGCGTATGCAGTTTCACATAGGCCTGGGCATGCAGCTGTAGGTGCAAGGCAGTGAGGGTGGTACCAATCGCTAGGCCTCCCGCCAGCTAGACCTCCCTCTCCCTTCGCTGCCCACCTCACGCCCACCTGGGGGTCTTCCAATAGGATGTATCCAAGCACAAGGCGCAAGCCGATCTGGGCCATCTCCCGGAGGTCTGCTGTGCTATTGGCGAGATGTGGCCAGGCGCCCAGGCGATCAAGCAGGTTGCACACACCTTCGAAGAGCTGCCGCATAGAACATATTTCCAGCCCGGTGCCATACAAGGCCAGGGATACACGGGGAGAAACAAGGTAAAGTTTGTGCTGGAGGCTGAGCAGACTTTGAGTCAAGGTCACTGCCCTCACTGTAAGGCATACCCCGTCCAACCGCTGTCATCCACCTAGCGCTTGGCCTGACTAGACAGGCTTATAGATACCAGTGCTGATGTATCCAGGACCCTCCCACCTCCTAGACTAGATGCCCTCAGGTTATAAGGAGTGTGTGGGGGCTCCCACCCCTCTGAATAGTCGCACCTTCTCACTCCAGAGTTCCTGGTTACCGTGGCCCTCAGCGCACAGGAAATCCTGCAGTAAACGGAGCAGCCACAGTGCCTGCTGGGAAAGGCTGGCCAGGCCTCCTGGGGGAGCCTCCTTGATGTCGGTCAGGGCTGACTCTAACATCATCTCTAGGAGGCTGGCCAAGAGAGGGACTCAGTACCTACCTTGCGATTTCCTGGCTCCCAGAGACCCATCACCTCCTGAAGCATCCCTCTTACCTACGCTTGATGCAGTCTGGTGGTCGCACAAGTGTGGCTGAGGCCCCCAGCTGGGTAAGCACGGAGAAGACCTGGCCACGCTCCCGCCAGGCAACCTCGTCACTCCCCTCCACGCCCCGCCACGTCACTGAGAACAGCACGTTGGTGAGCAGGTTGCATAACTCCTCTTCAGGGGTTTGCTGTGGGGACAGGAAGGTGGTGTGGACTGTGGGCTGTGGGCTGCGGAGGGAGGGGATCCCTGCTCAGCAACCCCTTATCTGCCTGCTAGTAGGAATGAAGAGAGGCAGTATTTGCCAAACAGCCAGACTGGCACCACAGCCTTAGAGATATAGCCTAAGGACTTGAGGCACTGTTTGAACTCTGGAGGAAAACCTGGGATTCTGTTGGACTTCGGAGAGGAAATATTCACAAAGGCCTTACCCTAAGTCTTCAAGGCTGCCTAGGAATTCTCAGAGAGACGCGGGGCTGGAGATGTGGCTCAGCAGTTAAGAGCACTGCTTGTTCCTCTAGAGAAGATGGCTGTCCATTGGCCCTATAAAGTCTGGGCCCTATGTGGTGGCTGCTCTCCTCCCGTGCTTAACACAACTGCCTGACAGTATCAGCCCTGATATTAGACCGCATCTTAGGGAGGGTCACACTACCAACTCTACATTCCTGAGGTGTCCTCTCAGACACAGTGCAACGTCAGAAGGAGGCCACCTCACCTGAGGGTTGCTTGTGTTAGAGGTATCATCCCCACTCGTGGTGGGTTCTAGCAGGCTGCCATCCTCTAGCACGTTGGAGAGACTGGAGCTGTGGCGGCCTTGGGCAGGAGGGAAGGGCCGTGGTCCATCCAGCGGGGAGGGTGTGCCAGGCTGGCTGGCTGGTGTCATTGTCCCATTGCTGCTGCTGCCACCAGCAGTATTGACTGAGCCAACGCTGGCCCGTTCCAAACCCAGGTCAAAAGGTGTACTGAATGGGGAGAAGGCGTGGTAAAAGGCATCTGGGTCGGGGCAAGAGGACTCTGAAGGCAGGAAGACATCAGAAGATTCAGCAGGTAACTCAGTGGGTGGTGGAGATAGGGCCAGCTCTGAGGCGGTAGGCAGCTCCGGGAGAAAGCGTGGGGGAGCGCTGTCTGTGGCAGCCTCGAGGACATACAGCCGGGTCAGCACATCCTGCCAGCCAGCTTGTCGGGCCAGCAGCCGAACCACATCCGGCTGTCCGTAGATGAGGTGAAAGAGCTGCCAATCCAGGGTACAGCAAAGAAGAGCTCATCTGGCTGCTTCCCTAGGCTCTCATCCCAAGGTCTTAGCAGCGGGGACCCACAAAGGTGCCCCATCCCAGATAGGCAAAAGGAGCTCCAGGGAGCAGGTGCCATCCTTAAGCTCCCCACACTCTCTCTCTTACCTGACGGCAGACGTCTAGGCGGACGCTGAGGCCAGCCTGGAGGGACAGCTGTACAACAGCCAACAAATCTGAGAGATTCGGGTACTCTGGGGATACAACCTGAGGGACTGACACAGTAGAGGGGCCTACCTCAATCCTGTCCCCAGGTGAACACTCCCTCTTTCTACCAGCCCCACCTCGACAGATGATGAAGCCCCCTCTGCAGTCGTGTGTGTGTGTGTGTGTGTGTGTGTGTGTGTGTTCTGTGTTGGAGATTAAACCCAAGGCCTTGTGCATGCCAGGCAATCATTCTACCACTGATCTCCATCTGATCTGCCTCTTGGTCCTAACCAGGTCATACCTGTCCCTACAAACAGCTTATAGAGGCCCTGGCAGAGCTGTGGCGAGACAGTCCCATCTGACAAGCTGGCAACAAGACCCTGGAGACCACAATCACGCAGCCGGAGCCTCTGGCGGTTCCGCTCCGGTAACCGCTCATTCTGCTGCAGTCTTCGCAAGATCTGTGTGAAGGAGACCAAGGGTCTGTCACCACAGAGGACTAAACATAGGACAGGGCACTGCACGGATGTGTGTCTCCAGAAGAGGCCTGTAAAAGTGACTTTAAAGTTTCCTTAGGGGGCTGGAGAGATGGCTCAGTGGTTAAGAGCACTGACTGCTCTTCCAGAGGTCCTGAGTTCAAGTCCCAGCAACCACATGGTGGCTCACAACCATCTGTAACGAGATCTGACACCCTCTTCTGGTGTGTCTGAAGACAGCTACAGTGTACTTACATAGAATAAATAAATCTTAAAAAAAAAAAAAAAGGTCAGGATGGGGCTGGGTATACCTTGCAGACCCTGTCGGTCAAAAGGGGCGTTGACTTTGGCCGCACCAGCAGTGTGAGCAGCACCTCAAGGTTCCCTAGCTCCAACAGAAAGATGGCCAAGGGCTCCTGCACTGAAGAACCCTGAAGCAGGGCCAGCAACAGGTCCAGTGTGCCCACCACCTGAGGATTTACAGAATGTCACCCTAGGATGGGTTTCCCAGTTGGCCCATACACCTCTCACCCAAGCCTCGCCCTCCCAACCTCCAGCCTACCTGGCCATCGTCACTGGCGGCTGCCAAAAAGCTCAACACAACCTGCATGTCATCCACCGAGAAGTTCCGAACCAGGAACTCACGCACCAGACCCAAAAGGGAAGTCTGTACGGTTCGCAGGTCGTCTGCCGCAAGGGGGCGCTCCCGCTGCGGGCTGCCAGGTCCAACAAGCACAGCCAGTGGGGACAAGGGAAACAGGCAGGTGAGTTTCGGGGGCAGCACACCCTCCTGTCTGTCATACGGGACTCTGCTGTGCCGGACCTCCAACATCCACTGGTCCCACCAGCCTAACCTGTAGTGTGTGCGCAGCGCATCGAGGATGAACTGAACTCCATACTTCTTCCGAAGTCTCTGTCTGTGCTCACGGACTATGCTGGACATGTACTGGATGTGACCTGAGTGGACATCAGCAGAAGGCTTCTGCATCACTCCAGGACAGAGCTCTACCCTCCATGTCCTCTCAGACGGTAGAGCAAGGCTGTGGCTTCTTGCCCTGCCCGCCCTGTACCCAAGCCCCTTTCCCAAGCCCCTCACCTACCCAGGCGCACAGCGAAGTCACTGAGGGTCCAGAGGTGAAAGTTGAAGAGTAAATGCTGGTAGAGCAGGTAGAGGAGGGGCCCACCACCATCAGTGGCCACCTGCTCCATCAGCAGCTGGGCAGACATGAGCACGTTCATATCCATGGCCCAACTGGGGACCTGAGGGACATGGAGCTGGCTGAGAAGTCAGGTTCTGTCTGCCTGCTGTCCCAGCCACTCAGCCTCCAGTTTTCCCAGCAGCAGGCATGAATAATCATCTTTGCTCGCAGCCTTTCAGGGCCGGTGCCATCTCCGAAATACAACCTCCAGGACGGGCTACGGGCCAACTCCCACCACAGTCACCTGAACCACCTTCCTGCCCACATCCTCACCACCCCACCTGCCCGCTCAGGCCCCAGTGTCCAGAAGGTCCTGCCCCGCCTCTCCACCTGCTCACCTTGCGCAGGAGGGCCCCCATGATGGCAGGCCCCTGGCATTGCACCAGGCTTTCCTGATTCACAGTGTGGCCCTGCAGGAAGTTCCGAAGCATCAGGAGAAAGGCTGCCACTGCATTCCTCTCCATCCGTTCCTCTGCCGGCCACCAGAAAGAGGGCAGGGGTTGGTCAAGGGCGTGCCAGGAGCCACTCCCTCAAGCACAATCCCTACCACCACACCCAAGACTTTCTCCCTCGAATCCAGGTGTGAAGGACACTCACCTGAAGACTTGCCCAGGGGGAGAAGCAGGCCCTGAGTGTTACGGCCTGAGGTCAGTTCAGGTCCCACGAGGTCATGCGTCTCACATGCACCTGCCTCGGCCTCCTGGGGCTGCACAGCCACTCGCTCCAGCAAGGGCAGCAGGGCACCCATGCCCCCTACGCAGTTCACCACATCCTGGGAGGAGGGGCCAGTGATGAGAAGACAGTTCCCACCCAGCATCTTGCTTTAGGCCTGGACTCAAAATATGGGTCTCTTGAACTGGTTTCTCAAACCCTGCCAGGACCCAGCGCTCCCAATTCACCCTGTGTACACTACACACACACACACACACACACACACACACACACGTACCTTCACATCCCACGTCTCCACCCTATGTCCTGTCAGGCGGCCATCCAGACCGTGGCCAGGGGACAGGTCCAGACAGATATTGTTCTTACAGGCCTGGGTCAAATGGAGAAGGGAGTGACAAATTGAAAGTGGGAGTCAGAGGGCAGAGCCGGAAGGCACGGGCTGCCTCCTAATCCCTAAATACCTGCGGTGAATAATGGAGGAGCAATTTGGCACCAAGCTCCTGGAGTTCACCCTCAGGCTTGAAGGGTGCTGGCTCGTTGGGCCCTGGAGAGAAAAGCTAAACCTTAGACCTTAGTTAGGTCTTCTGGCCAAACCCTCTCCATAGCTGGCCTCCTCTCCTGCCTGCCCAGAGTTCCCAGGGTTGCCATCTTCCCTGGGTACCCCTGAGCACTTTGCAAATCTGATGCCCTGGGATAGAGACAAGGGGATGACAGACAGCAGGTGCTACATACCCAGGCCACACAGGACCCGTAGGGCAGGTGCTTGCAGGGCTTCGTGGAAGATGGCCACAGCTCCCAGCTCACCCTCCAGAGATGTGGGGCTTCCCCACCGAGTGTCCTGGGTGCCTGCGAGGGTGGAGCTGATGCACCCCTCCTGCAGAGGGGCCCCCAGCCCAGGCCCCCAGCCCAGGCCTGTGGAGGCTGGGACCGATTGGGAGCGGGTGAGGGAGGGGTGCATGTGAGGCAGGGCGGTGGAGACTGATGACGTGGGGGGCCCCGTGGTGGTCGTCGTCGTGCGGTGCCCAGCAGAACCAATACAGCAGGAGGAGAAAGGCTGCAGAGTGAGGATTGGGAGACGGGTCAGGTCTCAGCAAAGCCTGGGACCCCACCCATATCCAACTCGTGATGATTCCCCAAACTATGTACTTCAGAGTGGTAAAGGCTGAAGACACCCAGCGCTCCAGGTCACACTGGCCCACGCCCCCTCCAACTGACCCACGGCCTCCCAAGTCCTGCCTGGCCTACCTCACTGAGGGAGGGGAAGCGAAAAGGTGCTGTCTTGACTAGATGGCCATCTTTGAAGACATTGACCAGATTCTGACTGAAGGGTCGGCGCCCGGGCACGTGCACAACGGCCACACAGTGCTAGAAGAGAAGCTACGACGGCTCAAGCCACATTTGTCTCTTGGTGCTCTCACCCCACACCGGGCCCTCACGGGAACTCACCCAGGCGGAATCGGCGAAGGACACTTCAGGCAAGCTCATGGTCACATACTCCTTCCGAGTGCACACGGCTACCACCAGGGTGCCAGCTGCCGTGAAGAAGGCCTCGAACCCTGAGCCGCTGCTGGTGAAGAAGCTGGAGGCGGGCGAGCCGGTTATGCCTGCTCCTTCCCGCTCACCCTGGCGGAGGGTCCCTAGCCATTGGCGGTTACCAACCTGTACAGTTGTTTCCGCTGGAGGGGCCGGCTGGGAGCTGAGGTAGGAGCTGCCTCTGGGGATTGCAGACACAGCCAGGCATGGAAGGTAAAGCCGGGTCCTGGCCATCGCTGCACAGGCGGCACCATGATGCCAGCCATGCTGGGCGTGAGGTCAAAGTAGCGCAGGGCACGTGCGGGGCCCCGGCGCCGGGCCATGCCTGACAGTGCCCGGATGATGGCACCTGCATGCCGAGCCCTCTGAGGTTCTGTTTCACAGGACTCTGAGTCCAGTCCCGGTGGGGGGCGCAGCAGGCGACGCAGCTCCAGGGGCCGCAGTGACACGCGACCCAGAGCTTGCAGCAAGGCTAACAGTTGCTCCTGGCAGCGGTCTCCCAGGGCCGTCCCTGTGTTAAGTGTCTCTAACAGGTAGCCCACCAGGCCAGCTTGCACACAGGTGGTGCGGCTGGCAGGGCAGCTGTCACAGAGCCACCAGAGGCGTTGTGCCAGAAAGAGGCGCAGCTCGGCTGTGGGCAATGCTGGCAGCCACTGCATCAGCACCAGCACTGGCTGCTCGTTGCGGATTGGTGGAGGCGGGTGCGTGCTGTGGTCACCCTCCACAGCCTGTAGGTGGAAAGAACGTGACAGTCCCCGGTCAACTGTGGCTCCTTGCCAGCTATGACACTTCCTGTTGTGCTCAGTATTGGAAAGCAACAATGCCACCCCATCTTGGTGCCTGGCCAAAGCTGGACGATCAGGATCACTAAACCAAGTAATCAGCTTGACTAATGCCCATGCTTTGGCTTGTAGCCTACTACAGACAAACTGACAACGCTATGTTTCTGGGATAGCCCTTGAGGCCTATGGTATAGAGGCCTCATCTGAGGGCACTGACAGGTGTGGCTAGGCCACAGCTGACACTGTGCTGGCCACAGCTAACAGTCCTCTGAGGTTGGGAACTGGCTCAGGCCAGCTGCCTTCGGGACTCAGACCCCAAGCCAGGTCCTCACCATGTTGAGTAGTTCCTGCAGCAGCCTATGGGTGGGGGGCCCGTGGCTCTGCAGGACCTCCTGCAGGTGCTGGTAGCCAATACGTTCCTTGAACACCTCCTGAAAAGTAGCATGGAAGTAAGCAAAGCTGTGAGTTCTTTGGGCAACTCACACCCATAGGATCCCTTCCCATGCGGACTGCCTTTGCTAGTTCTGCCTTAGATCACAGTACAGACAGAAGCAAGGACAACACAGGGGACGGAGTGGCCTGTACTCATCTCAGAAGGCTACAGATGATGGTCAGCTCACAAGTGTCCTTTTCCTATGTGGCCCTGACCCAGGAGACCCACACCCGACTCCCAGGAGACACTGATGACCACACCCATCAAGAGTGTAGAGCCATGCTCCAGCGGCAATGGCAGTCACATACTCTCCAGGGAACAAGAGTGACAGGTCAGGTTTGGAAACATGAGGATCATGACCCCCACCTCTGACTCCTGTCACAGAAAGTGAAGCAGCCTCACCTTGGCCGAAGGGGAGCCGCTCATGATACAGGTCAGCACTCTGACCACGTGGACCGCAATGGCGTCTGTGTCCTGGTCGAGCACCTTGGGGTAGAGGGGAAGTCAGGAGAAGCAGCTGCCAGGGTGTCACAGCCGACAGGGCTTAACAGTAAAAGGGGTGCGGGTCCAGGCACACCAGGGTCCGGGTCATTGCTGAATCGGCAAGCCCTGTGAACACCAGGCCCTCTCCTCGCCACACAAGCTGGTGCCTGAACTGGATGGAGTGCTCTCCTATCTCATGTTCCTGGGATAGCCCTCGAGGCCTCCAGTGCAGAGGTCTCGTCTCGGGGCATTGACAGGCATGGCTAAGCCACAGCTGGCATGGCACTGGCCACAGTTAACAGCCTCCAGGGCTGTTAGCATGAAGACAAGGCCAGGGCAGAGTTGGGCAAGACCGCCAGGTAAAGAGGCCTGGAATGAAATTCAGGCCAGGAAGGGCCTCTGGCCCAGACCAGTGGTGCGTCCTGCCTCTGCACCCCTCCTGTTCTCTCGTGGGCTTACTGGTACTAATCCCCACAACCCACCCAAGTTAGACACACACGTGCAAGCAAGCCATCGAGTGTCCCATCACCCATGATGATCGACAAGTACTCAGGGCTATCGGGGCCATCAATCACAGGGCATTAGAGCCAGAAGAACCTTCGAGATCTCTAAATCCTACCCTGTCCCCATGCCCTACACCAGTGAGGACACTGTGGCTCAGCTTAGCTGAGACTAAGGGATCACTCCCTGCTCACTCCTGTGATCTCTTCTGAGGGCTAAGGGGCTGAGAGCTTGCTAGCAAGAGCTAAGCCACAGCTCGGCCCTAAGAGCCCTTTGTTCTCAGCTCTACCAAGTCCTCAGGAAATGTGACTTCAGACAACCTTCACTTTTCCTGGCCTGTAAAGTCAAGGGTCAGGGATCACCTAGTGCTACCTGATTTGGTCAGCTCGGTAGAAAGTCATAATAGGGAATAAACGTGTGAGCTGCCTTGTGAAAGCCAGACAGAACAGAGGCGCTGGCAGGCTGGGCCTGAGTGTAAAGCCCTCGGAGTCCTTTACCACAAGGTGCTGGCCCAGGACACAGATGCTACTGTAGTCCACCCCTGGCACACACACTGACACCCTGCAGTTTCCAAGCCCCTTGGGATGGTGAGGCCTGTGACATATTTTAAGAAGGCAGATCTGTTTACTATAGGAATCAGGAGCCACAGAAGAAATGGCCCTTCGGGACCCCTGCCTTAGTAGGTGATGACAACCAAACCTCTGAGTGTCGGAACTTCTGTGTCTTTCTGAGAAGCAGGGGATGGGGTAGGTGGTAAAGAGTTTCGAAGGTTCCTTCCAGCCACACCCAACACCCGATTCTAACACCAGGTAAGCAAAAGCCCACTTCCTGTTGCGTCTCTAGGACAGGACCTTGAAAGGTGGGGTAAGAGGGCATGGTGGGCGCCCTCACTGTCAGGACACAGTCTCAACATATCTACTTATCCACCATTCTAGAATACAGGAAATGGTCAGATCAGGAGCCCAGGGGTGGTGGCCAGGGGAGGAGCTGCCGGAGCTGCTCAGCCCCAAGGTGGTACCTTCTGGACATCGGGCTCAGTCAGTAACCAGGTAGCCAGGTCACTGTCCCCCTCAGGGGGTGCCCGGGCCTGCAGGTACAGCTGTGGGGAGGAGCAGAGTAGAGGAGAAGGAGAGGAGAAGAGGTTAGACCAGGACCAGGGGGAGCGGCTGGGGTTCTGCACCAGTGGGAAACAGTTCTAGTCAAAGTTCTTGCAGAATAGGGTCAAAACCCAAAGGGACAGACATTGCCCAGGCTCCAGGCCCTCCCACTGAACACAGGCTACAGCCGTGTTTGCTCAGCAGCAAGCTGGGATTTCTATGTGATGCTCCCGGGTTCCAGGCCTCCAACCTCCAGGTGAAACCCCACCCACCTTGCTGTTCTGGATGAGGCGGATAAGGTGTTCAAAGCAATTGTTGCTAAGGAAGGTGGCTTGCAGCACTGGCCGGTCCTCACATGCCAGCATCATGGGGATAGCATCTGTACAGGGGTCGATGTCAGACTCCCTACAGGCACCCTTAACACTCCACCTCCCCTCCTGCCCAGCCCTGCCTTTCCACCACCACATGGGCATTCCCAAGGGCCTGGGAGCCCATACCTACCGAGCATGCTGACCCGCAGGGTAATGAGGGCCTCTTCAGGGCTTGAACTCGGACTAGTTGGCCAGTCAGCGTTAAGAATGTGGAAGTAGCCCTCAAGCAGGGTGCGGAGTTCTGGTCCTCGGGTTGGTGTTCGGCTAGTATGCAGGACATGCACCGCACCTACCAGCGCCCTCAGAGCCAGTTGCACCCGGTGAGGGTCCTGAGCTGGGCCACAGCCCCAGCCCCGCAGCACGCCTAGCAGCCCCTGCACAGAGCCAGCACTCACAGCCATCTGCCCATTCTCCTATGGGTGAGGAAAAATGACCGTAGACTCACCTAGAAGCAAGGTGCCGAGAGGGCTGCCCCCGGTAAGCAGGCTCACGACCCAGCATACCTTTCCTCCTGCGAGGACGGCACCAAAGAGGTGGACAAGTCGCAACAGCAACGTGGGAGGCAATCGCTCTGCATCCTGCAGGTTCTCTGGGGAGTGGGCAGGGCAGGACAATGTCACCAAGGTTGCAGGACTGTGGTCCAAAGGACTGCACAAGAGGTGGGATGACCCAGCGTGGGAGGAGGGGCAGCGGCTGTGCCCTAGCAAAGGTCCTGACCTAACGGAGGAGACCTCACCCTGCTTTGGATCCAAAATGTCATGGCTGTATGCTAGAGGGATCAGGGGCTACAGTGGTGCTTGGGGGACATATGGTCCAGCCCCAAGGGCCTAGGCAGCTTCCCAGATCCTTATGTCCAAAAGGGAGGGCATCTTGGAGTGACACACAGCCACTGTGTTTTCCACAGCCACAGAGACCCAAGATTTAGCTTCTCAGATGCAAATCAGTTCCTTCTGCCACTGTCACGGTGGGAGTTTCTTGTGCTCTGATCTGGGGACCAGGCTACACTGGGGAGTAGCAGGGACCTTCACGGGTTCACATGTGGCCCTGTCCAGCTAAGCTGGAAAGGTGCTGGGCAATGAACTGAAACCGGGAGGGCAGAAGGGTCCAGGCCCGAGTCACATGGGGAGGAACAGGAGGGATGGGGACAGGAGTGGGGAGAAGGAGCATCGATCCCGAGGATGTCAGGCTGCCACTGGAGGCTCCTACAAATGGGTGAGCAAATCTACAAGGCTCTAAGAGTGTCCAGGTGGGGGGCTCAGTCACCCCCACCCCACCCCAGTTCTCCTCTCCCGGGGTCATGTCTTGCTAAATGATCCAAAAGAATCCGCCTTCCCATAACCCTGCTTGTCTCTGTCCGGCCACTTCCTGCTCAAGTGCTGGCCACTGTCTCTCCCATGAGGGGAAAGGGAGGTCCCAGAAGAGAAGATGAATGCACGAGTTAATGAATAAGGCCAGGGAGAACAAATGGCCGGAAGGGCTTCTGGACTTCACTCCTCCAGGACTAAGGAAGCAGGTGGATTGCTGGTGCACACAGAGGCTGGAGGAGGGATAGAGCTTGGGTGGAGACTACAGGGGCAGAGAGACCAGACAGGGAGCACGGCCGGGGAGGAACCAGGATGGAAGGAAGACGGGAAATTGGGGGGACATGTCAACCCCTCACCTGAGAGAAAGTCCTCGTCCTAGACTAGGAAAAAATGGCTTTGCCTAGGCCTGCCTTTTCTTTCTTCTCTGCCCCTAAACTTCTACTTGGCTGTTAGAGGTTCCGGTGTCTTAGGCCAGGCCACCAAGGAGTTCCTGTCTGGTGGACTGGATTAAGCAACTAGGTTTGCGGGCAGGACCAGGTGGGGCCTGACCTTGGAAGAAGGCTCCGAATTCACAGGGCAGAGCGGCTGGAGGGAACTTGTATTTGCTCTTCTCCTTGGCGCTGATGACTTCCCTGGGGGTGGGGGTGGGGAGAGTTGGGGTGAAGCCTGGCCCTGGGATCCATCGGCTGAACTCTCACCGCTTCCTGGTCAGGTCACTGGTCTCCTCCAGCCTGCACACAGGCTAGTTCCATAAGGCTTCAGACCAATGATCCCATCCCTGGCCTCCCGCTAGCCTCCTGCGGGTCACCCTGTCTGGGGCCTGTGTCTCACCCACTGTGCTGGCGCCGCCATGTCTGGTAGGGGTCAAAGAGCCCCTCACAGAGGAGCAGAGCGTGCAGGGCCACGGTCTCTAGCTGGGTCCCACGGTCCTCCTGCGGTGACGACGGGGATCCTTTCAGCTGCAGTGCGGGGTGGGGGGGTGGGGGGGAGAGATCATAGATGGAGGGTCAGTCAGCCATACTTGCAGTAGCTGTCTGTCTCTGCGCTATCCAGGTAGGCCTCTCACCTCAGCCATCAGTCCAGTGAGCAATGCCAGCACATGGGGCACCAGGACCTGGCCCCAACCAGCCTCTACATTCTCCAGGTTCCTGGGGTTGGGGGTGAAGAACAGGAGAAGTCATGCTAATGTTCCAGTCTCCCTCACTCCCAGGCCCACCCTCAGAGGCAGCCAGGGAGAAACCACCTGCAGAGAACGATGAAGAGCTTCAGCAGTAGCAGGGCTTGGTCCAGGCTGTCCTGGTCTAGCTGTTCCGCTAGCGCATGCAGAGCGTCCAGGGGCAGCAGAGGCACTTCCGCACCTGCCTCCTCGGGCCTGCAGGATGGGAAGAGCTGCTGAGTGCCACGGCCGTCCTACCTGCCTGGCCCCGGCCTCGCGCAGGTTCGGCCTTACCTTCGAGGTTCCAGGGAGGATAACGAGATGGTCTTCTCGAAGACACCCACGAAGGCCTTCAGCCATTGCTGCAGGTAGCCAAGGTCCTTCTGTTGACAAAAAAGAGTTCAAGGGAATGAGAGGGTAGGGAGCCCCACTGAAGAGAGAAGGGTAGCCACAAGTGGAACACTCAAGGAGGATGGATTATAGGTGGGGTGATGGGGACAGAGAGGAGGAGGAGGACAGGATGCAGGACAGGATCTGGAAGGTCAGAACCAGAGGGCTGTGGGGGGACAGGTCAGCTCCAGGACCTTCAGTCAGGTCCCACCTCTAATGGTTGGGACCACAGAGCCCCGACACAGAAGGAGGAGGAGCTTAAGTGGGGCGTGGCTCTAAGTCCGGCTGCAGAGCTCCCATTCTATCTACCTGCTATCTACCTAGAGCCTTGGCCTGTGTGCCGTCCTGCCACCTTTGCCTAGTCCTGCAGCCACCACCTTCTGAGAACTTTCTGGCGCCATGGGTCCCAGGATGCACACGCCCTGTTGGACGGCAGGCACCCTGCCCGACACTACAGCACCCTTGCGCCACAGCCCACCCTCACCCTGGAGCCTTCACCCACCCTTTCTGTTTACCTGGGCCCCAGGCCCCAGAGCGGGTTCCATGGGCAAGTGGGGTGGGTAGTGGCTGAGCCCGTGTATGGGTGCCGCCAAGGAAACTATGGTGTGAATAACAGAAAAAAAAAAAACATTTCCTCCGCCCTTGCTGGGGCAGGAAGCGCAGAGTCACGGTGGGGGAGGGCAGCCGCTTCCTCCCAGCAGACCGCAGGGATGTGGAGGGGCCCTGGGGCACCCTGGGCTGCTAAGGTACTGTGGGCAGGGCCTATGGCATATGTAGTGGGGTCACATTGCCCTGGGTGCCATCTTTACTTTAGGTACCTGGTTTAGGGTGCCAGGTACCCTTCACTCAAAGTACCCACATTTCCTGACCTGGCTCAATACCTCAAGCCTAGGGAAAATATGCACGCTTTACCGTATCTTCGTTCCTTCCCAGGACCTGGTGGTACAGCCAGCCATTTTCCCTTATTTGCCTTAACTTAATGCCATTTCCAGGCCACGGAGGTGGGACCTGACCTGGACACTGGTCCATCCCCACATCCGGAGCCCAACCAGCTGACCCCAGAGAGCAATCACCTTTCCCAGGTTAGAGAGGGGCCCAGAACGACACTGGGAGAGGAGAAGAGAAATGGCCATCAGTCCTCACAGGGCCTGAGACTGCTCCTGCAGGCGGGGACCTCACACCTAAGCAACTCCAGAACTTTATAGAGTGGCGCTTCTCAACCTTCCTAATGCCAGGGCCCTTTAGAGCATTTCCTTAACGGTGTGCGCCTCCCTCCAGCATAAAACTATTTTCCTTACCACTTCATAACTGTAATTTTGTTACTGTTATGAATCGTAATATAAATATCTGCGTTTTCCGAAGGTCCGAGGCAATCCTGTGAAAGGCGGAAAGCCCTGGTTTGGGGGATGGCTGGCTTGTTTATGCTGCCCGTGGCTTCCATGTAGCACCATGACCTGGACAGATGCCAGCAGAGCTGGGGCAGGCTCCCCAAAATCTAGTGGGAGCAGCTATTCACTGTGTCTGGATGTCTATTTTGCCCATTTTTCTCTATTGTTTATAGCATGCATATGCGTGTGCGTGCGTGCGTGTGTGCATGTGTGTGTGTGTGTGTGTGTGTGTGTGTAGAGCAGAGCTGTATGTCTGTATGACTCTATCACTCTCCACCTTATTTTTTTGAGACAAGGTCTCTCAAGTCCCCGGGATCTGCCTGTTTCTGTCCCAGCACAAGCATGTGACGCCAGGCTCTACTCTCCATGGGTGGTTCTCAGGAACCCCACTCAGGTCCTCTGCTTGTGAAGCAAATTCCAAGTCATCTCCCCTGGCCTGGTTTTTGTTGTTGTTGGGTTTCACTTGTTTGTTTACCTTTTTAAGCCCTCCTAGAAATCTCCTTCCCCAGCAACCAGGAGACCAAGATGCTCAGATTCTGAGAAGCCATATTACCTGGACGGTTACCCTAAAGGTTCCTGGGTTGAAGGAAATGCAAAAGTAGGAGTTTTGTTTGTTTGTTTGGCTTGCTTTTTGACACAGGGTTTCTCTGCATAGATATAGCTGTCCTGAACATTCTCCCCAGGCTGGCCTTGAACTCAAGAGATCCACCTGTCCACCTCCCAGGTCCAAGTGCTGGGATTAAAGGCAAGCGCGCACCAACACCTGCTTTAGTGGGTTTTAGGGAAATAATCTGATGAGGAGGGCTCTAACGGTCGGTGGATTATCCATTGATAGGTTTGTAATCTGGGCTACTGGGAAGGGGAGGAAGTGGCGTGGGACATTCCAGAAGGGTATGAAGAAGTGTGTCTCGTCCCCGAGCACTCACAGCTGGCCTGTGTGTCTTCTCCCAGTCCTCCTTTGTGTCTGACTTAAGGTAAAGCAGCTTTCCTGTGCCTTGCCCTTCCGTCATGATATCACCGCCTTGTCACGGGTACACATACGAGCAACCGAGCCAGATAACCATGGGCGGAAAACTCCCAAACCACGAACCAAAATCAGCCTTTCCTTGTCTTAGGTGACCCTCTCAGACACTTTATCAGAGAGATGGAGGGTGAGTACATCGGGGCTTCGAGAGCATTTCTGCCAAGCCCATTACGGGAAGTGAGAGCCTCAGAGAACACTCAGCACCTGGGCTCCAGCTACACCTTTTGGGCTAAAGGAGTCAGATCTCTGTTTTAGGCCAGGGAAGCCGGCCATCTGACCCTGACTTCTGCCTCAGAGGCCTTTCTGGTTTTAAAAATGTCCTAATACTGGGCCAGGAAGATGGCTCAGTCAGAATGCTTGCATGTAAGCAGAGAGACCTGAACTTAGATCCCAGCACCACATAATGAATCAGGATCAGCAGTGCATGTTCTAATCTCAGCTAAGGGGAGGCAGAGGCCGGCAGGTCGGTGGAGCTTGAAGGCCAGCCAGCCAAGTTTATAGGCTTTCGGTGTAGTGAGAGATCCCGTCTTAGAAAATTAGGTAGAGTGAGGAAGTCAACCTCTGATCCATGTACACACGCAACACATACCTGAATGCATGCATGTACACATCCATGCGAATGCATAGGCATGCGTGTATGTGTGTGCACACACACACAGACACAGACACACAGACACACACACAGACACAGACACACACACAGACACACACACAGACACAGACACACACACAGACACACACACAGACACACAGACACACACACACACAGACACACACACACACACACACACAGACACACAGACACACACACACACACAGACACACACACACACACACACACACACACACACACGAACAGTATCCCAAGACCCTTTCCCACCTTTAGAATAGAATAAAGGTCCAACTGCTGTGCCTGGCCTTCTTGGCCCTAATATTTTCAAGGCCTAGTTTCTGACCCCTGATACCCTCTGGCCCAGACTTCTATACCCCACTTTACTACCTCAGTGACTTGGCTTGGGGTACTTAAGCGGGAATTTCCCAACTTCCTCATGGTGAGTCCAACTTTCATATATACACACACACATACACACACACACATATAATTAATTTATTTTATGTGCATTGGTGTTTTGCCTGTGTGTATGAATGTCTACATGACGGGGTCAGAGCCAGGATCTGTGCCTCTCAGAATCTGGTTGATGGGAAAGGAGACTGCGAGGAAGTCTTGGAAAGGGAAACAACCAACCACATACAGACACATGGATGCTGGGAATTGAACCTAGGTCCTCTGGAAGAGTAGCCGGTGCTCTTAAACGTTGAACCATCTCTCCAGCTCCCATGACTACAGCTTTCCATCCCTCGGCCTATCTAGTCTTGTAAAGTCTCCACATCAGGCTGAGTCAGGTTCAGGGCTAGGCCAACCAAGGCAGGCTTCATGAGTTCTGAAGGGGCATGAAGGATCTCAAAGGCACAGAACAAATGACAGGAGTAGCTGCTGCCTGTCCACGTCTTCTGGACCTCACTCTTTCTCCCTCAGAGGCCTCGGGCCAGCTCTGACCTGAACACCAGTCCTTGAAGCTATAGTGCTAAATATCAGAGTCTCTACAGAAGCAGGGGTCAGAAGACAGGGCAGGGCAGTGAACAGGAGCAAGATGGTTGGCTGTGCTGTTTGTGACAGGGTCCAGAGCCTAGAAGTCATGACTGTGGGGCTTGAGATCTGGGTTGCTATCTGAGCCTCTGCCTTACTGGTTCCTTCCAGACCTTTCCAGCTCTGAAGGGGACTCTAAGGACAGAGGAGGAACAACCGCACAGGCCAAGACCACGCTTCAGTTCAGGAGGAAGTACTCGGCTCTTGCTACAGGGGAGAAAATAGAGGTCACTGTCTCTAGAAGGATGGATGCTGATCATCCTCCAAAGCTGTCCCCAAGCTGTCCCCAACAGCCCCACACTCTAAGAACATTGGGAAGAAGAGCCCCAGGGTTAGTGAGGCACAGTTCCCGCTTGGGCATGAAACCACCATTCTCTCAGAACTCTATGTGGCACTGGTTGGGAGAGAGCTTTCTCCCTGAGGGACAGGGGCCACTAAGCTGCCTGTTACCACGCTGCCTAGCAAGCTATGTGAATGAGCTCATGCCCAGTACAGAAAGCCTCATCGGACGTCGCCATCACCATGGAATCAGTCAACATTCTGGTGCAGGCTCCATCCTCAGAGCCAATCAGCGATTTCCTCCAACGTCTGAGGCTCTGTATAAGTGCTGCCCCTCATCTCCAGTCCAAGGGGATGACTTGCTGTTCCCATCCCGAAGGGCTGCACACACTTTTATTTTCCATGTTTCCTCTTCAGAAATGCTCTTAGTCAGGACCAGAGTGTTTTGAAGACACAACCCTCTTCTGTACAGGTAGGATTATTAATTACTAACGGAAAATTGGTGCTGAGGGTATGAGTTTTGAAGTCAGGCCCTGTTTAAGTACTGGGTAGCTTGTTACCAAAATAACAAGACCTCTCTGAGTCTTGGCTATCTCTTTATATGGGGGCTGGCGGAATCTTACTATGTAGACCAAACTGACTTCGAAATCAGAGCAAGATCTGCCTGCCCCTGCCTCACAAGTACAAGGCTTAAATGCTTGTACCACCAGGCCCAGCTTAGTGGCACCCATATCACCTACCAAAGGGTGGGATGGTTGGGAGCTGCAAACCAGGGGCTCTGGTCAGCCCAAACTCCTGGCCTTCTAGGACAACCCTCCGATCCCTGTCTATGAGTGAAAGCAAGAGGTAGCCCTTGGCTCAGCGCAGAGCTGAGGCCTCCAGGGCAATCCCACTGGCTGCCTTAGGCAGGGAAGGCAGGGTGTATTCCCCAGGGAGAGTTGCGCGCAGTAGGGAGAGCAGTCACGGCTCAGTATGGATGCTCCCTTTCAGTCAGGGGTGCCTCCGCCTCCAGGTATGGACAGGAAGAACTAGAGTCAGATAGGTCTGAACAATATAGCTTCTCAGGCCTAAAATCTTTCCAGGAGGAGGGAGGGCATTGTCAGGTCAAAGGTGGCTTTTAGCTGCATTGTAAGAGCTGTAGGCCACGGGATGAATCTGAAAGATGGCATCGTGCCCACGAAGCAGAAGCTATTGAGCACAGTGGTGGAAGTGCCTGGGTCCTGGCCAGCCTCTGCCCCTCACCTGAAGGACAAAGAGGACCTAAAGGTCCCATAACACTTCAGTCCTTAGCCTCGTTCCTTGTCCTATCACTATGGAAACAGAGTTTCTTGCCATGGTCTCCATAGTAACTGACTCTGTTTCCATGGGGATCACACTCTTCCCCATCACCTCCTCAGTTGTCATAACAACCCCAAAGATACCAGCCTTCTCCTCCCAACCCCAGGCTCTATGCTAATTTTTCTGTCATTGAAGTTCTCTTCTCCTTCAATTGCCTTAGCAACAAAAGTGGGAAGAAAGAAACTCCAATAGCCCCTCAGGTGTGAGAGGGACCGAGAGCTGGGCACTTCTGAGAAAGAAAATAAGAGCCACACTGTGGTGGTGCACACCTTTACTCCCAGCACTTGGGAGTTGGGTCTCTTAATTCAAGGCCAGCTCGGTCTGCTGTGAGTTCTAGGGCAGCCAGGGCTACACAGAGAAACCCTGTCTCAAGAAACAAACCAACAAAAAACAAAACAACAGCAAAAAGTAAATGAGAGATGTAGGACTCTGACAAGGTGGGTAAAGCAGCCCCTGCACAAGTGTGAGTTACAATTCCCCAGCACATAAAAGCCAGGGCACACATCCATAGCCTCAGCCCTGAGCGGGCAGGGGCAGGGCAAGAACTGTAGGGATGCTTGGGAGCTACAAACCACAGGCAGAGCCCTTAAGCTCACCGGCCAGTCTAGATTAACCAATACAGTGGAGGTTTGGTGAGATGGCTTAGCAGGGCACTGTCACCAAGACTGACAACCTGAGTTCAATTCTTGGGACTGACATGGTACTCAGAAGGCAAGGACAGGCAGATCTCTGAGTTCAAGTCCAACCTGGCCTACATAGTCAGTTCTAGACCATCAAGGGCTGCATAGTGAAACCTTGTCTAAATAGATAAGTAGTAAGGCCGAGGGCTAGAGGTGGTCCAGTGGTTAGGGGCGTTGTATGCTCTCCCTGAAGCCTTGGGTTCTATTACCAGCACCCACATGGTGACTCAAAACCAACTGTAATTCCACGTCCAGGCACTGACCATGTACATGATGCATTGACATATATGCAGGCAAAACACCAATATACATAAAAGATATCTGATGTCTTTCTTCAGCCTCTACATGTACACACACATGTATGTATGCATGCATACACACACACACACACACACACACACAGAGTTAAACTGAGGTCTAGAAAGAAATAGAACCCAGCTAAGGGCCTGGAGGAGCAGAAGAGGCCCGGTAAGTTTCCATGAGACAGGAGTGATCACAGGTCAAGGATAAAGAAAAGAGAGAAAGGTGAGAAAAACTAAAGAGCTTCTGCTCTGACCTAACCTCTGAGTCCTGCATCACTGGCATGCTTGGAGAATTCGGCTCAGGTTCCCTGTCCTGCCAAGCTCTTTGTGATCCTCAGCTCCCCTATCAGTGTGTGTGTGTGTGTGTGTGTGTGTGTGTGAGTGAGTGTGGTGTGTGTGTGGTGTGGTGTGTGTGTGTGTGGTGTATGTGTGTGTGGTATGTGTGTGTGTGTGTGAGTGAGTGTGGTGTGTGTGTGATGTGGTGTGGTGTGTGTGTGTGTGCACACGCTACTCCAGCCTGCAGAGGGGCTGCTCATTTACATGCTCTTTTGCATTAACCTTTACATGCTTCCCGAGTGCCAGCATGCCAGGTGCTGTCCCAGGCTCCTGGTCCTCTTGTGCTTCTCCTGTTTCTTCCTTGACACTCTGGTAGGTATGCTCTACACATTCAGCATGGCGGCTCTGTCCTGCTCCCTACTTCAGACGACTTGCTGCTGCTGCTTTTCCTCCTCTTTCAGACAGGGACTCACTTTGTAGACCAGGCTTTTCTGGAATTCACAAGAGATCTGACTGCTTCTGCCTTGAAGTGGTGGGATTAAAGGTGAAGGGGTGGATCAGAATAAGAGAAAGAGTGGGGGAGAGGGAGAGACAGAGAGGAAGGAAGAGGAGAGGGAGGGAGAGGGAGAGAGAAAGACATGCCACGCCCCCTGAAAGCTTCTTCTATTTCCTATTGCTATGTGCTCATTCCTGTTGTTCCTGGCCTCCAGCCCTCGAAATCCCAATTCTGCCTGCCCTGGGACAACTTCCTTGATTGGTCATCACCCTGGTCATCTTCTCACCCAGTCATTCTGTAACACCCAGGGAAGGCAACACTTACCAAATGCTAGGTTCTGGGAAGCAAGGGCAGTGAAGGTTAAGAAAGTTCCAAGAGGAACAACAGGTGGTGTCCCAGGTAGAGGCCACCTGAGCCTCTTGACCACAGGACCGAGGCTTGGGTGGCTACAGGGACTCTCCTGATGACCTTGCCTTGGTTTCCCCAAGAGGACCTGGAGGCAGTCTGATCCTGCCCCCTCCCTCTGCCTCCTCTCAGAGCCCACCAAGAGGGTAGGACCCCTGTGAGGAGGGAAAGCAGGTCTAAGTCTGGGGTCTCTTAGGGGGAAAGAAGAACAGGAACTAGGGTGCTTCTCCCTCTGTCCTCACCCAGACCCACAACTGGGGAAACAGGTTTGCCAGCAGATGGTGGCTCCTGCCACCGAAGGGAGGGGCCACCTGTGCTGCTGGCTGGTTGGCTGTGGACTGACAAAAAGGGTCTCTTCTTTCTTTTTGAGACAAGTCTCAAAAGACTGTAGCCCAGATTGGCCTCAGACTTTTGGCAATCCTCCTACCTCAAACTCTCTCATGTTGGGATTACAGGCATGCGTCATCATGCTGGGGCTCTAAGGGTCTCGCAACCCCTGTCAGATCCACCCTTGCCTTACACACCCTGTGACACACACACAACGAGTCCCTAGCAGCACTATTTCCCCTTGGGAACCCAGCACCAAGAAGTGGGCCGGTGTCTGTGGAGCAGGCAGGAAGGCTGCACTGGGAGGCTGCCTGGCTTCCTTTCCCCAGGCAGCCGGGCCCCACCCGACTCCTGAGTTTGCTCTCACATCCTGGATTTATTTGTTGGCTTGGTCCCAGGCTGCCCCCTGCCTGTCTGGGCTTCCACAACTACAACCAGCCAGCGTGTGCCCCATACCGAAGCCTTCTGGGAGGCGGTGGGAATACAGCAGACAGAAGTGGCCAACAGCTCAAAACCAAACAGCCCAGCAACTATAAAAGGGTACAGTCCCGGGAAGCTGGACAGAACATCTCCAGCAGCCTACCATCCAGCCTGAAAACCCATCGATGACATCTCTGTAGATTCATCACCTGGTTTAAGTTCTCCTAGCATGGTCATCTCCCTTGAAGATGGAGAGATAGAGGCTGAATGGAGGGGAGGCAGGCTTTTCTGACCCACGCCAGCCATAGTGGTTCCCTATCTACAAAGTCCAGGTGGCCTGAGGGTAAAACTGTTGATTCTACAGACAGGAAGCAGAGGCTTAAAGGTGCAATGAGCTGACTGGGTTACCCTAAGTAGGGCTCTACTACATGCCCAGCCCAAGAAGACCTAAGAAGCTGTGGCCCTTCAGATGCAGACTTATGTTCCTAAGAGACAAACCATCAGCCAGCCTCTTCAGAGGGCCAGGGTAGAGCATGAACCCTCCCCATATCCCTGTTCTCCTAGTGACAAGCTGTTCAAGGACACACAATGGACCATTGTGTCCAGGGCACACCTGAGCTAGGCACCTAGTGCCAAGCAGGTGCAAGGAGGGAGGCGTAACCCCGGGATCATTCCCTGCTTCCAGTGCAAAAGGGAAAGTGGGGCTTCTAGAGTTTGAGTCACAGGCTTCACAGCCCCTCCACTCCCCTTCTGATACCAACCCAGACAGCCTGAAATGAGGGTCCCTTTCCGACATCCCTCCTGGCCTCACCACTGTCCCTGCCCCATTGCAGAATGGAGGCAGGCTAAGGTTGCCTCAAGTACAGTAAGAGCTCATCACAAAGTTCTTTCCTGAAGGAGTCTGAGGTGACTAAGGTCTGATGTATTTGTCAGGAGTGGCACCTGCCGGATTCCCCAGCCTACATGACAGTCAAGCCACCACATCAACCTAGCGCGAATGCGCCCCTCAAGCGAAGCAACCAATATGCAATCTGCGTCCCTCTCTTTTCAGGTCTCAGTTTACCCAGTTGTGAGAACGGTGAGAACTGAGTGACTGGCCAGGGCAACTGAGGCTGCGCGGTCTCGCTGGGGACTTGCAATATAGCGCTCACCGGCGGAACACTGTCCCTGGCACAAATGCCCAAGACAGCCCGGCAGCCAGGGGCACGCACGTGTGCGCGGAGCTGAAGTCCCGCGCGCGCGCGCCTGTCTGCGGCCCCGGGGGAGCCGGACGCAGGTGCAGCAGATACTGCGTGCGCAGATCTGGGGACCCCGCGGACCAGGGGCGGGACGGGCTCACCTGCGCGTAGTAGAGCAGCCACAACTCGTAGAGCCGCTCCGAGGCGGCCATGGCCTGACCGGGCTCTGGCCCTGCTGCGCGCCACCTGTCGCCGCCTCCTCCGCGCCGCCCGCCGGTTGCCCCGGGCCAGGCCCATGGGCGGGAGGGCGTCACTCCGGGGCGGAGCGGCGCTGCACTGCTGGGGGAAGTCTGCGGCTCCCGACCCTGTCGCACTTAGCCACCAAAGTCTACAACGCCCCTCCTCCTCCTCCGGGCCGGCCGCCGCCTGGCTTCCTACACTTGGCTGTCTGTGGCTGCGGCCACCGCCCCGCCTCTCCAAGGACTGTGCAAAGGGCGGGGAGTCAGGCTGGAGGAGGAGCCTGGGGTCAGGGCGGCCCGGGAGGTCGCGTGGAGCCCCGCCTCTCGCCGGCGGAGTCCATTCGGAGCCACCGGTAGGACCATTTCCAGCCTCCCGGTAAAGGCTTCCTAAATTGTTCACCCGAGTACAGAACCTATCCGGTTTGGAGTTATCGCTATTCCATGAAGGCACCGTGGTTCGCGTGGAGATGAGTAGGGTCCTTCAACAATACTAATATAACCTCGTTCATGAGGACCACTGGTGGCACTAACTACGTGCAAGGTTCAGTTCTAAGAGCTTTACAGTAGACAAGTGCCACCTTTGAGTTCCTGCTGGATGAGTGTCGAGCTGGATGGGAAGAATTATCTGTCGACAGCAGGACAAACCTACCTGCGGTGGAGCGGCGTCCTTCCATTGGGCAGATCCTAACCAAGTTTAGGATACCTACAGCCCCACTCCCTCTAGGAGTCCTTCCCAGACGCTCCATTGGTGGGAACCCCTCCTCCCAGGGCTCAGCACTTGCTTGTCACTTTTTGTTCCTTTGGCCTGAAGGAGGTGCCGATGCCTGTTTCAATGACTGAAGACACTGAGGCCCAGACAAGCCGGATGAGACTTGCAGGGACAGCAGGGACAGCAGGAACAAGGGGTCTAGGCCTGGCTGAATCATTTCTGAGCCACTGTCACCAACACCTTGTCTGTCCTTTCCTAGTGCCCAGACATGAAGTGAGGGAGCCCCTGGTGTTGGATGGGAACCAGGTTCTTTGTTAGGGGTAGGGGAAAGCTCGCTAGGTCCAGACAGCCCCTGTTGGTCCTAGGGATTGATGAGTATGAAGTGCCCGATGCATCTTAGTCTGAGCTAACACTTCCTAAGCACAGATACCCTCTATGCCAGGGGTTGCATCCCTCCCCCTCCCACTGTAAGGGAAAACTGTAGACAGAACCAGGTTAACCCAGGATGAGAGTGAGGTTACGAAACGGTGGTATTTGAAGGGAGCTGTTAGGGAAAATCAGTCTCATTCTCCGAGTGTGGGCCAACAGAAGCTCCAGACAGGAACCACCTTGCTAACGGGCTAGTCACCTCCTGGGAAGAGTAGGGGAAGAAAGGAAGCGAATGCATCTGTGACCATCTGCTGCAGTCAAACTCCTCCTTTTTTTCCTTTTTTTTTTTTTTTTTTTTTTTTTGTGAGACAAGATTTCTTCGTGTAGTCCTGACTGTCCTGGAACTCGCTCTGTAGAACAGACGCGAACTCAGAGACCCAGCCACTCGCGCCTGCCTCCTAAGTGCTAGATTAAAGGTATGTGCCACCACTGCCCTGTGCCCATCAAACTCTTTCTATACTGGGAGGTAAGAGTAGTTTAATGGCGCTTATTTGGTCCTGATCGCTGTTTGCTCTTATGCAAGGAAGGTAGCCTGACTCTGTTATGCGGCAGCTCCAGAAAGAGATGAGCGATCATTCTAGAGTTCAAAGAAAAAGGCCATGCAGCCGGGCTTCGAACTCAGCAGGTCTGGAGCCAGAGAGTGGATAGCGAGGCTATCCAACAACTCATAAGGCGAGTGCAGGCCAGTGCGAGCCGCCACCGGCTGCTGTCTGTAGAGAAGGGACCTCACCTGAGAAGGTTTCTGGGTGTTTGTCTGGTAGTGGTGCTTTAAGACAAAGTTATCCCAGACTGAACCCGACCCCATAATTTTGATGCCTCAGCCTCTGAAGTGCCGGAATTACAAACGTGCACCACCTCATCCGGCTCAGAGAATGTTTCTCAAGGCATTCGCTCTTGAAGAATAGGCACAAGTGGATAAGGATGGCTAAGTATTTCAAGAGGGCAATTAGGAGAGGTGGGTGGTGGCTAGGCAAAACCAGAGCAATCGACTCACTCTATTCTCTTCCTCTCAGGTCTGATTCTACTTGCTTTCTCACAAATAAGTGTCGAACAAATCGAACCTTAACACCTTTCCACCACCCACCAAATCCAGCCGGTTCACTCGCAGTACAGGTTGCTCCTGATCAAGAGGCGGAGCCTTCTATATCAACTCAGCATTGATTGGTTCTTAGGGCTTCCGGCTCTTCATTGTCTCCCTTGGATTGGCCATAAGCCACTCTCTGTTCACTGAGCCTGCGCGAGGCTGAACGAAAAGGAGGGGGGTCCTCCGAAAAGATGGCGGCTGCTCCTGCCGGTGTGGGCCGCCTCGAGGAAGAGGCGCTGCGGAGGAAGGAACGGCTGAAGGCCCTCCGGGAGAAAACCGGGCGCAAGGTGAGAAACGTGGAGGGAGAGCCGCGGGCTTGGCGGTCAGTGCTCTGGGTCAGTGGGAAGGCAGAGGACTACTAGGGAACCACTATAGCCAAAGTGCGCGTGCGCGGGAGAGTAGCGCATGCGCAGTGGGACCGCACCGAAATCGGCTGCTTAGATAGGCTCGTTTCTTACGACCAGGGGCGGGGCTCGCGCGTGTGCTTTCGGAAGTAATTTTCGGGCGATAGCCCCCGTGCATAGTAGTTGTTGCAAGGCCGGCTTGGGGTTCGGTGGGTTTTGTTTGTTTGTTTGCTTTTAGTGTTTTCCTGCCGCCAAGGCTCCCTTGGGTAGGACAGTTTAGTGGCTTTTCTGCCCATTCAGCCCGAGTCGATCCAGCAAAAGTCCAAAAGATGTCTGGGTGGACTGCAGGAAAGAAGACTGCCTTTCTCCCATCTTGGTTTACTAGTCCTCTTAGCTGCCAGATGCGGAAGCACTTTCCTTCCTTTCGTTAGCCGCCGAGATATGGTCCGGGTTCATCTCTACTTACTGGTCTTTCCAAAGAAATGAAATTCACTACCTGTGTGCAGATTTTGGCCATGTCGCTGGACACAGTGAGACCTGAGACAGATTGTTTCATGTTCCTAAGTCTGTTTTTGTTTTTGTTTTTGTTTCTGTGTTTTCACTTCTCCCGTAGAGAAATAAATAACATATTCGCTTTTGTGGGTTGTTTTGACATATAGGGAAAATCAGTAAGGCTTGTTCCACCACGCCTGACCTGCAGTAAGTTTTGAAATTAGTCTAAGTCACGTAACGTAGTTCCTTCTCGAGGTTTGTTTTTTTTTTTTTTTTTTTTTTTTTTTTTTTTTTTTTTTGCTATTGAAGTTCCTTTGAGATTGCATGAGAAGCTGGAAAATGTTGGCTCTATTGTTACATAGGCAAAAACAAAATAAAAGAAAAGACCTCCCTCATTCAACAAAATAAAAACAGATTTGCCAGAGGTGGGGGAAATCAGAAATCAGAGATTCCACTTCTGACCTAATAAACAAAAAATACTGAGTATTGGTCAGTGTCGATTGGCTTTTGTTTTCCTTTCGGAATAGCTGCTTGCTATACCTCGCAGTATACTGTGTGAAAGGGAAAGGGAAGTAGTGAGAGTGACAGCTGACCAGGCCTTCTGCTTTTGTTGGCCGCTTGTGAGAGCCTTCAGATAATTGCGCTCCTGCGCTCCTGCTCCTGCCCTGTAGATGCTCCCGCCTCTGCCTCCCCGGTGCTGGGATTAAAGCTTGTTCCACCACACCCAGCCTGCAGTAAGTTTTGAAATTAGTCTGAATAGTGTAACTTAGTTCCTTCTCAAGATTGTTTTGGCTATTGAGGTTCCCTTAAGATTCCATTTGAAAGCCAGCGGTGGTGGCGCACGCCTGTAATCCCAGCACTCTGGGAGGCAGAGGCAGGCGGATTTCTGAGTTCGAGGCCAGCCTGGTCTACAGAGCGAGCTCCAGGACAGCCAGGGCTATACAGAGAAATCCTGTCTCGAAAAAACCAAAACCAAAATCAAAAAAAAAAAAAGGTTCCATATGAAGCTAGGGGTAATGGTATGTGTTTGTCCTCCCAGCACTTGCAAGGTTCAGGCAGGAGAATTGCTGTAAGTTTAAGGTCAGCCTTGGAGGCACATTGAAAGGAACCCTGTCTCAAAAGAACAAAACAAGAAAAATTCCATCAGAATTTTGGAATGAGTTTCCCTGTTGGTATAAAGAGCATTGTTGAGATTTTGTAGGGATTGCCTTGAATCTGTAAGTCATTTGGGATAATGTCATCATTTTAAATATGTTAAATTCACTAGCCTGTGAGAATGGCATGCCTTTCCATTTCCGTTGTTTGCAGTTTCTTCAGCTGTGATGTCTTCTATAGGTTTTTTATTTTGCTTTGTCTTTGTTTTTGAGATAGAATTTCTTGTAGCCTATTATATCCACCAAACAACAGAAGACCTTGGATTTTTTTTTTTTTTTTTTTGGTTTTTTTGAGTCAGAGTTTCTCTGTGTAGTCCTGGCTGTCCTGGAACTCACTCTGTAGACCAGGCTGGCCTCGAACTCAGAAATCCGCCTGCCTCTCAGAGTGCTGGGATTACAGGCGTGGGCCACCACTGCCCGGCCGACCTTGGATTTCTAATCTTGCCTTCAACCTCCTAATACTGGGATTATAAACATGCTCCACCAAGCTGGATTTTATATTGTATATATTTATATATAAAGCTGGGACCTTTCAAATGTGTGCTGGAATTTCACTGAAGTAGTCTGGAGTATGTTGGCAGATTTGTTCACTACTTTATTGGGTTCTTACACCTTTACCTCCCTCCCTTACCCCTTCCATTTCCTAATACGAGGAAGGAGAGAGAGGTCAGAGGGGAAGGGGCTATAGACATGTTTCAGCCAACAAAGTAGACTACTTCCTGCTGATTACGGGTATGGAGCTCCTTGGGGCTCTCTTTGTCAGGATGTCTCCAACTTCTCTTCTCTTTACTCATGACCAGTTGACAAACCACAGCAGCAGGAGCCCGGAGCAGCTGCTAGCCCCCTCAGGGCTCTCTCATTTTTACCATCTCCAAGAGTCCGCAGAATTAAACTATCAGCACATGGCAAAAAAACGATGCCCCTGCTAGAGCAGGAGGCAAATCATAATCACCTGCTGTGACTCAGTCTCTTATCTCATACCTGGGATTAAAACAAAAACAAATTCACATAACTGGAGTTTGAAAGAAGCCAAACTTCTCAAGCACGTTCTGTTCGTGTGGATTTGAGTGTGCAGGTGTGTCTGGACCCGTGTACATATGGAGGCAGATGTCAGCATTAGGTGTCTTTCTTGACTCTGTTCCATCTTACTCTTGTGTGTGTGTGTGTGTGTGTGTACAGTGTACATGTGTGCACACATGTGCATGTGTGCGATGCTTGTGGAGGTCAGAGGTTGGCACCAGATTTGAGACATGGTCTCACTGATTTTATGCTCAGATAATGGGTAAACCTGCGGGCCAGCAAGCTACCGGGAGTCCCTGGCTCTGCAACCTCTCTGCACTAGGGCTGCAAATGTATGCAACCATGGCACAAAAGTTCTGAGATCTGAACTCAGGTTCTCACACTGGCAGAGCATGCACTTGACTGACTGAGCCATTTCCCCAGCCCTCCCTATTATTCTCTGGAATAGCCTCTTCTTACTGAATCTAGGATTCATCACTCTGGTTAGGCTGGTGGGCCAGTGAGCTCACAGGGATACTTTCAACTTCTGCCTTCCTCACTGTTGAGGTCACAAATGTATGTCACCTGGCTTTTAAATGGCTTCATGGGTGTTAGGCGTCTCAGAATTCAGGTCTTTCATGGCAGCTACTTTACTGAGTGACCCATATTCCTGGTCCTACTTTTTTTTTTTCTTTTCTTTCTTTTTCTTTTTCTTTTTTTTTTTTTTTTAAAACAAAACTCTTGTTGTGCTGAGATGAAACCAGGGCTTTCGAGTGCTAACCAAGAGCTCCATCCCTGGGCTGATTCATATTCATGTACTTACTATGTGTGAAGCTATTTTTTTGTTTCTTCATGAGTCGGTTTAGTTGGTGTTTTTTTTTTTTTTTTTTTTGTGAATTTCTATATTTCATCTAGATCCTTCAGTTCTCTGACACACTGATTTCGATTTAATTGGGCTAACTTTCACAGTTCTGGTTTCAGAAAGCTTTGGGCTTATTTCTAGAAAGTTTGCATAATGGCTTCTGCATTAGAATGGCGAGCTCACTGTTGGTCCTTAGGGTTTCCTCTCATTCTTTTTAAGAAGTAGGGACTGGAAAGACAGCCCAGCAGTTAAGAACACTGTCTGCTTGTACAGACGACCCAGGTTCAGTGCTCAGCACCCACAATGGCTCCTCACAACTGTCTGTCACTCCACTTCAAGAGGATCCAGTGCCCTCTTCTGGCCTCCACAGGAAGGCACTGCATGCACGTGGCACATGTGCCTGCAGGCAGGCAGACACTCCAGAGCATAAGATAAGAAGTGAGTAAATCTAAACATGAGGCAGAAGTAGCTGTACAGCTTCCATCTTGACTCAGAAGTTCACCTGTTCCTGATTTCTTTACCTCTCATGGACGGTGTTGGAGGAGGAGGGTGTTGGTGTTTTGAGAGAGGACATGTATGTCCTTGGCTGGCCTGGAACTTACACAGATCTGTCTGCCTCTGCCAACCAAGTGCTGGGATTAAAAAGTGTGAAACAGCAGGCACGGCTCTTTCTATAGGCTTTTAATTTTGTCCCCACCCCTGGGTCTTTTCCTCATGAGAAAAGGAAAGTTCGAATTTTCTTTCTTTCTTTTTTTTTTTTTTTCAGTTGTGTGATAAAATGTTTGGTTGGATTCCAGACGGGTTATTGGGGCTGGTTCCTTTAGCACGAATATATACTGAGCACACCGTGCACAGCCTTCAGGCACTGGAGTGGAGCAGTGGGAAAAGCAGCCTCTTCCTGTCGGTCACCTTGTTTTTCTGGAGAGACAAATGCCAAGCACACGTGTCTAGCATTAGGTGGAGATAGTCCTGTTGAGGAAAAGGAGGGCAGGGAGCTGCAGTTCCTGGAGTCTGTGTTGTTTGTAGCTGTAACAGGGTTACCTTATTTATTACCAAAAGCAACAGCACTTCCAGGGTTAACTGGGCAACCATGTCACCAGTCCAGCTTATCTTCTCTGTTCTTGATGATAGCCGATAAGTCAGCGAAGGAAGGAAGGTTTTACTGTTAATTTATGGGTGGCAGCTCAAGCCAGTAAAGGTTAGCTTGTTTGCCCAAGGTCACATGATTAAGACCAATGGGGCAGTAGAGGAAGGAGAGACCCTGAGAGCGGATGATAGCCCTTTTTTGGTTGGTTGGTTTTGTTTTGTTGTTTGCTTTTCAAGATGGTTTTTCCGTGTAACCCTGACTGTCCTGGAACTTGCTCTGTAGACCAGGCTGGCCTTGAACTCTCAGAGATCCACCTGCTTCTGCCCTCTGAATGCTGGGATTAAAGGCGTGCTCTACCATTGCCTGGCTCTTTTACACTGGACTTTTTACCTTTATTTTTTGTGGTACTGATGATCAAATTTAGATCCTCAAGCCAGTTAAGCATTCACCACAGCACAGGGTCCTGTTAAACTGGCCTTGGACTCATTCTGAAATCCTCAGAGGTTTTTGCCTTTTGAGTTTGTAATCCTCCTGCCTGAGCCTCCTGAACAGCTGGGATTACAGGCCTGTGTCACTACAGCTGCTGCTGCTGCTCCTCCTCCTCCTCCTCCTCACATGACTTGAGGTGGCTGCTGGGGTGAGAGGCCTGGGACGGGAGAGTGGCTTTGGAAAGGCCTTCCTGTCTGCTCTTGTGTGTGTGCTGGGCTCAGAGCTCACGCATTCCGCTATATCCTCCGCTGGGCCACACTCCAGCCACTGTCTGCTTTCTGACACTTTCGGGTGTTACGAATTTCCTGATTTTTAACAAAAATTGGGTTGGAGAAATGGCTGAGTTGGCAAAGTGTGTGAGGACCAGAGTTCAGATCCCCAGAAAACCTTCTAAAGTCCAGGCACTGCTGTTACCCTGGTGCTTCTACAGTGAGGGGAGAGCAGGAGGAGCCTCAGAAGGTCATAGGCCTGCAGCCTGGTGTGCACAGTACTGAACCGCTTCTGACCTCCATGTGTCCACTGTGGCACACTGTAACGGCGCTTGTGCACACCACACCACACCACAAAAGAAATCTCTGAAAGCATCAGCTTCTGCTGACTCCTGCCTCCAGCTCATCGAGAGGAGCTGCATTGTAGGCATGCACTTCCACATCTGGCTTTTTAACTTGGATCCTAAGGATCCAAATTCAATCGTTAGGACAAGTATTTATCCCCCTGATCCAGCTCCCCAGCTCCGAGATTTTAAAAGGCTTCTTGATGATGTGAAAGTGATGCATGCTTGTATCACTTGAAATTTTTATGTATTTCAGATTTTGAATTTATGTCATTTCCCAAATTACCTGTGTGTGAGAGGATCTTCCTCTCATGGTGCTAGGAACTACAAGACAAGGCTTGTTCTGGCCAGGCTTCTGCTGTTAGACAGCTGCAGTAGCTGTGTTTTCACAGCAACCGCCACACTGCTGCCACTAACGCCAGCCAGCCTGTGGCTCACCATTCTCCAGCCAAAGGGAAAGGGTAGATTAAGTAAGGAGGCCTCACTCCTGTGGCTTGCACATAGCAGATTGCTCTCAGGTCCGCAGCAGTGAGGCATGCAGAAAACAGCTGGCTAGAAAAGCCATGCGAAGTGTGCCAGCTACTGGAGGGGTGAAGAGGTCCCTCACCCCAGGCCTGGTGAAATGAGATGCTATCAGAAGTCCAGTGAGCTGATCTACAAACTTCCAGCATCTGGTGTAAGAAATCATTCAGGACTTCAAAACTGATTTCTACTTCCTGAGTGCAACTATTGGTGTTTTGCAGATAAAATGGAGGTGGTAAGGGCTGTCTGGCTGAGCCCCTTTAAAGATACCAGCCTCTGCTGTCTGTTTCAGGCCTGTAACTATTATGCCAAAAGTTACCCAACTACCATATAGGCGGGGAATCTGCAGTAGGGGACTGAGGAGAAGGCTCGGTAGTTAGGAGCCCCTGTAGCTCTTGCAGAGGACCTGGGTTTGGTTTCCAGCACCCACAGGGTGGCTAACAGCATCTCTAACTGGAAGTCCAAGGGCTTGAGTACCCTCTTCTTACCTGAGGGCACCAGACAAGTGTGTACACACCTGCACGAAGGCAAAACACTCAAATACATACAATAAAATAACATAAAATAAAATAAACACATTTTGGAAAAAGAAAAGATAAAAAACGGGGATGGTCCGCCACAGCTTCTTTCTTCCTCTCTGTCGCATTTTGTGTGTGTGTCAGACTGTAAAGCACAAACATTGCTGCTTAACTGGTTTTCAGTTGTACTGCTTATGCAGGGTTGTGTAATCCTCACGACTGTTTTCTCGGCCCTTACCAACCTCTGCAGAAGCACCACACGTTAGGCAGTAACTCGCCGTCTCCCTCGTGGCAGCTCCAGGTTGCTTTCCCTCAATCTCCTTGCTTAAGATACTTCATGTAAATGGCGTATGTCCTGTCACGTTTGCCCTGCCTGGGACACACCTTCCCTCTCTCTTTTTTCTCCCCTTTTAATAGTTATGGAGGTCAGAGAACAACGCTGTGGAATCAGTTCTCTTTCCGCACCTTTGTGTGGGATCCAGGAATCAAACTCTGGTCACTGGGCTTGCATGGTGAGAGCTAATCTAACCTATATTGCAAACCTAGCAGGCACAAGCTTTCAGTGTTCATGAGTATTGCACCAAGCTTGGCCCCGGGAGCAGCACTATTGTTGGAGTAGGCGTGTCACTGTGGTATGGGCTTGAATGCCCTGTCCTAACTGCCACCTGTAGCCAGTGTTCTGCTGTCTTTGGGACAAGAAGAGGAACTCTTGGCTCTTCCAGCTCCATGCCTGCCTGGATGCGGACATGCCCCTGCGTTGATGATAATAGACTGAACCTCGGAACCCGTGAGCCAGCCCCTATTACACAAATGTCATCCTTAGAAGCCTGGGTTTTCTTGGCTTTTTGGTTTTTGGTTTTGTTTTTTTGTTTTGTTTTGCTTGTTTTTATTTTTGAGACATAATTTCACTACATAGCCCAGATTGACCTGGCCTGGAATTTTGATGCTTTTATCTTTTGTAGCACAGGCTACCCCAACTGCTAAGACCCTTGGGACCCACATGATAAAAGGAGAGAACCACCTTGAATTTGTAATCTTTCTACCTCAACTTCCCAAGTCCTGAGAGTACAGATGTGGGCTACATTCCTGACTTCTCTTACAATTATCATATTTTAAATATTGTTTGTTGGGGGCTGTTGTGTTCTTTTTAAAAAAAATTTTTTTATTTTAAATCTGTGTGTGTGTGTGTGTGTGTGTATACACTTGTGCCAAGGCGCCAGTGGAAGGTCAGAGAACAGCTTTTGGAATGTGGGTCCCAGAAGCCTCAGGCTTGGTAGGAAATAGCTGTATTTGCTGAGCCCTCTTGCTCCTTCTCTGAAGTTCTTAGGTGACATTTTCCCACCTTGTTCTGTGTGTGGTGTGTGTCTGTCACTGAGTTACACTCCAGGCCTGGTGTGAATTTTTTTTTTTTTTTTTTTTTTTTTAGTTAGGATGAACACCTGAGGGAAAGCGTTATAGAATTAATATGCCTTTCCAGTGAGAAATCACTCTAACTGCTTAGAGATTAATAAAGGAAAACCTTAACCTTTTTGATAATAGCATTTGACTGGTTCTGAATAACTTACAAAAGCAGAGGCCCCAGTCTCCAACAAAAATCTTATGTATATAGGCCTTAGGCGTATACATTCCACATTCACTGTCATCCCTAAGTCTCTTCCAGCTCCTAACCAGCCTGTTCAGTACTACTCAGTCTTGAAGCATACTGGATGCCATGCTCTTGGACTAAATTCTACTTTGTATAGCATAGTGTCTCTTAAGCAAGTTTAGTAGATCGTTAGTAACCTGTTTATTATACCCAGATTCTCCTATGTCCAAAGAAGGAGTGTCTAATTACTTTGAGTTGGTTTTCCAGTCCACAGTGACTTCTTGTACCACAGGGTAAGTGGGGAGACTGGGAGGAAGTATGGATTGTCTGCTGTCTACAGATAAGACCCCAGAATGCCCCTCCCTAGGGAGGAAGTGCACCACATTGTTAATTTCAGTCCTTTGATATGACAGTAGGCACTATGGGGCTGAGTGCTTTTCTTTCCTGGGCACCTGCCAGTGGGGGGCCCTTTGACCTGTACAGCTGTCCTTGATGGCCCCCAGCAGTTGGTGGCAGGTCCTTCAGTGGGCTTCTCCGGGGTGGAGCAGTTCAGAGGTGGGACATTCCGGGGTACAGAGGTGACAGCAGAGGGTACAGGTTTCTCCTATTGTTTCCCCCCTCCCCCCTCCAACTTTAAGCTCATAAGTTAATGGTATTGAGTTAGAAGCAGTCCTTAGATCGTGGGAAGTGAAGGCAGACAAGATTTGGAATCTTGTTCCAAATCGTTGCTTCTGTGTATTTGGTACACAGATCTGTGGGAGACACACAGCTTTCTACATTTACAAAACACTCACTGGTGAGCCAGCCTGCTGTGACAGGTTTGTGAGGGTCACAGCACAAGAGGCTCAGGTGCTGGTCTGCCATGGTCCTGGACAGGAAACAAGGGTTCCTGGAATCTAGGGCCTGCAAGTCCTGTGGGGAGGTGGCTGCCATTGAGGTCCCGTGCTGCCTAGAGCAGTGTCGTATGGTCAGCCAGCCCTGTGGACAGCAGGAAAGTGCAAGCACGGTGTACTGCACTCCTGGGCTTGGTGTCTGGGAAAGTGAAGTTGGGTCTGAGGCAACTTCATGGAAAGAAACTTGAGTTGAGCCGTGGAGAGGGAGATGACCTGAAAGGAGAGTCTTCCAGGGGAGCAGTTCAGAGGTGGGACATTCCGGGGTACAGAGGTGACAGCAGAGACACTTTGGAGGATTTGATAGCAAGTGCTTTGCAGTGGATTGAGGCAGACATACGTTTTGCCCCTGAAAGTGCTGGGTGATTGGTGACCTAATCCTGCTGGAGCCAGGATCCATGATTTCCAATTGGGAGAGCATCTATCCTGGGTTACATTCCTCTGTTATAAGTGAAACTTTTTCTTCATCTCTTCTTTGTTCCTTCTTTCCTTTTTTCCTTCTGTTTTGTTTTGGCATTTTTTCAGAGGTTTCAGTCTTAAGTAGGTAGGTGGGCGGTTTCAGGGCTGTGTGGATGGATCTGTTTTCCCTTTAGTGCTATCCTGCAGGGCAGTATGAAGTCCTTGTCCTCTTTGACCCCTTTCTTCCTTAGAGTCCAGATGTGGACATTGTCGAAGTGACTAACTTAGCACAGATGCCCATAGCTGCTGGCTTTGCTTCTGTGACATGGAGAGAGAGATCAGTGGTGTTCCACCGACCTGTAAGGGTTGGATATGACCTTGGAACCAAGAGCTGATCGACAGCTTGTAGACTCATCAATAGCTCCTAGACTAGCTGCTGTAGGGACTAGAGCCCCTCCCTAGGAGGAAGTGCACCACATTGTTAATCTCAGTCCTTTGATATGACAGTAGGCACTATGGGGCTGAGTGCTTTTCTTTCTGTGCAGTACAACTTTATGTAGTGATGATTATCTGTAGTTTCTCCACTGTCCTGACGCATAGCCACAAGTGCCATGTAGCTTTTAGCCCTTGACATGTGGCTAGTGTAAAGTTCAGTTCACATCACTGAGGCCCTAGCTCAGTGCTTAAGAACCATATTTCTACCTGAATTCCCTTTACTAGAATTTGAGGGAGGATAATAAGTAGAAGCTCAGAGACCCCCATCCCCCACCCCACCCCACCCCCAACCCCCACCCCCCAGCCCCCGGCGGCAGGAGACTGGAACTGAAGCAGCCATCTTCATGGCCAGAACCTCCAGCAGATAACAATCTCGTGCCTCCTGTGTGTGTGTGCCCTGAAAGTGGAGTGCTGTGGCTCTGAAGACAAACAGCACAGAGAGAGGGGACAGCGCCAGGGTAGAGAGCTGTGTGGGACCCTGGCCAGCGTGTCATGATGTGAAAGGAGCAGGAGGGACAGCAGTCAAGAGAGGAGAGGGAGTAAACAGCATGTGCCATGTGCAGAGTCACACCACTCCGTGTCCTGCCCGCCCACCCCCATCCTAACTGCCACATCCTCATGCCCCACAGCCTGGTTGCAAGGACAGCCCAGCCCAGCCCAGCCCAGCCCAGCCCAGGAGCATGTCCTGAGTTGACAGCCCCTTGCATACTGGCAGTCATAACATTTGCATACCCATTTAACTTAACATCGCCCCTTGCATTCTATCCTAGAGTTAGATGTTAGTTCACTCCTGTTTACCAGACCATGAAATCTAAGGCTTAAGGAACTTGTCCCAGGGATGCTTTGAGTTCCTGCTGTTCCTTATTGCACCTTAGGACCTGGTGTCATTTCTTCCATTCCTCACCGCCAGTGCTTACGGATCTATAGTCCCCATGAAGGAGCCTCCTGCCCTTGTGACCAGAGACTGTTGTCAGGCTGCCTGGTGTGGCACAGGCCTGGCGGAGATAGCATGGCTATCAGGGCCAGGCATGTCTGGCTTAAACCTCAGCTCTGTCCATCTGAGCTCTGAGATCTTGAGCCAATCTTTAAAGCTCTGCCCACCCTGCGCCCCTTACCTGTAAAACTGAGATGTGGCTCCTGCCCTCATTGGCAGCTGCGCAATAACAGACAGCGAAAGCTCCAAGTGCCTGGTCGAGCCTCTCAGAAGCACCGATGTGTGTTTTTCCCCTTATCCTCTCAAAAGGAGGGAGGCCTGGGTAGTCCTCTAGCTCTCTTTGCCAGGTGCTAGTTGGTGGAGCTGGCCTCGCTGTGGTGGAAACAAAGAGGCCATTCTCCAGACTTTGAATGTCCTCATCTAGGTCCTAGTTCCTTGAAGGTAGAGTTCATTTTGAGAGCCACATGTTAAACAGGAAGAGAGTAAAGGTCTGGAGACATGCACGCTCGGTGGCTGAGGTAAGTTCTGCTCCTGCCGACGGCCCACATGCTATTCTTAAAACCCACTTGGTGCGTCACGGCTGCCTGTAACTGGGTCCAGGGCACCTTGTAGCTTCTTCTGGCCTCCACGGGTATTGAACACACATGTGCATATCCATCCTAACACACACACAATTTAGAAATGAACTTTGTTTAGAGAAAGGGGAAGGGAAACGTAGCATGGTGGTATCTCATCTTGGTTCTCGGTAAGTCTGCCCTTCTCTGTGAGGTCCTCAGATCTGAGATCAAGGAGGCAGAACCGTGTGGGTATCAGGCTTGGGGATCCATCAGCACCTCTTGGGCCAGCATTGGCTGTTTGGATGAGTCACCCTTTTGAGGTTGTGCATGCATGAAAGCAAAGCACGAGATGGGTCAGGTCAGTCCAACCTGTGCGTCAGGATAATCCGGGCAGACAGTTTGCAGCTCTTTCCTTCTTCCAGCCCTCTGTTCTGGTCTAGCACATACCCTGGGCTCTGCCATGTGTGTTCCCCAGGCAGCCCCAGCACTGCATTTTTCTGGACTCTGATAGCTCCCTGGCATTCTGTTACTGGAAGTAAGATAGCTTCTTTCTCTGAAACAGTCGCTGCCATCCTCAGAGCATCCATTACTGGCTGCAGGCCGGACGTCGCATTACAGCGCATGCCGGACAGATTCCCCACCTCTAGGGTTTCAGTGAGTGCTTTATACAGTCGTTAGGGAAGGCAGTGCTATTAGACTCAGGACAACTGGCCATATTGTGGGATTGCATGCTGCTTTAGGGTTCCTGCCTCTGAGGTAGGGGTGGGCATGGGCCAGGGGGACCTCTCAGGATAAGCAGGAACCAACTTGGCTTCTCTGAACAACCACTGAAAGGCTGGGGTTGTAGCTTCGTTGGTAGAGCACTTGTCTGGCACAAAGTCCTGATTGCAGTTCGACACTCCACATAAACCAGGTGTGGTAGCCCACTCCTTAATCCCAGCACTGGGAAGGTAGAGGCAGGGGGTCAGATAGAGGGATGGCGTGTCCCTGGGTGCCGCAGAGTCGGGTGAGGACTGGCGGTGGACTTTGGCAGAACATGATGGTCGGGGAGCTCGGTCATTTTCATTTTTGGGCATTTTCTGAGAGTTTATGGGGAAAAGAAGTGCCGGGTTCTTGAGTTCCGTACACACACAGGGGTCCTTTTCCCTTGGTGGAGGCCGTGCTGGCCGCAGCCTGTGACAGCCACTGGTCCTCTTGGGACAGGTAAGACCTGGGCAAGGAGACAGGTCATGTTTGTAGTTCCAGCTCGCCTTGAATTCACCGTCTGGCCCAGGCCAGCCTTACAAGCAGGCTGGTCCTCCTGCCTGAGCCTCCGTGCCTGTGTAATGAGCGCACGCTGCTCGGGGTCTCCACTAGGAGCCATGATGGGTAGTGCTCTTCCCAGAGTTTCTGGTGCTGCTATAAAGCTATAGACCATCTAGTCTAGCCTGGCCTCACTGAGATCATTCTGTCTCCGCTGCCCCTGTGTTGGGCTTTTGGACGTACACTACCACACCCACTTTATTCCCAGCCTTGTGCACTAGTGTGCTAGCAGACATGTACACACGGTTCTATACAAAGGAGTGTGATTATAAGTCACAGAATATAAGGTGCATCCTGCCAGACAGCACAAAATGGCAGCACCCTCTCCAGCAGCAGGGTGAGACTTCCCTCTAACACCTGAGGTAATAGGTCTCTTTCATGGTAGCTGTGAGGGAGGAAAGAAAGTGAGATCCTTTTTCCTTTTGTGATGGAGGAAAGAAAGTGAGATCCTTTTTCCTTTTGTGATTAAACGATAAAGTATCTTTCCATATGTTTGCGTGGCAGGCCTGGTGAGTCTTTTCTGCCCAGCCAACCTCCTTCTCCAGACAAGGTCTTACTGCATTGTACTGTCTGGCTTAACACTGGGTAGACTTTGCTGGCTGTGAACTTGAGAGATGCCTGGCTCTGCCCTCCGAGTGTGTACAGGTGTGCACTGCTACACTACCTGACAGCTTTCCCTATTGATTCTAAAAATGAGGGCCAAGGTGTTTCTGCGGGTTTGGGCCCAGGATCTCCAGCATACTGGGCATGCCGGGCAGCTGAGCACTCTGCCACTGGGCACCGTCTCCAGCTGATGTCTAAGAACTCTTTTTTTTTTTTTAGATTGAGTTTTATTTTTAATTATGTATAGTGTGTAGGTGTGCGCTTGTGAGTACAGTGTCTGCAGAGGCAGACATGTTGGTTCCCCAGAGTCACAGGCAGTTATGAGCTGTTGTGGGTGCTAGGAACCAAACTTGAGTCCTCTGGAAGGTCAGCAAGTGCTCTTAATCACTGAGCTATCGCCCCAGGCCCTGATTTCTAGGAAGTCTTTTGAGTCCTTTATTTTATATGTTCATATGGCTATGTATATATGTAGTATGTATATATGTAAGTGTGTATGTATGTATGTATGTTTTTGTTTGTTTGTTTGTTTGTTTGTTTGTTTGTTTTTATTTGGAGGCAAGGTCTTACTATGTAGCCCTGCAACTCAATATATAGACCAGCCTGGCTTTAAACTCACAAGAGATCACCCTGCCTCCCAAATTCTGGAATTAAAAGCCTATACAACCATACTGGGCATTTTTAAATAGGCTTTTTTCCCCTTTGAGATAAAATCTCATGCAATCCAGGTTTCTTCCTCTGAGTCCTAAAGATAACCTTGAATTTCTAATCCTCCTGCCTCTGCCTCCTGAGTTCTAGGACAGTTCAAACTGGAAGCCTTGCTTTGGGTGCTGGGTGAGCACGACCAGCTGAGCTGCACCTGCAGCCCCTATCCTCAGGGTTTAATGGCATGGGTGTGTCTCCGTGTTGCCCGAGGTCAACCTTGGGTGTTCTTCAGTTTTGAAACAGCCTCTCCTTGGGACCTGGAGTTCGCTGATTAGGCTAGCCTGGCTGGCCAGTTAGTGCCAGTGATCTGACCATCTGCCTACCACAGATCCTGGCACGGTTGTCACAGCACTCACGGCCAGGGGCAGGAGAATCAGGAGTCTGCAGTCAGTCATCAGGCACACAGCTGAGTCAAAGCTAGCCTGGGTTACATGAAATCTTGTCTCTAAAAATGGAAATGCATTTCATGTCGTTAACTTATTATTTCCACGTAGCAGCTTGGGCTTCTGAAGGATACCTCTCCAGGACAAACTGCGGAGACTATCCTATGCTCCCAACTCATTTTTAATTCAAGTATGCATGAAAATACAGCAGTCTATACTCCAGCCCCCCTCCTCCCACCTCCACGCAGTGCATCTTGTACCTTGCACTTCCCACCCCAGCAACTCCCTACAGAATGCTCTCTCACTCAGCGCCTCCCCACCATACTCATACCCTTCTATCCCAAATATCCCCACAGTTACCCCTGCCCCACCCCTACACATCCAAATGCATCTCTAGCACACACAATCCCCATGGATACCACCTCCACACTCCTCCCTAAGTAACTGAGAGGGCCTGGCCTGGCTTCAGAGCCTCACCTTTGATCCCAGTGCCCTGGCCTCTATTGGTTTTGTTTTGAGAGGAAGCAACAGCTTGTACTCCTGAAAGAATTCCAAGAAGAAGAACAATTGTTTGAGTGCCAGAGCCCCTGCGGGAGTAAGCTCTACCCTCAGCTGTTCTGGTCCTGGGCTCACAGAGCTGTTGTGTGGAGAGAGACACCACTAGGGGTGGGAGTAGAGCGCACTTGTCCTCCAGACACGTCCCAGACACATCCCGCCCTCAGAGTGTTAGGGCCGCGCTGTGGCTGGGTTCCCCACACCTGTCTGGGGCCTTTCTCCATAGGAAGTGAGAGTGAGCATGTGCTGAGGTCATTCTCCTAGGCTCACCGCCATTGGGCATGGGGGATGTCATCATGTTTAAGTGCTGCGTGTACTGCACCAGGGCATCACGTCAGGAAGGCTCACTGTTACCTCAAGCAGGGCCAGGCTGAGCCCACACACTAACATAGCACACTACCCAGTGCTTCATAGGGGTGCAGAGGTTGTCAGCATCCTGGAGGGAGGGCACCCCACACGTACCCCACCTTTTCTCATCAGTTGGCTTACAGGTCTTGTCCTGTTTTGGGGTCGCTGTCCTGAGCTGCATCACTCACAGTCCCTGGCCAGGGAACTAGAAGATGCTTGAGGGATTGAATGGAAGGCCTGGAAGAGAAAGAAGGACTTTAAGCCAAGGAGGGCCAAGGGCTGAGCAGGTGGAGGGGGCGCTTCCCACCTGTGCCCCTTGCCTGCTGTGACTAACTTTCCCTGGCTTGTACTCTTGTGTGTACGTAGAGTCTGTGCAGATCTGCCCTTGTCTCCAGAAAAAGGGCCGGCCTTTTCCCTCTGACCCTGAAGGAATGGGGCTATATGCTGGGATACTCTTGGGGGTTTGCTTGTAAAGATATGTTGTGTGTGCGTGCGCATGGCAGTGGCTAGCCTGCAGGATTCAGTTCTCTCTCCTGTCACATGGGATTAAACACAGGCTTGGCATGAACACCTTTGCCCGCTGGCCTTTTTTTGGTGTGGTGGAGACTGGTTGATGTGCAGGTTGGCCACAAACCTTGAACTCCTGATCCTCCTGCCTGCTGAGATTACAGATGTGTGCCACCGATCCTGGCCTTAAATGGAGAGGCCTCTTAGGTGACCAGGGGACAAGTATAGGAGGGTGCCACTGTGAAGACAAAAACAAGAGTGTGGACCTCTGATGTCTCCATCCCTGGGACTGGTACTTGTTGCTTTGATGCCTGTGTGCTGGCCACAGTGCAGGGCAGTCAGATCACAGACATGCCCTCATGTCTCCTTCTTCCAGAGTTTGCTGTCGCTTTGCAGTGAAGAAATTGCACCTCTGAAAAACCAAACACTCCCCCAGGGTCCCACAGTAGACGGTTAGAGCTGCGTCACGTCCTCGTGGCCTGGCCTGGCCTGGCTTCCTTACCCTCTCAGCTGAGCACATGGATTAGGTAAGGATTACAGACCTCCTTAAGTAGTCCCCCACAAATAAATGTGCCAGTTCTGACTTGTGGTTCAATGGCTTTAATTAGGATTTTATCACTTGTAGATCACACCAAAGAGGAGACAGCTGTCTTCCTCTCTCAGACTGTGACACTGAGAAGCAGCTGATGAGACCAGAAGTTAAAATAACTTAGAGTCTCCCAAGAGAGTTCCAGAGCAACCTCCTCCTCACCTGGAAATTGATGTGAGTCTTGCTTTTCAAACTCTGAGTTCTGAGAGCCTTGTCACCACAGTCTCTGGTCCCACTTGTCACGGGGCCGATTTGGCTGACCTGGCTAACTACTTGGGCATCCCTTTCCTCCTGCAGCACAGCCTTCCCGACAGAGTCCTATGCTTTGGTGGAGCGTGTATAGGCGGCCATGCCCCTCCTCCCCTAATCTCCCGCCAAGCTGCCAAGCTCATAAACTCAGATGCCTGGTGTTGCGGCCTGCTCTGCCCCCCTGCTCTGCCCATGGCTCCATGTTACCAAAGGGAATGGAGCACTGACCCACGGTTGGATGCGGGTCTTCTGTCGCAACTGGCCTTTGTGGTAGTCACACTTGAAGAGCATGCTGGGATCACAGAACACTGCACTGTCCCCCATTTGTGAAGTTGACTCTAAACACAGAACCGTGCCCTTCCACATCCCTAGGCACACAGGATGCCTCTTCCCTGCACGCTTTGTCAGGTCGCAGCTGTCAGTGGCCATGGGCAGCCAGACACTTCACTCCAAGCAACAGGAATCCATGCTGGCTGACTTTAAATGGAAACCAAGTACTGTGTAAATTTGTTTAGAGATTTATTTTCCCTGACCATGGTGGCACTTGCCTTTTAACCCTGCATTCAGGAGGCAGAGGCAGGCAGGGCTCTGTGAGTTTAAGATTTGCCTGGCCTACAGAGTCAGTTCCAGTCTAACTAGGGCTACACAGTGAGACCTCATCTTTAAAAGGAAGGATGGGGTTACTGTGTAGCCTTGGCTAGTCTGGGATCCACTAGTTGACCAGAGAGGCCTTGAACTTGAAGTCACAGTGATCCCCCTGCCTCTGCTTCAGCTTTATTTTTCAGTTATATGTATTCCCATGTTGCTGTTGTGTGTGGGTATCTGCATGTGCCTGCAGTCACCCTCCAAAGCCAAAAGGGGCATCAGTTCCCCAGAGCTGGAATTACAGGCTGATAAGGGTGCTGAGAACCACATTCGGGTCCTTTGGAAGCAGAGTGAGCTCTAACCTCTGAACCGCCTTTCCAGCTTCAGTAAATGTTTAAAAAGAGCTGCCCTGGACATCTGTAATCCCAGTACCTTTGGCAGCCCAGGTTAGCCTCCAACTCTTGTCACTAAGGATGACCTTGACTTCCTGATCCTCCTTGCCTTCGTTTTTCAAGTGTATTACAGACACTTGGCCACCTTGAATCCATTTTGTTGTTGCCTCCAGAGAGGTGTTCAAGCCTTCCCTCTGCAGGGTCTCATTCCCAGTTCTCAGTCCTGTGTGGTATATAGGATCAGCAGCCAATAACACTTTCCTACTGCAAAGTCTGCAAGGAAAGTGGGTGTGGCCACGTTAGGCTCTATGTGTGCAGTGGGCCACGCCCTGTTGTAAGTGACTATGAGATAGGTGGGAGTGAGACCTCAAGTCTAACCTGGTTTCTGCACTTCTCTTGCTGCATACTTTATCTGAACCTACTGTAGCTTTAGACATTACATCACTTGTGTGGTTTCTCAGTTTCTTCTTGTCCTGCGTGCTCTGTGTCCAGAGCCCACTGGTGACCACTGTGGCCCTTAGACAGTTGGCCACTTCCTCTTCTGGCTCTTCTTGTTCACGAGCTCTGACTTGAGCTTCTCAGCTAGTGTGCTAGAGTTAGGCTCTGAGAGTAGGCGGCCATTAGGCCTGCTGGCTCCTGGGTCTTCCTGGGAAGCTTCTAATTTGGTAGGTGCTGTTTATCACAGGACCTCCCTGCTCCGAGTCCAGTTCCTCCTGAGCTAGATAATGTTTGAGGCCTTTGCAGTGCCACAAGCTGGTGGTTGTATTTTCACTTGGTCTAAGAATGGGCCGTGGTTGTAATTCCCTTGTTGCTGTACAGAAAGAGACCCAAGCTGTGGCCATCTGAGATTTTGAAAGTGTGATACAGTCGGGAAACATCAGTGAACAGGCTGACCCAGCTTTTGTTGTGAGTTATGAGTTAACGAGTAGGCGCCTTAGCTGTCTTGAATCGGGTTGTTTGGATGGGATGATACGGATCCCAGGTATAAACAGGGTCTGGAGAGCCTGTGTGTCCGTCCGCACGGGAAGCACGAGCAGACTCCCAGCAGTTCACAGGGTCCAGACAGACGGACTCTGAGGGTCCTCCCAGCAGTTCACAGGGTCCAGACAGACGGACTCTGAGGGTCCTCCCAGCAGTTCACAGGGTCCAGACAGATGGACTCTGAGGGTCCCCCTGCTCTCCCGAGAGGCCCTCCTAACCCACACTGCTGGCTACCCATGTGACTTCAACCTTGACCTTCGTCCTTTCCTTCCTGGTGCTTGTTAAATGTTCTTCATAAATACCACCCTTGGCATGGATGCCTCACGGCTGTCTTTCCACTTCAGCAGACCTCTGCATCCTGTGCCTGTGGAAGATGCCCTGTTCCCCCTCCTTGATGCAGGATTCAGTCTCTTCATACCTGTTCCTTCCTGTGACCCCAGCAGTCCTCGCCATGCTCGCTGGCTCCAGGTGGCTGCGGGCTCCATCCTCTCTGGTTCCCACTGTACCAGGCCCCTGTGGCACTGATGCCATGTGGTAATTATACACTTACTGTCTCCTCAGCTGCCCTCAGCTCCCCAAGGGCAGCAAGTTCACCCCAGTTCCTGTCACCATTGCTAGATGACAAGGCTCAGGCACATGGGTTTGGGAGTTGGCTGGGCTGAGATTTTCCTTCAAGAAAAGCAGACTTGCCTGTTGGATAAATCTGATGGTTATTTAAAAGCCTGCGGGCCAAAGTGATTGGACAAACATATCGTTTCATGGCCTTGCCCTTCCCTTCCTGATTCCTTCCTCCTTGCTGAACTGTTAGATCACATTCCGAAAGCTAGCCACTAAAATCTCTTTCCTTATTTGGCCACTTTCCCCTGAAGCTGACCACCAAGGTCCAGCTATTAAAGTATTGAAGCCCAGCGATCAAAGCCCATCTTGGCTGCCCTAGTTAACCTAACACAGGTTTTCCCTTTATAAAGCACCCTTTGCTGGTGGGCCATGTGTCCTCCTTCTCCAGAGGCAGTCCTTTGTCCTCTGGAACAATACTTCATTCTCCTTCTCCCTCATCCTCTATCTCCTGTCTTTGTCTCTTATCCCTGCCCTTTGTCTCTCTGAGGCAAATAAATCTCCTTTGTGCTGAGAACTTGGTCTTGGTGTGTCCTGTTCCAACTCTAATCATTTTGGTGATATTAATCAGATTGAACTCCGTGGGGGCTCATGAAGTCAGACAATGGCATTGCCACACTCTTAGGCGTGGGCTACTGGGGCTTTGTCAGTGGTCCATAGAGAATAAAGGGGGGATTTTAGTTGGTATTAGACTTGGAAGAAACTGAACACCGCCAAGAACTTTGTGTCATAGCTATAGCATTGGCCAGTGGAGGTAGCACTGCTCATGTATGAGGTTAGAGGGCAACCTATTTTAAGAAAGTCAGTTCTCGCCCCCAGCAGTGATAGCACACACCTTTAATCCCAACACTTGGAGTTGTTTGGTAAAAGATGCTATGTAAACCTTGCCCCCAAGTTATCCCGGATTGGTTAATAAAGATGTCTACATCATGAGCTGGGCAGAAGCGAGGGAGGCAGAGTGAAGGTTCCTGGGCTTGGAGTCTTAGGCAGGGACCCTGAGAAGGAGGAAGAAGGAAGGAGGAAGGAGGTAGCCACAGGGTAGGCGAATCTTGAGCACATGGCCCCGAGGGCTGGCCTGATGGAGTAGAAGGGGCAGAACGTGGCAAGTGATATCTAGGGGATCCCCACAGGCAGGGAGGCAAAATAGCACGGAGGGTTGATATCTGCTGAGCTCTAGTGCTTTAAGGGTTACTATAAACCTAAAGGTCTTTTATCTGGGAACAATGATAGTGTGAAGTGGAGTAGAAACTCCTAGTAGGTATTAAAGACAACAAGAGGTTGTAGCAACCTCCAAAATAATAAGACCTACTACAGGCAGATCTCTGTGTTCAAGACCAGCCTGATCCACAGTGAGCTCCAGAACAGCCAGGGCAACACAGAGTAACCCTGTCTTGGAAAAGTCAGTTCTCTCCTCCCTGGGGTCTAGAGATTGAACTCAGGTCAGGAGATTTGTGTGGTAAGTTCCTTTACTTCCTGAGTTTGTCACATCCTGTTTCTTGTTTGTTTACTTGTTTGTTTGTTTGCTTCTCTTGTTTAGTCTTGAGATGGGTCTCTTATAGCTGAGGATGACCTTGAACTCTTGAAGCCCCTGCTCTGCCTCCCTGTTTCTGAGATTTCAGGCATGTACCACTCAGGCCTGGTTTCTGTGGTACTTGGTATCAAACTTAAGGCTTCTTCCTTACTAGAAGCACTCTGCCAACTGATTTACATCCTGTTTAAGCCAAAACAACAACAACAACAACAAAACCCTCCGGTTTATTACCCAGGAGAGGACTTGTGCCACCACTTCATGCATGTGGAGGTCAGACAGCTCATGTGAATGGGCTACAGCTTTTCTGCATGTTCCCTTCTGTGCACCTGCTCCAACACTTGATGGAGCCTAGGTCATAGGTGCTGTTGACGTCGATGCCTGTGTTGCCCGACAAGAGTGGAAGCTGTTGGTAGCTGTCAAGGAACTTTTGGGAGGACCCAGAAATGGTACAAATAAGCAGAACTGGCTTAGATGTGTGTGGGAGGTGTAGGGTGTCTCCTGCAGAGCCATGAGTTTTCTGGGTTCTTGCTTATTATTTATATAAGATCCCAGCATGGTGAGAACTGGGGAGATGGGCCTCCCCCTGGCTCCGCCTCTGCATCCCAGGATGCAATGGAGGAAGGGGAAGCCATGTGCTCTTCCAGCCTGGCCTAGCCATTGCCTAATGCCACCAGGAACAGAGATTCTGGTTGGCTGCACCAGGCCCGCAGCTGATGATCAGTTGACCCTTCCCTGGCTGTCTCCCGTGAAGTCCTGGAAGAGGTCCCAGGCACCTTCCTGTAGTAACAATTTTGGAGTTTCAGTTTATTTTTAAAAAAACAATAACACAGAACTATTTTAAGAATACGTTTTTTGTTTTAATCCAGTTATGGGATGCGGGCTGCTTCAGACTGTCCCCAGCAACTGACTGTGATTTGCCTCGTGCTCTAGCAGGGGTGTGATTTTGCCAGCAGCAGATAGTTCCTGTAAGTGTGTGACATTTTGAACTTTAGAGCCTCTTCAGAGACTGTGTAAATGCTAGGACCCAGAGAGGTAAGACGAGTCGTTGTCTGTTGGTCACGGTTTGTTAAGTAGTCCTGCACGAATAAGAGACAAGAAACTAGATATCCCGATGACGAAGATTGAACTAACCCCAAGGAACTCGACACTCCAATCATTAGGAAGTAGTCTAACAACCCCCTTTCCTTTCTGTCCTTTTTTCTCTCTTATCTAGTGTTAGGGGGTTGATATGCTTGGGAAAAGGTGGAGAAGGGTGGAAGAAAGAAGAACCCAAAAAGTAGCCAAAGACCAGCTATATCTCCACCGGAAGCTGGCACTCACTCTAAAGTCTGCAGCCGCCTCAGCTCTGTGATCGGCCTACGAGACTGAGGTGGGTGAGGGAGTCTTCCAGTCAGGAGTTCTGCCTGCAGCTGAGGCAGCTCTTCCCCTCCAAGAAAAAAGGGGCGTGAAGCCAGGTGGGAAGGATGGGGGTGACCTACCTTACTGTTTAGCATCAGTTAGCATCTTAGCTGAAAATGCTCAGTGAATAATGAGCTCTGTGTGATGGAGGTGCCTCTGCTAATTTAGGGAGCCAGGCCCGGTGTATCTGCTGTGTCTGCTGCTGTGTATCAGGTTACAGAGAGACACTGGGGTGTGCAGGCCTCACCGGGGTGTGCAGGCCTTGGCCAACCCTGTCTGTGCCCTGCATTGCTGGGGTAGGGCGTGTCCTAAGACACTGACTAGGCTTTTGAGGTCTATTCCCCAGTCAGGGTTGGAAACAGTTTAGGGTTAGCATGGCCACCAAGACAGTGAGTCCCTTGCGTCTGGATTTGCTGGTTGCTTTTGTTCGTTGCTAAATTTTTGACAATAGAAGTAAAATGGAAAGATTTTACACACAGTCGTGTGCTGTGCAGCTCCACCCCATCAAGTCTTAGCCTTTTCTAAGTGTGGTGTTGGCCATGGTAGCAACCTTGGCTCAGCTGTGCCCTCACATCCTCTAGTCTGTTTCCCTGAGCAGCTGGCCCTCTGGACTGTGCCCAGCAGGCTGAACTACGTCACAGTTCCAATTATCCCTTGTGACGAGCGCTGTTCTGAATACCTCTGCCTGAATTGTTCCCGTTACTCTGATTTTCTGAACTGGAGTTTTTTTTTTTGGACCCAGAAATGGTTGTGTTTGGGGCTTTTGGTAGTTGGCTTATATCACTCTAGGATAGCATCAGAAGCCTGCTCAACCCTGGGATGTGTCGTAAGAGTACTTTAGAGTCTAATGGAGAGGCCAGGCATGCTTGATATCTGTGAGTTCAAGGCCATCGTGGTCTGTATTGAGAGCTCCAGGTCAGTCAGAGAGAGAGAGAGAGAGAGAGAGAGAGAGAGAGAGAGAGACAGACAGACAGACAGACAGACAGACATAGAAAGAGATACAGAGACAGACTGACTGAGACTAGCTGTGTGCCATGTCAGGGCAAGAACTGGGCCAGAGCACGGAGTAGACATTCAGAGAGGAGCAGCCTGAAGGCCACCCCTCCCCCCTGCCCCATGGGGGTTCTGGCAACCCCAGGCCATGTGACTCTGGATGAGTTACTTAATTACACTGTTCCTCTGATTTGCTCAGCTGCGAAAACAGGAAGGAATGCTGACCTTATAAATGTTTGCAGTGGTTAATTGGATAAAATTGATTATGTTCAGTAATGTCAGTATTACTCAATTTAAGTAAGTTGCCTATATAATGTTATCGCTCACGAGTAGGAAAAGCAGGACAGAAGTGAATGTTTGCACCCAGCTCACCTCCAAGTCATGTGATGGATGCTTTCTTGTTTTATTGACCCTACTTAAGTTTTATCTCTCCTGTTCTCTCCAATGGTTAAGACTGAGCTGGGATGTGGCTCAGTTGGTAGAGTCTGTCGTGGTTCTAGTAATTCAGCTGGCTGTCAGCTCTCTTCGGTTTTATTGAACCAAAGTGCTGGGTGGTGAGGGGACAGCCGACTCCCTAGGAAAAATACCGCAAGAGTTGGGTATGAGCCTGTCCTGTCCCTGTTGGCAACAGGATTTGGACCTTACCATGGTGCCAGTCAGCATTCCTACAGTAGGTAGGCATCATGGAACAGAAGGCTTGCCCTGGACAGTGGACCTGATGCCCTTACTTAAGCCCTGTTGAAGTGCCACCAGGGTCACCTGTCCCAAAAAGGGTCCTGCAGTTTGCTTACAACCCCAACATGGGTGAGGATTGATATCAGGATTTGCCTGTCCCCTGCTCAGTCCAAGCCTGTGGTGTAGACTTCCTGTAGGCCTCAGGGCTTCCTACAGGGAGAAGCCAGGCGGGAGTTCAGAGCTTCTCAGATCCGGGCTGCCCAGGTGAAATGCTCTGCTCTGCTCTCAGTAAAGGAAAGGGGACTGTGGTTTCTGCTGTGCCCTCTGCCTAACCTTCCAGTTGGTTCCTTCCTGCTGCCACTGGTGAGGGCGAAGCCCTGGGCACTGGGAGGGATGTGTGCTCACCCATCTGTACCAGCTGTTCCCTGTTCTGCCCTCCCTCTGCCCCCTGCCCCCTCCCCCCTCCCAATCATTCTTGAACAGACAGGACAAGGAAGGTGTACTTTGGAGACTCTCCCCAGCCACCTAGAGAGCTACTGCCTCTTGTCATGCTGTCGGTACCATCCCTGCCTTGTTCTGGGTCCGTGTGCCATTGCCCCCTTCCAACCCTGCCCTCTAAGAATCCAAAAGCGTTCTGGACTTTTCTCCAGAAAGCTGTACCCTCTCAAATCTGTGTGTGTGTCTGTGTCTGTGTGTGTCTGTCTGTGTGTGGCTGTGTGTGTAGGCCCTAGAATCTGACCGGGTACCTGGGGTAAGGATCCCCATCACACTTGGATTCTCAGTGTGCTAGTCTCAGTGTGTGCTAGTGCTTTCCCCCAGCTTGCTATGCATACAATTCCTAGCACCAGGGATCCGTGGCCTTAGAAAGGAAGTATGCGGGAGGAGTCACCTGCCGCCTCCCTTGCACTTGTGGCAGGATGCCCAGTTGCACTTCTGGAAAGAACAAGAGCTGACTTGGCCTGAGGCCGGCTCCCCGTGTTCCTCCACCGCACACAGGATAGCAGTGACCCCAGGGTCACAGCCTTGTGAGGCCGCAGGCAGGAGCTGCATTAGCCCAGCATGCTGCTGCCTTGGTCTCAAGGAACAGTGGGTCTAGTCCTGCCTCTCTTCTGCAACCAGGAGCCCTCTCTCCTAAAGCTGAGAATATTTTGGCCAGCATTGACCCCTGACAGCCTCTGCACGCATTTCAAGCCTCCACTCTGGTCTGCGTGAAAGCTGCCACACCCTTTCTCTTTGTCCCCCACAGCACTGCCACCTCCTTCCAAGGCACCTTCTTTTCCCTGGTGAGTCACTACCACAGTCTCAGCCTCGCTGCCTCCTCCCAGTCTCTGCAGCCTGTGCTGCCTGACTTCAGACCCAGTTCCGCTCTCGTCCTGGGCCTTATCTCCAGCTTCCTCGCTGCTCCGCCAGCCGCCAGCCAGGCACTTCGTTCTTTCTTTCTCTGTCCACAGGTTTCTACAGACTAGCTGTACCTGTGGCTTCTGCTGTGACCTACCCCTGGCCTGGTGGGCCTCAGCCTGCCATGTCACATTCTGTGAATTTTGCATGAGGGACCAGAAGACCCATGTCTATGCTTGGTGCCCACATGGGGGCCAGAAGAAGGTGTCCGATCCCCCTAGAAGTGGAGTTTTGAATAGTTTTGAGCTACCCTGTTGGTGCTGGGAATTGAACTGAAGTCCTCTTGAAGAACAGCCAGTGCTCTTCACTGCTGAACCATCTCCTCATCCCTTCCAAGGCACCATCTAACATGCCCTAACATGCCTCATGCCCCTGATGAAGCAGGCATTAGGACATACAGTGCTCTTCCTGTTCAGAGGGTTGCTGAGAGCATCAGAGACAGCCTATGGGAATGGAAGCCCCCTGCCAGCCCTGTAGATGCCAGCTGTCAGGACTGCAGCCCTGCATCCAATCTACAGTCCTTCCTCCTTGCTCCTCTGGCAGCTACCTGCCCACCCAAGCTGCAGGTTTTTCCTTTCTCCCTCATCATTTCTGTCTTGTAATACTTTGATGATGTCACCATGACTGTCCTTGTTTTCAGGGATGAGGAAACCAAGGCCAGACTTGCCCAAGGCCACACAGTGCAGCCTGACTTCCCACTGGGTTGTCAGCTAGAGCACACATGCTCTATGAGTAGCAGGTGTCGGGCCTGAGGGTATAGACAGGTAAGACAGGTGCCTTCCCAAACACACAGGTTGCCTTCAGAGTGGACCCTCAGACAGGGGTCCCTGGCAGCAGCTAGAGTTTGCCTTTGGAGACCCAGAAAGGGAAGCACAACCAACAGTTCATTGGGATCTGTCTGCCTAGAGAAGTCAGACCGGCTCTCGTGATCCCCCTGCTGTCGCCCCCAGTCTCTGGGCATAAGGAGCCTGCAGTTTCTGGTCCAAGCCTGGTGCTATTCAGTCCAGAGCTTATCACCCCATCTTCAGGGTGAGTCAGACATCAGTGGCTGCCCTACCCTACTAAATGCCCTTATAACACAGCTCCCATGGGCCACCGCACCCAACAGGAAGTACCTCCACCCCGTCATGAGGTGGCCCTGGCTCTTAGGACAGGCAATAGGGTGCTGTTGTGGGAGCTACCAGGTTTGCCCCAGCATTGCCAGCTTCTTCCTGCCCCTGCCTTGGGCACCGCATGTCATCTGTCACTCTTTTCTTACCTCGAGTTAGAACCGCAGAGGCTCTCACTGTCCTCTTAGGGGACAGGGTGGGCGGTGGGGGTGGGGGTTGTTTGCATGGGAAGGGAAGGATTTTGAGGCCTTTTTTTCCCTAATGTCTTTCGAAGGTTATTTATTGTGGGGTGGGGTGGGGTTGGTATGCGCACACTATCGTGTGTGTGGAGGTCAGAGGGCAGCTGGCAGGAGCATGCTTTCCTTCCACCAAACATCAAACTCAGGGCGTCGGGCTTGTCCATAAGCACCTTTACCCACTCAGCCACTTTCCTGGCTCAAGGCCTTGTTTTTCTTGACTGACACACAGAGGGCCGGTTCCTATGGAAATGTGGGCTGTCTTCTCTGCATTGAGAAGCAGTCTGTACTATGAGCTCTTGCTGGTTCTCCAGCGGCCTCAGGAGTAGATTAAGGGTGGCAGGACATCTTGTCAGCAGCTGGCATGCCCTCTCCTATCCATACCTGTATCCCTTAACTCCGTCCTGGAAGTAAGAGCCTCAGGATTCGAAAAGCTGTTCGTGGGACATTTCAAGATGAGAGGTGACCTTGTTCCTTGGCCACTCAATTTAGAGCCTTCATCTTTGGGGCCCTTGGCCCTGGGCAGGCTTGCCACAGTCTGTTCTCTTCCCACGTGCTGTCAGTGTAGGCAGAACTAGAGGAAGACTTGTCACCCCTTTCACCCCTTCCTGACCTCCTTAGGCCCCAGCAGGGCCGGCTGCGTGGTCTGCCCTACAGGCCATGCCAGGCTTTGCCAAGCAGTCACCGCTCCCAGGAATGTTCTCTTGAAGCACTTGGTACCCTGCCCCATGCTACATCAAGAATTGAGTTGAGGGGTTGCCTCCCTCTCTAATTGCCAGTTCCCCGGATGTGCAAAACAGCAAAGCCTCCTCACTGGGTCTGTTCCTTTGAGTACACTGGGGATACCAAAGTGTAGCCTTCTTTCCTTCATCCATGAGGTCAAGACAGGATGCACTCTGTCTTACTAACCTGGGGAGGGGCAGCAAGAGAAAGGGTGGTGGCTTTCCCTCTGCTTCCCTCTCTTCCTGTGTCTGGTGAGGATCGAACCCCAGGTTCCAGCCGTCTGGACAGGGTCCCAGAGCTCAGCTAGTGAAGGCACCTTCCAGGAGAGGCGCTGAGGAGCAAGGCCACCATTAAAGTCAGTGTCAAGCGTGAGGAGCTCAGGTAGAGGCCTCCCCAGAGGTCAGTAAAGCTCGAGCTGACAAGGAGAAAAGAAGCCAGAGCGAGGTGGCAGAAGCCTCCGATCCAAGCACTCGGCAATTACACTTGAGCTACAGCATATCATGACCCTGTTGTCTCCCTCCCCCACCCCACACCCCTGATCCAGAGACAGGGATAGGTAAAATACAGTTACTAACATCTGTGACATCACCACACGTGTCAGAGATACTAAAGGGGTGGTGATATTATAGGGCCATTCTACACCAGCAAATTAAATAATTTATCTGGAACGTATGCTTGGTCTTGCTTTTTGACTCATGGAGAAATAAGCATCGGGGAGAGGAATCATTCAGTGAATTGCTTGCTGCACAAGCACTAAGGCCTTAGTTCAATCCACAGCACTATTGTAAAAAGCCAGACCTAGGCCAGCAACACGGCTCCTTGGGGAGCAGTCAGTTGTGCCACCAGCCTGATGATTTACTTGAATTCGGATCCCTGGGACCCAGATGGTTAAAGGAAAGAAGAGAGTCCCTAAAGGTTTCTTCTGCATGTGTGCACCCAATATATAAATAAATGTAATTAGTACTGATAAATAAAACTAAAAAGCTGGGTGTGCCCTTGTGTGCCTATCATCTCAGTGCTGAGGAAGCAGACAGTTGGCAACTTGAGCTCACTGGCTAGCTACCTAGCATGCTTGGCAGTCCCAGGTGGCTGAGAGATGTGTTTCAATAAAACAAGATTGATGGAGGCTGCCAAGATGAGTCAGCAGTCGGGAGCACTTACTGTTCTTTCAGAGGACTGGGGCTTGATCCCTTGCATACACGGGGTGGTTCCCAGCCCTCTGCAACCCCATTTCCTAGAGATCTGAAGTCCTCTTCTGACTTCTGCAGGCACATGCACACACATGGACACATACATATACACATTAAATACACACACACACACACACATACACACACATACACACACACGGCCCGGGAGGAGTGACCCCCAAGGTTGAGCTGTAGCCTTCACATATCTATACACATTCATGTGCACTCCGACATCCATAGCAAATACACAGAAAAGCTGTTTTTAAAATTGAACATCTTGATAGTCTAGTGTATGTATCTTTATACACTAAACTGACATATGTTAAGCAATGATGGTAGGAAAGTATTTAAAATGTGGGCAGTTTTTGGTAATTAAATCTTTCTAAGAGCAGAAACATTTAATAAAAGTGCTTCAGTTCATAACCTAGGGTAGTCTTGAATCCAAGGCTGGGTGCTTCAGACTCATTGGTTTGGTTTAGGGCTCTCATCCCAGCGTGTCTAGATGTGAGAGCCCTGGGCCACCTCTCTTGTTGGGTATCCACTGGTGGTTCGGGCTAGCTATGGCTGGATCTGCATATGTAGCAACGTCTAAGCTATGTGGGGAGACAGGACAGGGGGCTGAGGTCAGAGTCTGTCTTAGAAACAGTAACTCTCTCAATAGGCTGCTTCTAATCTTGGCAAGAACTCCAGCTGGGCGGTGGTGGCGCACGCCTGTAATCCCAGCACTCTGGGAGGCAGAAGCAGGCGGATTTCTGAGTTCGAGGCCAGCCTGGTCTACAGAGTGAGTTCCAGGACAGCCAGGGCTACACAGAGAAACCCTGTCTCGAAAAAACCAAATCTAAAAAAACCAAAAAAACAAACAAACAAAAAAAAGAACTCCAGGGAAGGCTCGGACGACCGTGATCCAGATCTGCTGCCACCATTACAGGTCCTGTGGCTGTGGGCATCTCTTCTTATTTTTCCTTTCTCTGATAGCCATTTCTGAGTTATCTGCCCCACCCCCAGTTGGACTGAGACTGAGACCCTCAGGTAGGCACTCCTGTGATTCCTCTAGTTCTGAGGTCATAAGTTCATGAGTTTAGCCTCTCAGGCTGGGGTGACCTATGCTGGCGTGGGGGTGGGGTGCAGAATTCTCAGCATCCCTAGAAGGGGAGTCGATTGGAGTGGGGCAGCAATGCCTGTGACCTAAGTTGGCTGTTGGCCCAAAGCAGTTCCTGTCTCAGGCATGCTTGCTGTCCCTCCTGAGAGGCACCGTGTCCCCACCTGTGTGCCCAATGCACTGCTCACCCGCTCCTGCCACCCGTGGTCGCCCGTCCCCTACCTGTGGTCTCTGCCCTACTCAGCTTCTCAAATGGGGGAACTGACTGTGTGGACCACACTGTACCTGCCAGCCAGATGGCTAGGAGGTCTGAAAAATGTCACTTGGATTCCTCAGTGTTTTCTTCCTTGTTAATGAGTAACTTGGCCCTTGCCAGAGCACTTGAGTGTTTCCAGGGCTTTTGGAGATGGCAGTGGCAGCCTGGCCCTGGCTGAGTTTAACCTTGCCCTTGGTTAGGAAGGGGCAGAGTGTGGGCCAAGTACTCCTCCTGGTGGATCCTTCTTACACAGATCTGCCCACTTCCGTCAGCTGCACGGAGTCTTCCAGAAAGAAGCTTCCTGGAGGGGTGGGGTTGAGCACCTGTGCTACCACCTCTAACCCGGGGAGCAGTTTCCCAGCCCCTCCCCTGAGGCAAACACTTCTGGGATCTGCTGTTCATAGGGGCTATTAAAATGTCAGCACGCTTTTAATCCAAACACTCAGGGGACTGATGCAGGTGGATTTCAATGAGTTTGAGGCCAGCCAAGCCTACATAATGAGACCTTGTCTCAAAAACAAAAAAGAGAGAAGCCTGGTAGCGAGCTTGTGGGCAAGCCTTTAGTCAGGGAGGACCATGCCAGCGCAGCCCCTTGAGGTCCCTTTCTACCTAGGAGCCACTCAGAATGCTGACTTGCTTCTCCAGACTGATCCTTTGTTCTGTAGGCCACACACTACCCTTGCTCAGGTTGAGCCCTTGGGAAGCCTTTCCCAATCCCATCTGTGTGTCCTAGGGAACCCAGATTCCCCCTCCTCACCCCAGGAAAGCCGTGATGTCTCCTTTCATTCCTGCTGCCTCGGGCTGGGGCTGGGTCTTGATGTATTGTATCTCGGAAGGCTTTCAGTAAGCCGGGGCTCCGTAGGTCATATGGCCAAGGAATGGCAGTGTCTGTCGTTGCCCTGGGTCTGCAAGGTGAGCACTGGTAGCTGTGACCCCAGAGGGAAGCAGCCGTCAGTGCTGTGCAGGTCGTCTAAGAGAGGAAGTACAGGCAGCTACTTAAGATCCAGTGTCAGCCCCAGCACCATGTCGGCCATCACAACAGGTTGCAAGCGGAAGCTTTCGGGTTTCTTCTCAGATCTCCACTCCAGCAAGAGTCCATTGCCAGGAACAAAGTGAGTGGAATATCTTCTAGAGGGCTAGTCCTGGCGTGTAAGCTTCAATGCCAGGCCTTGGTTCAAGCCTTGGGCCTGTGGCATGGCTCCGTACATGTGTGTACATGCCGGTGGTCAGTCTGTCCTGCCACAGTGATGCCTGGAAGCAGAGCACCCAGGAGCGCCTTTGGTGCAGTAGGCAGAAGCGGCCCTGGTGGCGTCCCTAAGGTACAGTCCTCAGGGCACTTGGACCACAAGCTTCCTGTATCTGGACTGAACTAAGCATGCCTTATGTAAACTGGGGTTGGGGAGGCAGATTTAGGGCCAGCAAGATGACTCGGTGGGTCAAGGTGCTTGTCACCAAGTCTGTCAACCTGAGTTCAGTCCCAGGAGCCCATATGGTAGAGTAAGAGCTCCTGAAATTTGTCCTAACCTATCCAGACTCCTGGAAGTTGTCCTCTGACCTCCATGTGCACTCTGACATACACGTACACATGTATACACACACACACACACACACACACACACACACACGTGTACACAACACACGCACACACGCAAGTACACATGTGTACACAACACACACACACACACGCACGCACGCACGCACGCACGCACACACGCACGCATGCACGCATGCACACACAAGCAGGCACACATGGAAGAAAGAACCAGATTTAGAAGAAACCTTCCCATAGACTGTTACAGGACTTTTGCCTCCGTCTCCCTTACTTAGTAAGCCACAGACCTGGGCAGTGAGCGTCGTTTCAAGCTTGGTCCTGATTGGGTTACTTCTGAAGGGATCCACATGGGCCTTTCTGGAGAAGTCTCTAGGCTGGAAAGAAGGCCAAGAGGCCTAGTTTTTGGCGACCATCTTTTCCTCCTTCCCTAGAGCCCAACACATAGTTCCACCCAGATCCGTGAAGGTGGCTGGTGGCCACCTAGCCCTGGCCAGCCCCTTCCCTGCTGTCTAAGTTCTTCTCATTCTTCCTGCTTGCTTTGTGCCTGGGACTGGGCTGGGATTGTGGAGGGCTTTGTTGTTATTGTTGCTGTTGTTCAATTTAACTTTGAGACAAGGTCTCTCTGTATAGACTGTCCTGGAACTCACTATGTAGACCCAAATGGCGTAGAACTCACAGCGGTGTGCCTGCCTCTGTCTCCCAAGTGCTGGGAGGACTGTAGAGTTTTAAGGAAGAGAGCAGGGGAGAGCCAGGCTGCTGCACGGCACCCATCAGGTAGATACCCAGTCCTGACCGTCCTGTCTTCGTTGGCTTCCCAGGTGATATGAACTGTAGGAGAGATTACCTGAGCAGTGGTTTTCTTTCTTTTTTTACAGGACAGGGAAGATGGGGAGCCACAGACCAAGCAGCTCAGAGAAGAAGAGGAAGTTGGGAAGCACAGGTAGAGCCTGGGGGCGGGGCAGGGTGGGGCGGGGGCTCTTTCTGTGACACACTGCCCTGCTCTCCCCACTGACACCTGCCCAGTGCTGGTCAGGGACATTGCTCATGCGGCTGCCGTGTTCAGACCTGAGAAGATCAACCCTCTCACTAGTTAGGGCTGTCCCTGTAGGCCTTCCTTACAGTCTAGCCCAGGGGTGCTCAACCTTCCCAGTGCTGCAACCATTTAATATAGTTCCTCACATCATGGTGACCCCCAACCATAAAATTATTTTCATTGCTATTTCATAATTAATTTTGCTGCTGTTGCAAATGTAGTATAAATATCTGCATTTCCCCATGGTCTTCGGCGACCTCTGTGACCACCCCAAGGGGTTGAGACCTACAGGTCAGGAACCTGTGGTCCAGCTGATAGCTTGGGTCGCATTCTAACCGTGTATTACATCATTCAGTCTTGCCACGTACCTTTTGTGTGTTCTACATCCCTGCAAAAGCAGGTCCCGCCTCACCTGTGTGCAAAGCTCTGATCATCTACTCACACCTCCCTTCTCAGCCTGCACCTGTTCATTCATTCATTCATTCATTCATTCTTTACCTTTTGGACAGCTTCCATCATGCACAGGTACTGCTACTTGGAGTCTATACTTCGTATAGAAGGGAGGATGGCCCTGTGGGCAGGCAGAGCTCCCCGAGGAGCCTGGCTGTCATACCTGAGCAGGCCTTCCTGTTGCCACAGCCCCTCATCAGCTTCATGACTCGAAGAGCAGGCCTCAGCTAGCTTGCTCATCTCCACCATCCGTTAGGACGCCTTTACATCATCCTGTAGGCAGTCCTTCGAGGTCCTTGCCATATCTCTTGGGTTCAGAGTATGTCAACAGCTCTCTATTCTGAGAGGCTCTACACTGGGCTCTGTGGTTTGGGGAGCCCCTAGCACATTGGGGTTTCTTGTCACGTGCCCCCAGACCTGTATGATTTGGGGTAGGTACCTACATGGTCTCCTTCATTCTTTTTTTTTTTTTTTTTTTAATGTATATGAGTACACCTTCACTATCTTCAGACACACCAGAAGAGGGCATCAGATCCCATTACAGATGGTTGTGAGCCACCATGTGGTTGCTGGGAATTGAACTTAGGACCTCTGGAAGATCAGTCAGTGCTCTTAACCACTGAGCCGTCTCTGCCACACTCCCTCATTCTTAGCCACTACCTAGAAGCTGGAGCATTTCCTTCTGGCTTGTTCATGGGTTCTCAGTTCATAGGTTCTAGCTAGAGTCTTGAGTCTCCTTTCCAGGCTGTCTCTGATACACTAGATGGTCTCTTCTCATCCTCTTCCTTCCCGAGAAAGAAGGGACACTGGTTAGCAATAGGTGGGTCAGTAAGAGACTCAGCTATTGGACCACCATGTAGCTGAATCTCAGAGATGGTGTTGCAGCAAAGAGAAAGTTCCGGATCCACACTCAGTTTTAGAAATGATACTTGCGTGTTCCTCAGTCCCTACCAGCTTCACAGCGTATCTGCTGTGTGTTGTGCAGGACACTGCTGCAAACACCTTGGAGACAGCAGTAGGTAGTGGCATTCCCTAAAGGGACACAGGCTGTTTACAAGAGGAGTTGTAATAAGCTACTAGGAAGAAACAGTATGAGCGCTTAGGGAGAGGTGGCTGCAGTTAACACTGGTGAAGCAGTAGAGACTTATCTTCAGCTAACCAATCAGAAATGAAAGAACACTTGCTTCCCCTGATGGGGAACTTAGGATATTTCCCGGCCAGCTGGCAAGCTGTGCTGGGCTCTGAGCAGCAGGAAGACACTTGGTGGCCCTCCCTCCTGAGATGGTTACCCACAGGCAGAGCTTGAACCTGCCTAACTAGCTCTTAGAGAACACATGTGCTAACTTTACGACTAGGACAGTAGCTGGGAAACAGCATGGGATAGAAATGAACGCATGTGACCACGAGAAGGAGCCAGGTTCACTTGGCAGCTTAGATAGTGTGGGAAGGAAGCCGAGTGGCCTCGTTTCACAGACCGAGCTGTCCAACCAGAAACATGGCCAGGCCAGGGTGTGCAGCTGAGGAGCAGTGGGGCCAGCACCCTGGGGTCTTGCCCCTGCTCCCCAGCCAAGCGGGCGTCTCGTGGCTTGCCCTGGGTGGCCGTCCCATCGTCCATAAGACTTTGTCCAGAATTCCTTCGGCTGTTCTGATCCTGTCATTCCTTATCAACTTTATAGCCATGCTGGATGCAGTGGCTCACCCGGCATCCCAGCACTAGCAAGGCTGAGACAGGAGGATTGTTGCGAGTTTGAGACTACCCTGAACTACAGTTTGAGACTGTCTCCAAACTCTTCTCTGCCCTTACCCCCTCTAACAACCAGCTTGTTGATGTCAACTGAAGAGAAAGAGAACCTGCTGGCATTTTGATTAGAATTTCATTGAGTCTATGGATAAGAAACACTTTTTATTTCTCTCCTAGGATAAATCTTGTCCCGTTCCCCACAGACAAACCTGTGGTAGGAAGTGGGGAGCCCCAGTGGTGTTAAACTTGTGTTTGTTGGGAGGAAAGACACCTCTGGCCCCCAGAGGTCAGCTATCTTTGCTTTCCAAAAGCGAGTCCTCTCTGCTAAGTGCCTGGAGGCTCTGCCCTATAGAGGGTCCATTGGGTTGTGGCCGAGAAACAGGATGAACAGGTAGCTTCATACCATATCTGACCCGGGAGTGTACCATGCTAAGTGCCTGGCCAAGCAAGTCACCGCAAACAACTTCCCTGCAGCGTTGCCTTCTGGTCTTTGTTGGGTGTGACGCTAGGGCTCAAACCCATGGCTCTGCACACACCATGTTGAACTATACTCCCTGCCCCTGCATCCTGGTTCCTAGATCCAGCAGGCCTCAGTGGGTTTTCCCTGGAGTGTGTGTCCCCTATTGCGAAAGACACTAGGCCACTGGCGTGCCTTCTCAGGGGATGGAAAGGTTGTTCTCCGGCTCCATGTGCTTGTGACCCTCTTGAAGACAGTGGTCCCACCCTGCTGAGACCCAACCCCAGGCCAGGTGCCAAAACCCCTTAGTTTGGCAAACACTAGGCTTCTCTCATCTCCAGATGGGGCCCCAGGGTCCTTGTACCAAAGCATGTCATAGGTTAAACATGCTTTTACCCTATTTTCTTGGCGACCACAAGGCCACGCCCACTTTCCAGCTCCAGGTATCGCTGTCACCTGCCAGTGGAAGGCTCTGGCTCCCTTCTCTCACCAACGCTACAGCATGGGGACATAACACACAGCACCCCTTTGCAGAGTCATAATTCTCAGGCGCAGGCTGGGATTGGAAAGAACAAGTTAAGAAAGGCTGGCTTAAGACCAGAGTGATCTGACTGCCCTGTGACCTGCAGCGGGCGTGTCCCTACTGAGTAGGAAGAGTGGGAGCATCGCTGGGGCCTTCCCTTTCTGTGTGGGAAAAAGTCATAGCTCATGTGTTCATGCTCTTCCGCTCTTTCAAAGTTCTTTTCTGAAATCGTCTGGCGGGTCCAGGCTGGGTGTGGTGTATAGGTGGGGTAACCACAGTCAGGCAGGTGAAGTCACTTGGCTGAAATCTCCCAGCTGAAAGGGAGTAGAGCTGACTGGGCCCCTCCCTGCTTCCCATCTGATGAGTAGGGTGGGATGGTGAGCTTGTGCCACCTCCTGTGTCACCAGTGAGAAACTGAAGTTGCCCCTGCCCTCGCCTGCTCCCCAGACCCGACCGAGTCCTGCCCCACCCTCTCAGTGCTGCTCCACAGGGGACAGAATCCCTGCCACTGTCCCACATCTTCTTGGCTCAGGTCAAGGGCGGGCTAAAGGATGTGGCAGGCCTGTGAAGAACCAGTCAGGCATTTGCAGGCCGGGCAGCCTGGTGGGGAGAGCACTTCTACCTGCAGTGTTCTGTGGAGCTATGGCTGGGCCCAGGGTGAGGACCATTGGCCTCTGCAGCCTCTCCCTGTATCCCTGTTACCTGAACGTTTTCTGGGAAGACCTGAACAAACCAGATAGGGCACCAATGACAGCAAAGAACAGGTCCATCCAAGTCCAGCCTGGGAACCAGCCAGTGTTGGACTGACGTATATGAGGATGTGGGAGAGATTACTTACAGGAGCCTGGGTGATCCAAAACAGTCACATCACACCCAGCATGGGCGGAACTCAGGAGGGAGTGGCTGGGATCTCAGGTGAGAGAATGATGGCCCTCTCCTGCTCTCCTTTTGTGAGGAACTGTCAGCAGGCCCCATCAGAAGGGTCATCACAACTGCTCTGGTTAAGACAGTAATGGCTGTCAGCAGAGGACAGCACTTCTACCATAGGCCCTGCATCTGGGCTTCAGGTTCTTATCTGGGAGCCCTCTGGGGTGCAGCTCAGCTGATGTAAACCTTATCTCTTCTTAAATTTAAATATGTGTATACACACTTGCTGCACACACACACACACACTTGCTATGGACACACACACATATTTGCCACACATATACACACGCTTTGTTTTGTTTTGTTCTGTTGAGACATCTGGATTTAAATTTAAATTGCTGTTTAAGTATATATACAGCTTTTTTGTTTTCAGTTGTAGGAAGTCTAGAAAATACAGATTAATGGGCAGGTTAGCAAGTCTGGATAAAAAGGGCTGAGGATGTGGCCCAGCAAGCCCTCCACAGCCACGCCATAGGCCGGCCCAGCACAGGGCCAATTAACACACTCGTGTAGAGCCAGTGTTTAATAAATGACTTTATGTGGCCTATCTGCAGTATGGATAGCTAGAAATAGTTACCTATGACTCCTCTGTAGCCCTTGATTTTGACATATCTTCTATTTCAGAGAGAGAGAGAAAGAGAGAGAGAGAGATGTGGTGTGTGTGTGTGTGTGTGTGTGTGTGTGTGGTGTATGCACGTGTCTGGGGATGGAGCCCTGCACTGAACTACATCTCCAGCCCTGTTTTTAACTCTTTTTTTCTATTTTAAGATTTATTTTTATTTTATGAGTATGAGCTGTTTGCCTGCAGGTATGTGTATGTATACTACATGCATGTATGCACATGTGCATTAGTGCAGCATCCAAGACCAGAAGAGGGCATCAGATTTTCATAACACTGCGAGCTACTCTGCAGGTGCTGGGACCCAAACTAGGGTTCTCTGCAAGAGCAGCCTTGCTCAGCCCTGCCCCCTCTCCTGCCCCCTCTGGAATTCTTTAAACACCCGTGAACTGGGTTTTCAGGTGGAATGAGTAGGAACTCAGCTAGTCCGTGAGGGTGGGGTCTGTACCGCAGACGTGATGGCAGACTCACTGGGCAGAGTCTGGTGGAACCTGGGCTAGCCTGCACTGGCTGCCGGCTGTGGATGAACTGTCCCTGGGTGCGGCAGTGCACACCTGTAATCCTAGCACTCAGGAGGCTAAGGCTGAAGATTGGGAGATTTCGAGGCCTGCAATTTAGGAACACCCACCCCTCTGACATCTGGGAGATGGCTGTAAGACTGTCTCCTCTGCTTTGGAATGACGGCACCACTGAGCTGTTGTGAAGGTTCCTTGGCTGTCAAGCAGCCACTTAGTGTCCCGAAGGAAAGCACTTAGCACCAGTGACAGAAGCGTCCCTTCCTTGCCTCTCTGCAGTGTTCTTGTCTAGACTCACCTTGACCGTCACCTACTCTGATATTTTGGGGTCAGGCACTATGATCACTCCATTCTGAGATGGTTCCCTTACCTGGAAGGGTGCTTTTAACCCAGGTCTGGGTCTGGGGTGGAAGTCTGTCCCCCAGAACTTCCTTCCACTTACCACTGTATGGTGCTGCGGCCCACAGAAATCTCCCTAGCGTGGAATTGCTGGGCCAGGGGTTTGACCACTTTCACGGGTCTCGAGAGAAGCCACGGTCCCCCTCTAGAACACTAAGATCTCTGCCTCTCCCTTCATTTCTGTGTTATTTATTTATGTAGAGATGGGTGTGAGGGGGTCCTCAGAGCTCTGGTGTCCCTGTGCTTTGGGCATTAAAAATGGAGAGCGTTGAGGCTGGAGAGATGGTTCAGCTGGTAAGAGCACTCACTGCTGTCTCTTCCGGAGGACCTGAGTTCTATTCCCAGCACTAAGGTCAGTGATTCACAGCCCATCTTAGAGCAGAGGTAACTCTGCTCTGCGTTACCCACAGCGCCCTCTCCTGACTCCTGAAGACAGCCTCACACACAGCATACATTCACACATGTGTTACCCACAGCGCCCTCTCCTGACTCCTGAAGACACCCTCACACACGGCATACATTCACACATGTGTCACCCACAGCGCCCTCTCCTGGCTCCTGAAGACACCCTCACACACGGCATACGTTCACACATGTGTCACCCACAGCGCCCTCTCCTGGCTCCTGAAGACACCCTCACACACGGCATACGTTCACACATGTGTCACCCACAGCGCCCTCTCCTGGCTCCTGAAGACACCCTCACACACGGCATACATTCACACATGTGTTACCCACAGCGCCCTCTCCTGGCTCCTGAAGACACTCTTACATACATGTCATACATTCACACATGCGCACAACTTAAAAAACTATTTTTTTTTTTTTAATGAAAGCTTTCTGTGGTCACAGTTGCTGCTCTCGCTGGGCACTGCTAACCTCTGGGATCCTGCAGACTCATCCTAGCTTTGAGCTTACCTGGAGTCTATTACTGTGAGCAGAGAGATAGCCTGTCTCTTACCGGCCTCTGAGCAGAACTGGATGATTAGAGGGGACCAGGGTGGCTAACTAAGGCCATCTGTGACCTTGTAAGCTGGCCAGGAGGATTGGCCCACCCTGTCTTGCTATCTCTACAAGGGTTCACAGCAGGGATGAGGGAGAAGAATCCTCAGGACCTGTAGGGAGAGAAGACGGTTCGTGTCCACATGTGGGCAGAAGGCGTGACCTGCGAGGCAGACAACGGTAGAGATGCCTCCGTGAGTGAATTGTGCCCTGGGTGCATGTTTGCCGATAGTAAGATGGAACCAGATAGGTAATCTCAGATGCCTTTCTCTTCTGAGTTTCTCTTCTCTTCTGAGTTGATGTCCACAGAGAGTGTGTGATGTCCCCTGAATCTCCAGGCTAGCCCACACCTAGAACCCCTGAAACTGGCCTGGAGGTAGATCTTGCTGTGGTCACCAAGCCTGCTGCAGCAGGTCTAGATACCAGCAGGTGGGGAGGTGGGTGTGTGTGGGGTGGATTTGGGGGGGTGAGGGTGGGGGGCGGAGATAAGGGAAATAGATACAAATGCGCCCATTCTAGAAACAGACTCAACAGGATGTCACCCTGGACATTGCCCTGTGGCTTGGCCATAAAGACTCAGAGTTGTCACTTAGAAGTTGTGACCCAACCACATTCCTATTCTCTGTTCTGGGGGACACAGTAGCTTTTTAGCTTCCTTCCTGTTGTCTTCTTGTCATTAAGAGCCTTAGATACCCACAGACAACCCTAATGCTCGTCCTCGAGCACCCCATGATGTCTTTCCTCAACTGGAGGCAGCTGAGTGCTGAGCTTGGAGGACAGAGCTTAAAGCCACGTGCATAGTGTGTGGCTGCCTCTGAAAGGCAGGGCGCACACGCAGCCAAAGAGGAACTCAAGGGACGGTGGTCAGTATCTCCCTGGGGGCAGTCATTTGGGGAGGAGCTGTACAGATCTAGACAGCGTCGGTAAGTGAGCAGACTGAGGGACCTGAACCTTGTGAAGAAGTTTAGACTTAGGGAAAGAACCAGAGGCCCTGAACCAGAGAGTAGAGGCACTGGAGGTGGCCTTTGTGTCTGCCTCCTGCAGAGAAATATCAAGGCTTAACTCAGACTGGCTGCCAAAGCTGAGGAGCCTCATGGGAAGCTCAGTGCTTGTGGCCAAAGGTCACTGTCCTAGAGGTCTTATGCTCACTGGTCCCTTTCCGTACACTGGAGGCCTGCTCTCTGATCTCTTGGCTCCAGGAGCTCGGGTGCTGGCCACTGGCCCCACCTGCGCCCCTACCGCCTCTTCCTCCCGTTCCCTCTGGTCCACTACTGGTTGTAGGTAGTAACCAGATATTGATTAAACTTTTTGGAAATGACAGAAAACCAAGGAAAATTTTCTAAACAATCCCACTTGATGTGAGCACTGCCAACACTGTGTTCCTGCGTGGTTCTCAGCCCACAGTTGTGTAATGAACTACCGCATAACTGCAGTGACTTTATACATTTACTGATATGACAGATTTGTGTGATGGCTGGCCTCACTGGTCTGGCTGGCACTTTTAGTCCTACCATACCCAGTCTGCAGAGGGAAGTCTGCAGAGGGGAGCCATGCTGGGTGAGGGAGGAAGGCCCAGGAGCCATGCTGGGTGAGGGGGGAAGGCCCAGGAGCCATGCTGGGTGAGGGGGGAAGGCCCAGGAGCCATGCTGGGTGAGGGGGGAAGGCCCAGGAGCCATGCTGGGTGAGGGGGGAAGGCCCAGGAGCCATGCTGGGTGAGGGAGGAAGGGCCAGGAGCCATGCTGGGTGAGGGGGGAAGGCCCAGGAGCCATGCTGGGTGAGGGAGGAAGGGCCAGGAGCCATGCTGGGTGAGGGAGGAAGGCCCAGGAGCCATGCTGGGTGAGGGGGGAAGGCCCAGGAGCCATGCTGGGTGAGGGGGGAAGGCCCAGGAGCCATGCTGGGTGAGGGAGGAAGGCCCAGGAGCCATGCTGGGTGAGGGAGGAAGGGCCAGGAGCCATGCTGGGCTGCTCCTGAGAACCTGGCACCTCACTTTTTGTCCTTTTCCTTTTACTTCCGTCTGGATCTTTTAGATTTTTTTTAAGTGACCATTCCATTTCCTCTTTCTGTTACCTTGTTAATGTGTTCTCTTTCCCCTCTCTGTTAGCTCTTTCATAGGGAAGACAGAGTACATTCTCTTTTTTTTTTTTTTTTTTTTTTTTTTGGTAGGGGGGATTTGGTTTTTTCGAGACAGGGTTTCTCTGTATAGCCCTGGCTGTCCTGGAACTCACTTTGTAGACCAGGCTGGCCTCGAACTCAGAAATCCGCCTGCCTCTGCCTCCCAGAGTGCTGGGATTACAGGCGTGCGCCACCACCACCTGGCTCAGAGTACATTCTTAACAAATGTCCTAAAAAGTAGTTTGTCGAAAGCATCTTGTAGTAGCCAGCCTTTAGTCCCAGCACTGGGGAGGCAGAGGCAGGTGTATCTCTGTGAGTTCAAGGCCAGCCTGGTCTACAGAGCAAGTTCTAGGACAGACAGTGCTACACAGAGAGACCCTGTCTCGAAAAACCAAAGCAAACAAAACAAGTAGTAGCAGGAGTTCTCCATGTCCTGCACCATGGGCTGGGGCGTGCGGGTAGCAGGTACCATCTGTCACTCTTTCTGCCCTTTGAACTATCTTACTGTGTTGTATTTTTATTTGTTTGACTGAGATAAAAGCTCACTTTGTAGCCCAGGCTAGCCTTGAGCCCCCACTCCAGACTCTTCTACCTACGTCCTAGCGTTACAGGTGAGCAGGACCACACCTGCTTTATATTTTATTTTTGTTTTGTTTTTCTTAGCAGGGGTAGGGGTGTTTTGTTTGGTTTAGTTGAGAAAAGGGTCTTACTGGATAGCTGAGACTGCCTAGAACTCAGTGTGCCTACCTCAGCCTTCCCCTGAGCCTGCACCTCACTCCACTGCCTCAGTCTTCCATCAGTCAGTGGAGGCCTTCGCTGTCGTTTCAGCTTCATTGAAGGCTGGGTGTCTTTAATTTGCTTCTCTGTTGGTTTTTAGTAATTTGGCAATGGTTTGCCTACACATACTTTCCTCTGTAGTTCATGGTTTTCCTGGTTTGTGACAGCATTTCAGGTATCCCAGCCTGGCTTCAAACCCATTGTGTAACCCACCTTGAACTTCCGGCCCTCCTGCCCCTACCTCCTGAGCCCCAGGAACACTACTGAGATGTAGCACCATGCTTGACTCTGCATGTTAGGAATTAGATCCAGTGCTTGCTCCAGGCTAGGCAAGCATTCACCCCTCGGAGCTACCCCAGCCTGGAGCTCATCGTCTTCTTCAATCTGTGGTTTGACAATTCTTTCCTCTGTGTGCAGGCATCACTTAGTGCCCTGCCCAAGGAGGTTAGACGTCAGATTCCCTTGAACTGGAGCGGATGGTGGTGAGCATCAGTACCGCAGACTGAACTTGAGTCTTCTACCAGAGCAGTGTCCCCTTAGCCACTGAGCCAACTTCCATCCCTTTCATGAAATTCCGTGTGATTCTGTGTGAACATTCAGTTATTGCTGGGCACAGTGGTGCAGGCCTGTGTTCCCACCAGCACCTGAGAGGCAGAAGCAGAAAGATGTCCAATTGGAAGCCAGCCTGTGGTACAAGCTGTCCCCTGACCTCTGTGGTACATGTGGGCGCGTGCGCGCGCGCGCACACACACACACACACACACACAAACACACACACACACGATAGATAGATAGATAGATAGATAGATAGATAGATAGAGAAATAGAGAGAGAGAGAGAGAGAGAGAGAGAGAGAGAAAGAGAGATTGATAGGTAGAGATAGATGAGAGAGAGAATGAGAGAGAGAGAGAACAACAACCAAACCCTGTAGAAATAGAAAACAGTGGAAAATTACTTCTTTTATGTTTTGGGGAAACATTCTTACTGTGAGTCTCAGGCTACCCTCAGATTTGCAATTCTCCTGCCTCAGCTTCTCAATATTAGCTTACACCCCCACACCTAACTGTAAAGTCTATTTCTGATCATTCTTGTGCATCCTAGTTTTCAGTGAGCTGTGGGTGTTGTGTTGGAGCCCATCTGAAGTTCTGGATTGCTCCTTCTTCTCCATAGGATGCTTATTGCTGCTCTCGCCAGCAGCTGGCCCCGGATTTCCCTGATCCTTCCTTTGGGACTGGTGGAGCACCCAGGTGCATGACACCCCCTGCTGAGGGGTGATCCACCTGCCCTGGTGTTGCATAGGTTATTTCTATCTCTGGCAAAGTGACGTACTGCAGGCTCACCCCCTTCTTAAGATGGAGTCACAGTGGGTAGCCCGTAGCTTTGCCAGGGCCTGCTCCTCCTGGCTCTGCTACATTTTTCTGTCTCCAGCCTGTGAGGTTGCAGGGAGCCCAGCTTTCAGACACCATTAACAGGAGACAGGTGTTCAAGGGGGGCCCTGCTCTTCACTCCTTGCCAAGGCCGGCCAGCGGGCATTTAAACTGTCTGTGCCCAGTTTATTGTTTGTGGAAAGGGAATTAAATCTTGGACCTGCTTAGAAAAGCCCCAAGCACAACCCAGTGCCCCTTCCCCTGAGAGCCCTGCCCTTTGGCAGTGGGCCAGGGACACAGGGACTCAGGCTCTGGGGCCCTACTTGCTGGTGGTCATCTGAGGAACGGGCAGCGGGTGAGGCTTGCTGCTGCGTAGCCCTCTTATCACTGATGGACTCTGGATCTGGTTGTGGGGTTGGGGTTTTTTTTTTACTCTCCTCACTAATCCCTGCCATTTTCTTCCCACACCCAGTTTCTGTTCCTCTTTCCTCCCCACCCTGTGGTGAACAAAAGCCGTGGCAGTGGATAGGCCCCACTCTCGCTGTGCGCCCCGTGACCTGCTGCTCACCCCAGGCCTGAGCAGGCAGAGGGAATGGGGGAGGGCACTCCTGGATGTGTAAGAACTCTGCCCTTGCTGCCCCGTGGGGTAGCCAGGGTCCCCTCTTCCCGGGGACAATCCTCTGTATTTGATTTGGATTTGATGAGCTGCTGAGCTGGGAGGGAGACTGCCTACAGACAGTGGGGTGACAGGCCTGGGTCTGCTCTGACCCCACACCCCAGGTCTGAGGCTTTATGGTTGCATTCAAAAGATCTGCCAGGGTGTGAGCTGTGTGGGTCTCACCAGCATGAGAGCGGTCATGGCACATGCTTATGCCTTGTCCCTGTGGCCTCTGTGGGCCTCTCCCTCCAGCTAGGAAACACATCAGCCTCTTGTGTGTCCTGTGGGTCCACTGTAGACCTCCTGGAATCTTTTGTATAGCCTTTCCGCTGAAAGCGTTGGATACACTGTGTGATGTACATTGGCTCCAAGACATGAAGACTCTGAGGAGGTTCATCTGGGTCTGGAGAGCTGGTGTGGAGAGCTTTCTCTTTGAGGAGTGACTCAGCCCAGGAGCTCTAGCTCAGCCTTGATCTCGCATGTATAATCTCTACTATGTGACCTCATGGAAATGCCCCCGCCTCCCTCCCTGTTCCCATAACTGCCAAATGGAGACAACACAGTGGATACTAGTAAATGCCCTCAGTCACCCTGGCCCAGCTTCTGAGGAGTGTGTGTGTGTGTGTGTGTGTGTGTGTGTGTGTGTGTATGTTGGGATGCTTAAGTTCTGGGCTTCCCTTCACTTGGCCCTTTCTAGACAGACGGAGGAAACCCGCATATGGGAAGTGCCCATCACATCCCGCTCCTGCACTAAGGTGTGCCTGTGCTCTGCTCCCACAGGGGACTCAGGCTCCGGAACTATGTCCCAGAGGATGAAGACCTGAAGAGGAGGCAGGTCCCCCAGGCCAAACCAGTGGCAGGTACATGGATCCCTTTTCCTGTGTCCCTTCCAGTCGCCCTCAAAGAAGGGTTTGCCGAGCCAGAGAAGCCTGGGGCATTCACCTCTCAGGAGCTATGAAAGGGCCAGGAGGGCAGGAAGGAGGCCCTTGTACTTGCCATCCTGGAGGGGCCACAGGCCCTCGGACATGAGGAGTGGAAGTGACCTGAGGTCCTTGGGCAGCAAGGCAAGGTGATGTGGGGGTCCTGTGTCCTTGGGGAGAGAAGATGGCCATAGAGAGCAACCAGCAGCTACCCAAAGGCCAGAGAGAGCCCTGCCCAAGCCTCCCCACTGCCTTGCCTAAGGGTGAAGCCCCAGGGTGGAGAGGGAGCCTCCTGGTCCAGGACCAGAATCATCCATCATGCTGAAGAGTCTGGCTTTGTTTGGTTTTAAGGTAGGGTCTCCCTGTGGAGCTCACTGTGCAGACCAGACTGTCTCTGAGCTCACAGGATCCCAGGTGTTAGGATTAATGGCACCTGCCACCATGCCTATCCAAGAATCTTTGTTTGTTTGTTTTAAGATTTATTTATTATTATTATTATGTGTATGTACCCTATAGCTGTCTTCAGACACACCAGAAGAGGGTCTCAGATCTCATTACGGATGGTTGTGAGCCACCATGTGATTGCTGGGAATTGAACTCAGGACCTTCGGAAGAGTAGTTAGTGCTCTTAACCGCTGAGCCATCTCTCCAGCCTAGAATCTTAGTTTTTAATTTTTGATACCAACTTTTCTTTGTACAAGTATTGAATGAATACCTCATCAAAAATTCCGAAGTTGCCCAACTGTTTTTGCTCATCCTCTCCTTGCCTGTGGAGCCCTGGCAGGGCTGGGCGAGGACATCCCTCAGGGTGTACGAGGGGATGGGAAGCTGGACCTTGACCTCTACCAGGACTTAAGTCTGGCAGAAGAAAGGAAGGTCGGAGGGACACACCCCTCGTTACGGGTCTGAAGGCCGTCCACATTGTTAGTGTTACAGGCCTCTGTCCCCAGACAGGGACACTCAAAGACCTAGGGTCTTGGTGGAGGCGGGAGGTGTCTGTCGTAGGATGGACGGGAAGATAAGTCCCTAGACTCCAGCCATGCCAGACCTGGAGGAAAGTTCCCCATGTGCACAGGCACCTCCCATTCCACTCCAGCTATAGCCTGCTCTGCCCCTTTCTGGGCCCTGGGGCCTGCCTTTAACCTAGGAAACCAGACTCGTCCTCCAGAGTTCTGCTGAGTGGGGTCCCTCCTCCCTGGGCCCCCCCACCTTAGGTTCACTCTGGAGTGGCAGCTCCTACCCAGCAGGCCTGTGTTCTCTCGCCCTCTAGTGGAGGAGAAGGTGAAGGAGCAGCTGGAGGCTGCCAAGCCGGAGCCTGTCATTGAGGAAGTGGTGAGGACCTGGAGCCCCTCCCTGCTTGAGCTGCTTCCTTCTCTGCTGTCTCTGTTCCCACCCTACTTCCTTCCTTGCCTTCCTGCATTTTTCTGCCTCTGTGCCCTGTCTCTCCACTCATGAGGCCGGGCCTTGGCCCTAATGAGTTGTCTCCTCTCTCCCTAGGACCTGGCCAACCTGGCACCCCGGAAACCTGATTGGTGAGTGTTGTCCATGCAGGCTGGTGCCAGCTGTTTGGGGGGTGATAGTGTCTGGTGCATGTCATAGGCCTCGGCTGGGAGGACAGCCAAGGGACAGGTAGGGACAAGTGCCGCAGGCATAGCTGTGCCCAAGAGAGTCCAGGATACGGGCTAAGTAAGGCATGAGTAATGGCTGAGGATGAAGTGCTAAAGAGCGGCCATCCTTTCAAGCCTCTTCTGCAGGGGTGAAGAGCCACCTGCTCTGGGACCGCATCTGAGCAGTGCAGCCCTTTGTGCTCAGGAGCCCACGGTGAAGAGAGCAGTAGATGGACAGGCAACAGGGCTGATGTCTCTGTTCTAACTGCGAAGTAGGGAACCCAGTCTCTTCAAGCCTGGAAGCCCTCCGGCCGAGCTGAGGGAATGGGTGAGGGACGGGGCTGTCGACTGTCGGCATAGCTCTCAGTGCCTTGTGCCGGAGGTCAGGGCTGTTTTCCTTGTGCCTGTAGATCTGCGGGGTTACAGATCTTTAATTTGATGGAACTTTAATTTGGTGAAACAGGCCTGAGGTGTGTGCTGTAGGAACTGTAGAACCAGAGAACTTAGGCTGATTTTAGGAATTCTGGAAGCCCCAGGAGTGGGGGGCGGGAGGCTGTGGCAAGAGGTGGACTAGGACAGACAGTTGGCCACGGCGAGTTCCTCTCTGGTGCCGACTTAGGGGGCATAGCAGGAGGGGCCCAAGAGACCAGCCACCACTGTGTCTCAGCTCTGCCTTGGCTGGGACTGTGGTACACATTCCCTTATCTCAGTGGAGTTAGGAAGGATGATCTTAGGGTCCAGAAGAGCAGAGCAGGTAGCATCCTGGTCTCCCCAAAGCAGCGACTCAGGCAGCTGAGGATATAAACATCAGAGCACTGCAGGAAGATCCCAGGCCCACACCACGAAAGTCCTCAGCTTCTCAATATCTTCTCTTTCCTGTTCCAGGGATCTCAAGAGAGATGTCGCCAAGAAGCTAGAGAAACTAGAAAAGCGGACCCAGCGAGCCATCGCAGAGCTGATCCGTAAGCGCGGTCTGGCAGTGGGGCCCTGCCCTCAGGACAGTGGCTTACGCGCAGCCTATTACCACTTGTTTGCTCTCCACCCAGGTGAACGGCTAAAAGGCCAGGAGGACAGCCTGGCCTCTGCAGTGGACGCCACCACCGGACAGGAGGCTTGTGACTCTGACTGAGGTGATCTCCGTGTCCCATCTGTTCAGCACGCACGTCCTGTGGGAAGATAGTCTCAGGAAGGGATGGAGATAGGCTGGCCCGCACCTCTGGGTCTTGAGAACTGAGCCAACCCGCTGAGTCTCAGCTTCTGTTGGATGTGGCCAGTTCATCTCCCAAGGGTGCCCACCACCCCAAGGGGCTCAAAGCTGAGATCTGTACATATGTATGTAAACTGAGCTTTTTTCAACTTCCGGAAATAAACCTTAATTTGGAAGAGGCTTGTCGTCACCAGTGTTCTAGGTGCTCTGGGTTTGGACTCTTAGAATGCAGAGGTTACACTCAGTGTTCTTACCCTGGGGTGGGCCAGCCTAGCTGAGCCTATAGAGGTGGGCATGGCAAGGTTGACCTTCCATTCCAAGTCTCAGAGACTCAGCAGTGGTCATCTCAGAGCCCATAGGCCACAGATACGGAAACAGGCACAGTCCTCTTAAGACCCCTCACAGGGCCTTGCAGTAGTTGGTTGGAATGAAGGAGAGACTCCTACACGGTCCTCTGGACCCCACCCAGTGTGAGAGTGAGGAGGGCGAGCACTAGGAAACTTCACATTGCAGGTTAAAGGTTACCGCCCTGCTTCCCCCGGTTCTGCCCTGCTACCAGCCATGCATCGCTTTCCTCTCCCAGTCAGAGCTATGTGTCCCTGACAGGAGTCGGTTCTGCTGGAGATCAGGCTGTGCTGTGTTGTGCTGGGGTTTAGCTGTGATCTTAGAGCCTGGGCCTATGACATCCTGGCTGAGCCGTTAGCCTCTGAGCTAATTTCCCAGATGACAGCCTGGAGACACTAAGCCTGATCTATCTAGGCACAGCCTTCTGGAGCTTCCCCCTAGGAAGATTACACCTGCGCTTTTCCCAAGGGCCAGCCCCAGTGGATCTTTTTTGTTCTGATTCTTGAAGCAGCAGAGGGGGAAGGGGAAGAACATCAGAGAGGGTAAGACTTGCTTAGATATTTGAGGTTGCTGTATAAAAAGAAAACATTTAACTATCTAAGTCTAAGTTACTTTGCTACTGCAGCTGAGCTGCCTGAGTCCCTTTGAGGCCAGAAAGGGCAGTCTCTGGTATTTAGCACCTTATCCTAAAACAGCAGGAGATTGGGCTGGAGAGGTCCTGAGTTCAATTCCCAGCAACCACATGGTGGCTCACAACTGTCAGTAATGGGATCTGATGTCCTCTTCTGGTGTGTCTGAAGACAGTGACATTATACTCATATACATGAAATAAATAAATCTTAGAAAACAAAAGCAAAAACCAGCAGGGGATAAGTAGAGGATTAACTGCTGGATCCTGTTCCCTTTTGTCAGATGCCTCTTGCTTGTCAGGCTAGGGAAAAGTTTAGAGCAGTAAACGGCTCTTGAACCAGGAGAAGAGTATCACGCTAGCAGGGGGAAATCTTTTACAGAAGCAAATAAGCATAAGCTCACATAAATTCATATACAGACTCACACATGCACATTTATACATCTCTATTCAAACCAGTTGGACCCAGCTTAAACCCATGTCTGTAAGCAAAAATTGTGTTCTCTTTTATAAGACTAAGCCCGCCTTGCTATTAAGAAGAGAGCTGTTCTGTGCCATGGTGAGGAGAAGCCTGCCTGTTCCTTCAGTTCTCTTCCACTCTGCATTCTCCTAACCCTGCTCTCTCCCCCTGCTCGGACGCCACAGTAATGCCCCTACTCAGTACCATTACTCCCAATGCTATACCTTTACTTCTAAGTCATTTTTGAGTTCTGTGCTGTCTAAAAATTGCTCCTCAGTTCAGTTCTGGTTCCTCTCTTTGTCCTCAGCACTTATACATCTTTCAGAATACATAATCACATGGTAAAAGGTTCACCACAAATTTACACATAAATTCAAATCATAAATAAGTTTACAACAGAGAATGTTTACATGCGTATCCATTAGGAGTAATTATCTGGCTAAACATTCATCACCTGTCACAGTTCCACAGGTTCATGGAGCGGTAAAAACAACAACTAAGTTATTAGTGAAGTTTTGTATAGATAAACCCAGTCAATATTTTATCTTCTGTCCTAGCACCTGTAATAAATTGTAGTTGCCGTTTTATGATCTTTAGTTAATGATTTTACAACCTCTTAAAAATGTGCTCTAAGTTTCAGAATGCCTGCTTACTATCTCAGAAGCAATTAACACTGAAGACTGGCAGAGTTCTCAATGCAGTTGTGATTATCAGACAACCTGATAGCAGTCCCACCATAAAAACTTGATAAATACTGATAGAATTTTAGGAATTCTTATAGGATCATCGTTAAGAATTAAGAAATCTATTTGGAGCTGGAGAGATGGCTCAGTGGTTAAGAGCACTGACTGCTCTTCCAGAGGTGCTGAGTTTAATTCTCACATGGTGGCTCACAACCATCTGTAATGGGATTTGATACCCTCTCTGGTGTGTCTGAAGACACCTACAGTGTACTCATATAAATAAATTAAAAAAAAAATCTATTCATTGTTCTCCAGATATCTGTTAAAAAATGTGGACTAATACCTAGTGATTGGGGTATTTGTGTGTGTGTGTGTGTGTGTGTGTGTAAAACAGGAAAAGCATATTAATAGCATGAATCTTTCCTAAAATGATTTTCTCCTGGGCCTTGCCTACCAGAGCTCCATCATAGATTTTAATCCAAGGCAGAACCATCCAGGAATGTTACCTGCTAGTTTTTAGCTCCTCCTAAGTTGGCTCCTGATACAGTTTATTTAAGGGCCTCTTCTCACCCTAACTCATGCACCATGCTGGCGTGGTGTTCCTTCCATACAGTGGCCTGGCTTTAGCAGACAATGCTGAGGACTTAAATCATGCAGTAAAGTGCGTGACAGTAAATAAAATCTTATAGATGAAAGTTTCAGATCTGTGTGTGAATGCAGACAACCTGTAATCCCGGCAATGGAGGGAGGCAGGAGGATCAGGAGTTCAGACTGTCCTCAGCTATATAATGAGCTTGAGGCCAGCCTGGGCTACAGAACCTTGTCTCGAAAAGTAGAGAGAAGGTGGTTGTTGGGGTAGGGGGCAGGCAAGAGAAGGGAGAAGGGAGAGGAGCTGTAGGGAAGGGACGGTGAAGAGGCAGCTGTCAGAAGGTCTGCTTAGTTCGGAGCAAGGCCTGAAGTAGTCTGACAGGCTGGGGCTCCGATTCCCTCAAAAGACAGAGACTTAGCCAGAGCTTTCAAGAGTGCAGCTAGGAATGGAGGGAGGATAAAAGGTTCCCCGTGCTATCTGGGTTCTCAGTGGCAACAGGAAGCTGATCTCTGACGTGGAGTCAGACTCCTGGTGCCTGGGAGGGGGCCCCTTGCAACCTCCACTCTGGGACCAACTACTGCTGAGAAAGCTAATAAAGGTAGTAGCGCATCTCAACCTGTGATCTTTGGGGACTTAACAGAGAAACTGCCTAATAAGGAAAGTCACACTGCCCTGACAACATGCATTCAGACGAGACTCAGAAAAAAACAAGCCGGGTGATGTGTCACACACCTCAAATCCCAGCACTCAGAAGTCAGAGGCAGACAGACAGATCTCAGTGAGTTCAAGAGCAGCTTGGTCTACAGAGCTAGTTCCAGGACAGCCAGGGATACATAGAGAAATCCTGTCATGAAAAAAAGGAGAATCATAAAGAGTGAAAAATTGGGGCTGGAGAGATGGCTTAGCGGTTAAGACCACTGACTGCTCTTCCAAAGGTCCTGAGTTCAAATCCCAGCAACCACATGGTGGCTCACAACCATCCATAATGAGATCTGATGCCCTCTTCTTGGGTGCTGAAGACAGCAACAGCGTACTTACATATAATAAATAAATAAACCTTTATAAAAAAGTGAAATTTTTTAGAGCTTTGCTAGGCATGTTTAGACATCCTTGTAATCCCAGTGCTTGGGGGTCTGAGGAAGGAGTTCAAAGACTGCCTGGCTACACAGTGAGGCCTCATCTCAGGGGAAACAGTCTGGGATGTGTTTGCTCAGTGCGCACAAAGCCGTGGATTCAGTCCCTGCCAGCACATGAAGCAGACGGTAGATGCTCATCCCTAACTACGTAGCACAAGGCTAACCTGGACTATGTGAGACAGTGTCTCACCACAGGGAGGAGGGAGACACAGGGAGATGCTCAGAGGGTAAAGGCACTTGCCACCACACCTGATGACCTAAGTTCCCTTCCCAGAAGTCAGACTGTGGAGTTGGTTCTCCTTCTCATTGTCCGGACACCTGAGCTTGCAAGGGCATGGGGGCTGGGGGGAGGGCACATCTACACAAACACATTTCATTAAAAACTTAAGGTCCAGTGCCCAAAGAGTAGCCAATAACCTAGCAGTGGGTAGACTGGACTTCGTCAATTTCATGTGTTTGGCCTGAGTGTATGTTTGTAACCATATCTCTGCCTGGTGCCCATGGAGGCCAGAAGAGGGCATCAGATCCCCCGGAACTGTAGTTACAGATGGCTGTGAGCGAAGGGGGGTAGAGGGCCAAGGAAGCTGAGCCGACAGCTCCAAATGAGTGTCTGTCTTACTCTCAGAGAAATGAGGTGCTATTCTTCTTTACACAGCAAGAGTTAGATGTAAGAACTAATTAAAAACCCTGAAAATCAGCTCAAAGTGGTGTTACACTCCCGTAACCCAAGGTCTCTCACACTGAGGCAGGAAGTTGAGGCCAGCCTGTGCTCTAGGGAGATTCCCTCAAAAGAGAACAGCCTAACCCCAGATTGAAAAATAAGGGACTTGCCGGGCAGTGGTGGTGCACGCCTTTAATCCCAGCGCTTGGGAGAGGCAGATGGATTTCTGAGTTCCAGGACAGCCTGGTCTATAGAGTGAGTTCCAGGACAGCCAGGGCTACACAGAGAAACCCTGTCTTGAAAAACAAAACAAAACAAAAAACAACCCAAAAATAAAATAAAATAAGGGACTCTCAGAGTTTGGTGGCTACAGATCTCTGGTGAGCACAGGATTGGCAAAAAGCAGCAGAGACGGCTGGAGTAGCAGTGCAATGGAGACTCAGACACGTGTTCTCAGCTACACTGATGTGCTGGGTGTGGGCATCAGGAGGGTTTGCACAGGGTCAGACTCTGACCACTTTGGAAAGTTGTGTGCGTTTACTCTGACCCTTAGTGTCCTGGTGAACTGTTACACGTGCACACCAGGTGTCAGGGATTTCATAGGATCACAACAGCTCATGTGCACACACACACACTTAAAGCCATTAGGGATGCGAGTCTTTTTGTGTGTCTTACACCAATTCCCTGCCTTACCTTTCCATGGTGGCATCTGCAGTCCCCTCCAGTCCCAGCCGCCACTCTCTCTCCCTTCGAGCTGGAAGAGTGTAAGGGGGCTAGAGGGATAAGGGTGCTTTAAGCCAGGTACATTGCCCGTTACTGAAAGGAAGACAGCCAGCAGTGCTTGCCCAGGGATGTGCGAGAGAGAAATGGCAAATAACCTGGGGTCTGTTGGAAAGATGAGTAAGGTTAACCACTGAGCAAGACTGAGGGAAGACGTAAGAACCAGGAACACGAGGAGAGTGTCATAATCCACAGACATCCAAAATACAAAGGTACATTGCAGGTGTAAGTGTGAGCAAGGGCTGATGAGACGACTCAGGGGGTAAAAGTCCTTGCTGCATGGCTCGGACATCCTGTGTTGGAGTCCCGGAACCCATGCAGAGGTGGAAGAACTGAGTCCACAGAGCTGTCCTCTGACATCTGTGAGCACATGCACACGTACACACATACACACATTCATACATACACACATTCTCTCTCCTCTCTGTCTCTCTGTCTCTGTCTCTGTCTCTGTCTCTCTCTCTCTCTCTCTCTCTCTCTCTCTCTCTCTCTCTCTCTCTCACACACACACACACACACACACAAGACCACTTTTCCCAGAATCCTCACCACCCCAAGAAGCTCTTCAGCCAAGAAGAGAGCAAGACTGAGCCTACTGCACCAGGGCCGACAGTCCCCTCTGTTCTCATATGGCCACTGGGTGG